>NC_045614.1:58649811-58982689 GCF_009829155.1 Mustela erminea
ATTTTACAGGTGAGCACACTGAGACCTAGAAAGTTTGGTCCCTGAAACGGTGACTAAACAAAGGAATAAAGGGAGAAATCCTTTTTGGACGCCGGGGAAATTCAGCTTTGTCAAACCTGGGGCATGGCCGCACCAGCCACAGTTTAGGCATTCTGCGAAGTTCTGCGGCATGTTCATATCAAGGGCTGCTTATGCTTTGCTGGGAGCTGCCCCGCCTCCAGGGCCGGATGCCAGGCAGGCCATCTGCTCCTGGGGCTGGGCCTCCCCCTCTGACAGCCATTGCCTTCTCCCGGAATGACTGTCTCCCAACGGGCTGCAGCCATTAAAGAAGTTCCAGGAAAAAGATTTTCGCCTGCCTCTTCTGCAACCTAATTTCTGCCGCTGTGGGTATTGCCTTGTCTCTGTAAATGGCCCTGCTAGTTTTCTGTTGCTGTTCTTCGTCGAGGTTGCAGAATGCCAGGGCGGGAGGGGAGGGAGGGCACCACACTGTGCCTGGCACCTGCTGAGAGCCCAGACTGCAGGTTCCTTGACAAACACCACCCTCCCTCTCTCCCTCAGTTCTCCGCAGCAGCCCTAGAAGCTTCAGAAGGTCAGATCCATTCACTGCCCTGTGCTGAGCCATCTGTATGCAGAACACCCCCCACCCCAGTTCTTTACTCCAGGGGCCCTCCGGGTTTTGGCTGCCTTCCTTCTCAGAGCCCTTCCTGGCCACTCCCACCTGTCCCTGGTGCTTCTCATAATACACACCTGCATATTCTCTGCTGAGCACCTGTCTGTCCTGACTGAGAGCTGTGTTGAGGGCAGGGACAGTGCTGTTTGGCTCTCTCTGGGTCCCTGGTGCCTGGCACGTGATAAACCTCGAGTCAATATCTCTGGATGGCCTCAGTTAAGGTCCCCAGTTGCTGCCGTCCTGCAGCTCTGAGCCACCAGGTGTCTTGTGTCCAGGGCCATGCATGGGGACACCTGGAACCAAACCCAATCATCCTGGCTTCCGCCTGCTCTATTCCCAGCCTCCAAGCAACTGGGGTGTTTATTTAACCACATCTTGGTTCCTTGGTGCTGAAGGTTTTCAGAGCAGAAACAACAACAATCACATTTTGCAAAACCCCAAAGGGGAAGTTCTAAGTGGAGGTCAGCATCCAGTGGTAAAGGAGGGAGCTCTATCAGACAGCTCCAGGCCGGGGGTTCCCCTTCTCCCAGAGAGCCAGAGCCTAAGTGCCCACAGCTTGGGGTGCAGCTGGACGTGCCCCTGGTGCTGGCAGGGGTGGGACCTGGAGGTGGGCTGCCAGTGACTGGAGAGCAGACAGACAGCTGGTGTCACACCTATAGCAGGTGCTCGGGGCAGGAGGAAGGTCTGATGGGAGAGCAGGGGTGTCCTGATGGGAGTAGGGGACGAAGCCTTGGAAAACCCCATACCAGACTGACTTCCCAAAGTGCCTTCCCCAGGGCGTGAACTCCAAACCTCGGGGGCTATGGGGTTGGCAGGGGAGGGCAAAGAGATCCAGGCCCTGGGGGTCATGCAGTCAGCCAACAAATCCTTACTAAGCTCCTGCTGTGTGCCCGCATTTTTGCCAGCCGAGGATACAGCAGTAAACCACATAGATGACACCGCGGCCGTCAAGAACACATTCTAGTTAGAGGAGAGGGAAGGAAAAGTGGTAGTAGAGAAGTAGTTTTGGACAGTGACCCGTGCTCAAGGGCCCCTTTTCAGTGCAGCGCCCACAGACGGCCTGAGATCCACGTGATGGTCAAAGCCACCACCATGTGCAGAGTGGGGGCGGGGTCCCTGGTCCGTGCCTGGGTGGAGGCTGAGGCTCCTGGGCTGGAATGGGCTTGCCAGGACTTGCCGGGGTGTACACACCCTCCAACCCCGTGTTCTGTGGTTAGCCTGAAGCTGGCTGTGAGAGAGCATTGACACGTGGAGATAGGCAAATGCTGCAAATCAGGAACACCCCCCCACCCCCCGCAGTGCACCCCAATCGGCATATCTGAGCATTGGAAAGGAGGACACAGGCAGAGGGGAGGAGGGAGGAGAGGATGTTATCACAGAGGCAATAGCTTTGTTCTCTTGCGGTGAGAAGTCTCTGAAGGCTTTAAGGCAGAGGAGTAATGCAATTTGATGTTCACTTTGCCAGACAGATTCTACAAAACAAAGACTCAGGTCCAGGGAGCAAGTACGTGCAGGAAGGGGGAGGAGAGACGAATAATCAGAACTGGGACCCAGGCAGGAGGCCAATGTACAAACTAAAGAGAACCCTCCCCCCACCCCACCCCACTCCACCCCACCCCACCCCACCCCCGCCCTTACCACAGGGGCAGCTTAAGACCATTAGTCTTCTGATATGGCTGCTCTGGCTCTGGGGAGGTGGGCGGGGGAGGGAGCCGAGCCTGCCCTGCTGCTTCACCCATGCAGAGAAGGCCCACAGAAGCCTCTGCTGCCTGCTGTGGGGGGGAAACCAGGCCAGTCAGCTTTGTTCCCAAAGGGAAGGCAGCAGCAAGTTCTGGAAGCCTCTGCATCTCTACAGAAAGAAGCTGTGGTTTACCCAGCATGTTCCCCGGGGAGATGAATGGCTCCAAAGTGGCTATGAGTCTCCAGGCCAAAATGGCTACATTCTTGCCACTGGTGAGCTCCCAGTGGCATCTGAGCCACGCATCCTAGACCACGCCCCATGCTTTGATGAGAGCAGGTGCTTTTCCACCTCGGCTGCTGCGCATCAGAACGCCCTGGAGAGCTTTTCCCACCCTGGACCAATTAAACCTAGAGCTGCTTCTCCGGGGGTGAGACCCAGCCTCAGCATTGCGGAAATCTCGCCAGGAGATTTCAAGTTGTAGGCAAAATTGAGAACCGCTGGATTGGAAGAAATTTCTGTGGAGTCAGAGGCCAAGTATTTTTCCACACCGCGTCTCTGGGGGTAGGATTCTATTAACAAGCAAGTCCAGGCAGAATGGCATGCCTCGCGCCACTCGTTCGGGCGCTAAGTGAGACCCTGCAGGGCTCCTCCACCGAGGGGGACCTTGACCACAGGGAGAAGCTGGCTGCAGCCTGACACCACTGGAGCCCCAGTTCCTGGGCATTAACTGTGGGCTGCCGCATTCCCCAAGGATGTTAAAGGGCTTGCACCATCCTTTTTGGAAGCCCCGCCCCTTTTGCAGATGGGAGTGGACTATTTAGAACTTCTGGCTTAATCCTCAGCAGCTGAGAGAAAGACCCATCAGCCGACCCCAGAAGCGTCAGATGGGCGGTTGGAATCTGTCCGGGTTGATGTCTGATCTGGAGCAGGTGGCTGGGCATCCCAGGAGGCAACAAAGAGGGTGTGAAACGTATTCTTAGGGAAAAGTTAGAAAGGACGGATACCAAAGGCAAATGAGGTTCATGCTGCTATTTTGTGCACTGCTCAAAGAATAAAATGGGTATGCAGGGCGAAACGAACAGGCACAGCTCTGCCCCTACACAGCCTGGCAGAGAGGAGTTGGAGAAGGAACACAGGCTTTTGAATGAGGTGTTCGCTCCAGCCGCACACATTTGCTCGTCCCTGTTGGGTGCCACGAGGTTGGGATCCAGCCCTAGGGTTCTGCCAGTGGCAAGGTCGACGAGGCTCCCGGCCTCTTGAGCTAACCTTGAAGAGGAGGAGAGGGCCAGGAACCAAGAAAGCAAGTGAATGGCAAAATGACGGCATCCTGTGTGAGCAGTTACAAACCAGTATGAGTGATGGCCAACCGAGCTGCGTGGTAAGGGCCTGTGTGGGTCAGAAAGACCGGAGTAGGGGAGGCCACCCTAGGTGGGATGGAGGAGAAGCCTCTTTGAGGTGATGTCTGTCCTGGGACCAGAGCACAACCAGCAGCAATGGGAGAACACAACCAGAGCACTCAGAGAGGATTGGCAAGCCCAAAGGCCCTGAGGCAGGAAGAACGGAGCCCCTCATGAGGACAGGGAGGTAAGCTGGGGCCAGAAGGAGTGGGGAGGCAGGCAAGGGAAAGGACGACTTGTATTCTGAGCCCACCGGTGGTTCGCTGGAGGCCTGAAAGCCGTCAGTGACATGCTCAGATCTACATGTTACCAACTTGCTGTGCGTCTTGGGCTATAAACTTAACTTCTCTGATTTTCATTCTCAGCTGTAAAGAAACCAAAGCCCGGGATGATGATGATGAGGGTTAGAAATCGTATGTGTAGAATTAATAGAGGAACTGATGTGTTGGGAATGCTCAGGAAAATGGCAGCTGTGGCTCTCCCTCCTCCCTTCTCCCCCTTCTCAGTCTTCCCCTCCTCCCTCCTCTCATTATTGGCAGAAATCAGATGGGTGTTGTTCATAGCACTCACTCTTCGCCCGAAGGGGAACCTAGCATCCCGTGGGTCTTATGCCAAGAATAGGAGTCTTGACAACTGTCTGAGACTCTCAATGCTCTTTCATTAACCCCCACCACGGGTAGGCTGACTCTGGCTAGTTCAGAGCTGGGGTGAGCCATAGCATGGGGGTGCTACTCTTCGGGTCCCAGAGTCACCCTGCCACGTTGGAGGTTTTCTGGGGTGACTGAGTGCCCAGCCAAGATCTGCTTCTGGATCCCGGGGCTTCTCCTGCACAGATCTAGGGTGCAAAAGACAGCTGCTTCTTGGAAAACCGCACAAACTTCCTTCGTGCAGGATCTCCACCCTGTTAGCTACTAAAGAAAAGGCAAAGGCCAAGTCTTCCCATGTCCTCAAGAAGGTTGTAACTGGTGGTGGTGCCAGGCAGAAAGCTGCTGTTGCCCCCGTGTCAACAGAGGGATTACAGAAGCCGTGGGGAGAGAGAGACTTAGCAGAGCCTGCTGGAGGCTCTGAAATCTTCTCAGAGGAGGGAACCTCAGGGCTGGGTCTTTTTTTTTTTTAAGATTTTATTTATTTATTTATTTATTTATTTATTTATTTGACAGATTGCAAGTAGGCAGTGAGGCAGGCAGAGAGAGAGGGGGAAGCAGTCTCCCTGCTGAGCAGAGAGTCCAATGCGGGGCTCAATCCCAGGACCCTGAGATCATGAAGGCAGAGGCTTTAACCCACTGAGATACCCAGGTGCCCCATCCTGGCTGGGTCTTGAAGGAAGGACAGGCATTTGCCGGCGGGAGAAAGGGGGACAGGAATACAAGGGGGCCAGTGAGGCAAATTCCAACAACCCAGAGAAGTAAGCCTTCCACACACAGGAATGGAAAGGGCTGGATGTCAGTCAGGATTCTTCTCCTCACAAGGGGCTAAAAAGAGCACGACAGAAGGTGGGGCCGGGGGAGAGCGTGGGCTTCAGGTCAGGCTGGATTCAGGGCTCCAGCACCTCCTTTTAGGACTTGCTATACCCTCCTGTTGTGGTCTCTCCACTTGGATTGGCTCATCATCCATTTCGGCCAGAAGGCTGGAGCCGCTCAATGCCCACAGCCTTTGTGGCTCACACTTGGCAGAAGCTAAAGCCACCTTCTCCTGGCTACCTAGGGCCAGAGCTCCAGGGTCCGCTCTGATCGCCTTTAGTCCCTTGTCCCTGAGGCAACCGCAGTGGCCACAACCACAGCGTGTCCTGGTAGGCTGAGGGCTGGCTCACCAGAGACTTGGTCTCTACTCATTGCTGGTGTCCTGAAAGCTCCGTGTTGCTCAAGCCGTGCAGCTCTCCTAACCCGGCTCCCTCTCACCCCTGCAGGGCCCTCATCTTTGTGTCGCATGGAGCCGGGGAGCACTGTGGCCGCTATGACGAGCTGGCTCAGATGCTGATGGGGCTGGGGCTGCTGGTGTTCGCCCATGACCACGGTGAGTACCCCCCGGGGGGACAGGGCCCACGCTGCTGGCCGGCGCCTGACAGTTTGGGGGACCCCCCACTTTCCACCACCCCACCTCCCTCATCCCTCCTCCTCTGTTATTCTGTGATTCCCGCGGTGACACTAGGAAAAGACGCTCTCCATGGGATGTTTCTGAGTAAAAGAAAAAGTAATAATAATATGTAGTTATGTAAACAAAAAAATATGTCTGACCAGCACTTTCTGTTGCGTCTGGGATTGAATGCAGGCTGATTAGAAATCTCAGCTGAGAAAAAAAAACCAAAGCCAGAATCTGTTTATACAAGAACTTGCCTCAGGCCAAGGAATCCTCTCTTGCATTTATAAAGGGCTTTCTGCGCAAAACGGGCCCCAGTTTTCTCCCAAGGGACTTCAGATGGATGTGGTAATAGTCCGCCAAGTACAGCTCAACCCCTTCCACCACAAGACACTTAGGAAGCATTTCAAGCCAGGAGAATAGGAAAACTCTCAGAGGCTGTATCGGTCCCAAGAAAACCCCAAACACACACATGTGTGTGTACACATGTAAATACATGCACACACATGTTCCCCAGCCCGATTTTTTGATTCTTCTTCCTATAACAAAATCCACACTAACCATCCAAATGTAGTGTTTATTGCCTAAGCCCGTATGTCATCCCTTCATCATTTTTGTGACATTCCTCATGGTTTGGAAGGCTCCCGATTTAGCTCTTCCCCTGCTTAACAGTCTTGAAGAATGAAGTGTTCCCTGTGACTGAACACGGTGATTTCTCTACAGCCGCAGTGTAGAAATCTTGCGTCCCGGCTCAGATCCAGCCATGTGGTTGCTATTTTATGTGATTTGAAAATAGATAATTAAGTGGCATTGCTGCAAAGAGGGAAAGGGGAGCAGTGACAGGGCCCCGGAGTCCTTGCGAAAGGGAGGGACCGCGAGAGCAGGGGATGAGAAGCCGCTGGGACGTTTTGAATATAAAGAATTAGGAAATGTGGATTTACCAAGAGCCCTTTTTAAGCCAGCTATGAGCAAACATCTTCATAACTGCGAATATTGACTAAATTCCTTTCTTGTTATGGTCGTAATGTTCTTTAGGGCTTGGCAAATGGTCGCGGTAATATTTGTGAGGCTGTTTGAGATGTCATATTTGAGCACTGTCCTGATTTTCACTCTGGGGACTGTGTTGGTATGAGCCTGGGGACTTTGTACAGAGTGTAAAAGCCCAAGATGGGAGCACTGCTCTTCTGGTTGTCTTTGTTTCTGTTAATATCTGCTGCAATCATCCCTCCCTCTTCAGACTGAGCAACCTAGGGACATACTGGCAGAAAAGAATAATCGGGCTTGGCAAACAGCGAACACCTTCACCCAGAATCCAAGGAGGGTTGTGAACCTTGGAGTCTTTTACCTTCTTAGGAACTCCCCTGGGCCACACCTGTGGGAGCACGTACCTGTTGTGCCCTATTTATTTGGTCTGATGGCAGAACTTTGAAAAACAAGTTTAAAAGGCTTCCCTGTTTGAGGAAAAGGAGAAAAGAAACAGCCCACCTATTGATGTTTCCAAAATAACATCTAGGATGGGCGCATCCTAGATGTTCTAAAGTTAGTTCAAAAGTGGTCATTGATATTCACCTGCTCTGAGTCCCTTGGTTTATCGTCTTCTTCCCATGACTCATTGGATATCTCCCTGGTTAGTGCCAGAGGGTGGTGTTTTATTCAAGAAATGAACCCAGTTGAATGTGCGTGTGACTTTGGTCGTCGTCTGTGGATGAAAGTGACCATAGCTCACTTAGTAGGACAAAGCCTCGTGAGCAGGCCGGCCATCATTGCAGGGTCTCGTGCGGCTGGATCCTGGTGGTTAGTGATCTGTTCTTTATTCCTTCTTGCTGACACGTGTAGAGAAGGAGGGATTCGAACCCAGACCTGCAGGTTCTGAAGCCTGGCCTCCTTGATGACAAGATGTGGATGATTCAGTAGCCATACCAGGAATGATTACATACAGAGACACAGGCAGGCTTCTTTCTTTCCTACATAGATTTTCAATTTAAATAGAGCAGAGAGTGGGAGAATGTCAGGCACTTACTGGGCCAGTTGGAGGTACACAAAGGATTAAAAATGCAGAGCTGAGAAAGACTGTTCTAGAGCCCGTGGCCTCTCCAGGGCCAGCGTGACCTCAGACCCTACCTCACCCTCCATCCCATGTACTCAGGCATGTTGTCATCCTGTTGTCAGAGACGTGCTGCTAAAACATTCATGCCAGATAGCAAGCGGGCTTGGGTGCAAACGTACCTGGGTCCAAATGCCCCCTAGGCTGTGACTCCAGACCTGAGATCTCAGACACCATATCAAACCATTCCAAGCCTCTGTTTTCTCATCCACCAAATGGGCAAGGCAGTGCTGTCCTATAGCCAGGATTTTTGTGCCATAATGCTTAGAGAGTGCCTGGCAGAGCATGGTAAGGTGTCCCCCTGCACTCTGCCCTCTCCCTGACCCCTTCCAGCCACAGTGCAGACCGCCCACTGTGCCAGGTACCCACACGGGGGACTACAAGGCCGAAGCAGGAACAGCTAAGCTGGGAGCTGGGAACCAGGGGTGCTGGGTTCTGGGGCCCCTGTTGCTGCCCTGAGCTGGTCCTCTGTCTGGCCCAGAGAGGCTGGCAAGGATAGATTTTCAAAACCTTTACAAAGTGAACAGACCTGCTGCAACCGGTTTCTATAAACACAGTTTGTAGAAATGCGGGTTTCTGTAAATCCGCCGGTAGCTTGCTTTCAAGTTCCCTCTCATTGTCCAAGTACGTTCTACTATCTCATGGTTTAGGCAGAGGGCTGGAGACACTGTGCCCGTAGCCGTCTGGCTGTGTTTCCCAGCATGCTGGGGAGACTGGCAAGCACATCGCCGTGCTCAGTCAGTATCCCATTGAACTTTGCTGTTTTAGGATTTTGCAGGATGACAGACTGCATGGGCGTGATCACAAACGAGAGCTGTGATTCCTGCCCTTGGTCAAGGGGCACTTCTGGTACATTCTACCCTCCCTTAATGATGAATATTACGACCCCATTTTAGGCGTGAGGATTCTGAGGCTTTATTGCCAAAGGGCCCATTCTGATGGCAGTGAAACATCCACACCAGTCAGGGGCAGTTTTCAGGCCACAGAACCCTGACCATAGGAGCTTCACAAAAAATGTCTAAGACTGGGGGGGTGGGGAGGGAGGGAGGGCGAGGGTAAGGGGGACCCCATAGTGCCTCCAGTATGGGAAGCTCCATCTGTGGTCTTGCTCGGTTCTTGTTAGTGTGGCTTTCCCGCCCATGGCAGCCAGCTCCAGCCTCCTGTTCTCAGCAGGAGGGAGATGGGGCACAACACGGCATGGCAGGGGCTGGGCTCATACCAGGAGAGCTCAGCATGCCAGCTACATCTCCTTGGCCAGTGCTGCATTGCAGGGCTACGCCCCTAGCTGCAAGGGAGGCAGTGAAATCTCATTCATTCAGGTTTGTCACCGAAAGGGGCATTACCCAACCATCTTACTGTCTGTGTTTTGGGTTATAACAGCACCTCCAGTCTGTCTCATCCGTCCATCCTTTTGTTCTTTCAGAAGGTTTTGGTGCCAAGGTCATGATTGGTAGCATCAGTAAGTGGTGGGTAACATTCCTAATAGTGCAGCAGGCCTGGGCTCAGTGCCATGCAAGGACAGAGTCATGGATGCAGAAACTGACAATCTGATGGTAGACTGACCTGTGTTCCCCAGAAAAATTAAGCGGCCCCTGTTACGTGTCCAGCTTCACTAAAGTAATCAGTATCCTGAGTGGTAACTCCTTCCTTTGGAGGAAATAGACTTACTGAGTCATCACATGTCAGCCCCTTGCTCTCCCCAGCAACCTTCTCGTCTCCCATGTGGGGCCCAGGACTGAGCAGAGGGGAGGCCTCACCCCTCTGCTGATCACCCTTTGTGATCCCAAAACCACCAGACCAGAAATGTTTTAAGCACACACAGCAGAATATCAATAGAAGAGTATCCACAACCGCTGGGCACTGTTGGGTGTTGGCCTTGTGGAGAGGACCCAGCAGAGTGGCCACTGGAACACGAGAGTGGCCAGTCTGGTGGCCAAGACTGGGACAACAGTCCAGTGAAACTTGAAAGCGATGCGGTTGGAAGCCAGAACAGAGGAGACCTGTAACTTGGGTGTGCTGAGTAGGACACAATGTCTCAGAGGTACACAGGCTTCACCTGACGCCCAGAGCACTGGCAGGGGGGCTGGATCTTGTTGGATGAGTAGGAGCCTGCCAGGAGAAGCAAGGTGTGGAGAGAGGCACCCGTCACTGAGAGCAGTTGGCTCTGACCTTGACTGCCTGTTGAAATCCTTGGGGAGTCTTGAAAAATACGAATGCCTGGGCCCTCTCTCCAGAGAGTCTTGGATTTCTTATGTCTTTGATGTGTCTGGGGTATGGAAACTTCAAAATGACCCCAGTGGGGTCTCATGTACAGTCAAGGTTAAGAAGCACAGTTCCAGGCAGAGGAGACTGTACAGGGAAAAGTTGATGCACAATATGACATGCTTATGTCATGTTCGGGGAGACATTTGAGCCCAAGGACTCAGTGGACCCTGAAGTTTAGCAACAGTTACCAGGGGGTGGGGGAGGGGGTGCGGGGGAGCCGGCCCCTGGCAGGCTGATGAATCCCTCTAGATACTTGGAGCCCATGAGGGGGTTGATGCAGGGAGAGACAGGCTGGCTGCTGGGAGCAGGGAGGGCCATCAGTAGACAGGTGGGCGGGACCCAGCAAGGGAGAGGTGAGGGCAGACCAAGGTGAAGGAGCTTCTGGCACGTCTGAACAGGTGGAAACACCAGAGGATGGGATTTTCTGTGCCATTCTAAATATAGTGCCAAGAAAACCAAGGCTCATGCTTACGCCGTCCCTCGGTCACCAGCTGCTCGCGGTGACTCACTGGAAATCCCTCTGCCTTCCACAGGAGCCGAGCGGCTGGTGTGAGCAGGGGAGAGGGCAAGGCACTGGGGTGGGCTCCCCTGTCCCACTGGCAGGCGCCGCCGCAGGTGGAGGGCCCCGGACACTGACCGGGTCCCCCCTGGAATGTGGGCATCTTGGCCGGCCCCAGGTGACCTAGCTGCTGCAAGGGGGAGCAGTCTCCTGACTCTGGACCTGGCTGCCTGAAAAATACATTTGCTGAGGCCCGAGCCACTCTGTTTCTATTTCCAAAGTATCAAAGAGCCATCCTCAACTGATTAACAGTGAATTAATTACGTACAAATATTTGAGGGAAAGTGTTAAAGGGGATTTGTTTGTTTTATTTTTTCTAACTCAGTCGGAGTGTGTGAGAAGAGGAAGTTCTGAGGGAAGGTTTGTGGGCGACAGTTATGCCCTATTCTGTTCATGAGGGGGCTCTACCTGGTCCCACGAAGGGTGTTGAGGAAATTCAGGGTTGGGGGAGATGATATGTGTGTTTTATAAACAAGGAGACAGTTTTGAGTCAAGGTCCCTTGCTGGACCTATTCTAAAAATTGGTCACTATCAGTTATGGTAATAGATTTTTATTTGAAATGTTTGAAAAATGTGTCAGCATTTCTTGGCTTTAGTAAATACGCAAGTGAGAATAATGGAGGGAGTTGCATTTTGATATGAGGCGTTCAGGGGACCCAGCTCTGAGGACAGGCCACCATGACTTTGCCTCTGCGGTGGCAGGTATAGGAGGTAGCCTGGGCGCCCTTTGTATCCCACGAGGACTTTGCAGTTTCCTTTCTCCGTGTCCCCCACCTCTTCCTCCTTCATTCAGAGGTAAGTACACCCAAACCTTCCATCTTGGGTATAAATATCTGACATGAGTTTATTTGATCACTTGCATCTTTCTTGAACAAAATACAAAAATTTCTGTGGCCTTGGTTTGCTCATTTATAAAATGACGTGATAATAATAATGAGGCTATATGGTCGTTGATAGAATGAGAAGGATAGAATGAGAGGAAGCAAGGTTCTCACACTCTAGTGGACTGCAGTGTTCCAGAAGGCCCACGGAAACCCGGATGGCCGGACTCTGACCCCCGACGTTCTGATTCAAGAAGGCAGACTGCGAGGAGAAAGGGGGCCAGTTCACTGCAGATTTTGCTTATGTACAGTTTCCTTTAAACTACAGTGTAGATAGAGCTAAAATTTGAAATGTAACATTTTTCTTTTTTTGAGACTTTATTTATTTATATGGGGGGAGCGGTAGAGCTAAAGGAAGAAGCAGACTCCCTGCTGAGCAGGGAGCCCAGCTTGATCCCAGGACCCCAAGATCAGGACCTGAGCCAAAGGCAGACGCTGAACCCACTGAGCCACCCGGGAGGCCCCTGATTTCATTTTGTCAGAAATGTAGAAAGTGACTTCTTCACATGGGAATCAGGCACATTGTTTGCTCTGCTTTATGGAAGCAACAAAACCCAGTTGCCCTTTTGAGGTCTACAGGTCTGAATCCTGAATCAGGAGTTTGTGTTAGGGGCTTCAAAAGCCAAATGGATGTTTCCGGAAAGTCAGTGCCACCTTTCTTGTCTCAGTGCTGGCCTGATTATTTACCACCCAGTTATTTTTCAAAAGGAATTTACCCCAAGGGAGTATTCATTCATTTCAAAATTATTCACATGTCCCCAGAGAAGGAAATATTTAAGGTTTTCTGGTTAAGGAGAAAACAGACATAATTTTGTGTCTCTGGAAGACACAGTTTCTGAAGTGTTCAAATGAGTCACTTGGAGGAGGAAAGAAAAGTGAAATTACTTATATGTGATGCTATGTTTAAAAAAAAAGACTGAATAATTCTAGGGAAGGAAATTCTTCTCAGCACCACGGATGCTCTTTGTCGTGGTTCAGGAACTGAGAAAAGATGTATATAATTAGAGTGTATACATAGGTTTTACTTGGAAGTAGAACAAAAATGTAGACCTCGGTGTCTGCAAGACCCAGGTCTGAGTCCATTCAACCACTCACTCTCCGTGTGACCCCAAGCAAGTTACTTAACCTCTCGGAATCTCTGTTTTCTCATGGACAGCAGAGAAGACTCAAAATCTCTACCTATTCCCTGGCATCAGGGCTGGGAGGATTAAGGGAGATTATCCACGTAGAGGGCCTGGCTCACTTTAAGGACTCCATAGGTTCTGGCTACGGTGAGATGACTACTTCATAGTCCTAGGAAAACCTGAGTCTGACACCGGTTGCCACTTCTCACTCCTGAGGGCCGAGTCCAGATTTTGAAAGTGGAGGTCATGTGACTTTTGCCATGGGGCATTTACAAGAGTCATCACAGGATGAGATGATATTTGCATCTGATTAATATTTATTAATAATTACTGTACCCCTGACTATCCACACAAAAGGCTTTTTGAAACACTGCCCGTGTGACCTTACTGACCGCCTGAAAATAGGTACAGTTGTCATAGGTGAACAGAGCTTGTGAGCACCCCAAGTGCCACCTGCCCTGCTCCCCACGACCCAGGGCCAGAAGTTAGTTACTGCATGGATGCTAACTGTCGGCCGATGCTAATTCGGGGCATTTCATCTCACGAATTCTGCACGGCAGACTGCTAGCCTCGGCATCTGGAGGCCCTGTCTCCACACAGGGCAGCAGAGGACAAGGACGCAGGTGCCGGAGGCCTGCAGTCCCAGAGCCCCTGCTCTTGGCCCCTCCCCCGCAGACGTGCCACACCCGCTCTTCTTTTAGGCTTCACAGAGTGCCAGGGGTATGCTGTGTGGATGTTCTTGAAGGAGAGTGTGTTCTCCCCGAGTTCCTCCCTTATGTTGGAGCGTGGGTTTCCCTCATCAAGGCAGAGAAGGGAGGGCAGCTGGCCCAGGTGAGGGTCGCCTCAGCAAACAAGCAGGGGCGCGACCCAGGAGGCCGTGTTGAGGGATGGGACACCCAGAACTCAGACAGACCCCACCCTTGCACAAGGCGCATGTTGTCAGGGTAGGGCCAGGGGCCCCCACCAACTCCGAGACAGGTGGCCCTCGACATAGCCAGGAGGGAGATGACTGCAGGAGGGAGGGCAGGGCCTTGGCTGTCCTTGCAGAGGAAGCCCCATGAAGGCTGAGGCTTCCTCCACTGCATGGCCCTCACACCTCCTGGCAGGGGTGGGGTGGGAGAACAGGCCTCCCTAGGCAAAGGTGGAGAGGTAGGGGCAGCACGTGGAAAAGAGCTTCTCTGTCACAGGCTGGCACCACGAGTCGTGGACGTGTCGTCCCACTTTAAAGATGGGCATAACGAGCTTTGGGGAAGCAGAACAACAGGTGCACGGTAGGAAGAGCACCCTGGATTTCCTCCCTGGTCCAGGGTGTTCATGGCTGAGAAGCCACCATTGAGTTCAGTGGTCAAAGCCTGGGAACCAGGTGACCGAGTGTGGGCAGGATTTGGGGGAGGACTGTCCAGCCACACAGGAGGAGGACGATGTGCTGCTGTGGAGAGCCTCACCGATGGCTGGGACCTGGGCTCGGAGGCAGGGCTTAGCTACCGTCAGACGGATCAGCTGCTGAACTTCTATCACCACCTTCAAGCAGCTCAGAGTTGCCCACAGCGGCCAAGGGTATTTCAAGGCCCTGGAAGCATCAGCTGCCTCTTAACATATAGCTAGCTCTGTGCAGATGCTGGCCAACAGCCATGCCCACACCTGGGCTGTAGCCTCCCCAGGGACCTGGCCACCTCCCGTGGCCGCCTCTGGCCTGCCCGGCCCCACCGAGCCCAGCTCTCGGGCCTCGCTCACGTCTCCCTGCAGCTTTCCTTCCCTTCTTTGCCCTCCACGCTCTTTCACTTGCTGGAGGATAACTCTTCTCCCATGGTGTTTTTTTAGTTTAGTTTTTTTTTTTTTTTTAAATATTTTATTTGACAGACAGAGATCACAAGTAGGTGGAGAGGCAGGCAGAGAGAGAGGAGGAAGCAGGCTCCCTGCTGAGCAGAGAGCCCGATGTGGGGCTTTATCCCAGGACCCTGGGATCATGACCTGAGCCAAAGACAGAGGCTTTAACCCACTGAGCCACCCAGGTGCCCCCTTTTTTAGTTATTTGTTCATACGTTCGCCTCCCCTGCTAGACTCTTAATTTCTGCGGCATTTCCCCCAGCACCGGAACCTTGTCTTATCTTTATTTCTGTTTCCCCAGCACAGCTGAGATTCTGGTCCCTTACTGGGGGGAGGTGTAATGGTTTTGTGAATTAAATGAGCTTAACAGCTCCCCAAGGACAGCAGTCTACCCCCTGTTGAGTAGGGTTCCATCTCTGGGAGTTCTCAGGATGGCGGAGCTATGGGAGTGATAGAGTTGTGGAAGGGGGAAGGAATGAAACTCGAAGAGAACTTGTGGAAGGCAGGGTCGTGGTGGCAGAGCGTAGAGCAGAGGAGGAGATCGATTATCCCCCGCCCCCCACACGCGCACTGGGTCTGTACCCAGTCTGCAGCTGAACTTGTCCGGGAGGGCGCTGTGCTGGGTCAGTGGAGGTCCCCAGCTGGATCAGGGCAGGGTTCACACCCCAGGTGGCCTTGGCCACAGCAGGTCCCTAGGAAGCAGAGGACATACTCTTGGGTGTGCCTGGAGGCCTTGGGCTCATCCTGGAGATTCTCACTGCAGCTGAGGTCAGGGCTGGCCTTGAGCTCACAGAGCTCATGACAGCTGGATGCCGGCCAGACATTTTCAGTGTCCAGAGCAGCTTCAGGCTGTCAGGAGGGATGATGACTTAAGCGATCATTTTATAATATCCTTAGTCATCGCACCAGTAGATGCCCCCACTGGTGCCTTAGAAGGCATGTGCTTTGGAGATGACGTGCCTTCTAGAGCCCAGCACACCTGTTCTGTGGCTGGGTGCAGTGCGGGCAGGTTTAGCAGAGCGCCGAGAACACATCAGCTTATGCACAGCCACAGGCTTCATGAGACCAGTTTCCCACTGCCATGTGCTGGGTACCTTCTAAATTTAAACAGTCTGCCCCCCCTGTTTAGGTAGCAATTACCTTGGATTATAAAACTAATCCCATTTGCAAATACTGAGTGTTTTCCGAAAGGCATTCCAGTTGGGTGAAACACACACGGGTCCCTAATCGGTAAGGGGAGTCATGCAGCCTCTTGAAGCACACGTTGATACCAAGGGTACATGGACGGGAGTGAACTAACGTGACCCCGGAGTGACCACCTGGGTTAAATCCCAGCTCTGGCACTCACCAGTTGAAGGGCAAGGCCAAAGACCAGACCCCCAGGGACCCCCATTTCCTTACCCGAGAGGTAGAACTGGTTATATCAGTCCTGGTCACAGAGCCCCTGTGAGTTACCATCTGAAAAGCACTCGGCAGGACCCTATGCAGGTCAGCAAGCTATGCATATTCTTACAGAATGCTCCTAATGGAGGCCGAAATAACGGTCATAATGACAGTCACTTCTTGGTCACTGACAAAGCAGCTAGCTGCAGCGAACCTGCAAGGAAGGCCCCTCTTCTTTTCCAGGGGGACGTGGGGTTGGGGGTGGGGGCACAGGGGGCAGTGCGGGTTCAAGGTCCTGACAGCAAATGGCAGGGTTGGGCCTGGACTCCAGCTTCCCAGGAACAGGTCCTTGGGCATCTCCCAGGCTTGGAAATGGCCACCACCGCCCTTTTGTAAATGAACATTCAAAATAACTCTGGCTGCAGATGGACCAGAAAAAGAAGCTACTTCCAGAGATTTGGAACAGGTAGGGCCGGGGCTGGCTGCATTTGCATGTCGCTGGGAGAGGCTCAACAGCTCTGCCAGGCCCGCACTGGAGGCCTCAGGGGACCTCCGGGGCTGCCTGGGGGAGGGGACGTCTCAGGCTTGTGAGCCTTCCTGAAGCCGGAGCTCAAACAGCACATGACCAGGAAATGGCTGGCCCACCGAGAACTAAAAATAACCGTCCGCCGCGCTGCCAACTGGCAGGGCAGGCCAGGAGAACACAGGCGAGGGAGCGAGGGGGGCAATGGACCTCATGACAGCAGGCAAGGGGCTTCCTCTGTCTGGGGGCAGTTTTCAGGTACCCATGTTACTAGCATGGAAAAAGTAAGTAAGTAGCTGCACGGTTCTGACACTCTTCTCTGGGGCTCTAGCTCGTGGCTCCGTGAATTCTCACCATCAGTGCCTTGATTTCTCTCCTATTAGTGGTCAAAGAAAAAAATTAAAGCCAACCCAGGGACCCCAACCTTGCCTGGGATGCTGAGGGGCATTTAGATCTCTTTGGCAAGCAGTCTGGGGTGCCAAGCACGTTTGATGCTTGTCTGGAATCTTCGAGAATGAGGAACTCTGTGTGTGAACATAGGGCAGCTCTGATCCCCCAGAGGCCAGCCCTGTGAAGTGAGAGGATAGGACGTGAGAGACCCCAGGTGGCCTGAGGGGCCCTGCCTTGAGCTCTGGAGCCAAGCCCTGTTCAGTGGCCGGCCAGCTGTGCACGGGGCCTCTCTGGGCCTGGGTTTCCTCATCTGCACGTAGCAAGACCAGCCGCCCCCGCATCCTGGGCTGTTGTAGCTGAGTGACTGATGTAACGCATGGACCCAGTGGGAAGTGGCAGGGATGACGCCTGATAGTCTGTGTGCTCAGGGTTCCAGGCCATTCCACAGAGCCGTGCATGCAGAAAGTTGTTTCCCCTGCTGCTCTGCGGGCTTCTACCCCAAACCTGGAAGCAGAGGTTGGGCAGCAGGTGGCACTGCCTGCCGGAGTGAGACACCCCCTCACTCGTAGCGTCTCACCCCAGCCCTGAACCAAGCCAGCAGCCCCCATGCAGAGGCTCTAAAGAGACACAGCCACCAAGAAGAACTGGGTCTGCCTGGAGAGTTCCAGAAAGCAGGGCCGTCTGGCCATTGGCATCCCTGTGGCTCCCTCTCTCACAGAGCATCCATCCCTCCCTCGGCACAGTAAGTGCTTGGAGAACACCAGACAATGGAGGCTTGTGGATCTCTGCATCCTTCTGGGGACCCAGGGTACAATAGCTGCTCTGTGAGTGCATTTCAAGGCATTTTGATAGAAACAGTGGTTTCTCTGGGTTTGCCCCTGTTCAGACTGGAGCATTGTATACCTGCCTGTATGAACTTGGATCAGAGGATGGGCCCTATTTAAAGAAACCAAGTAACACTTTACCACCTGGGAAAATCTGTCATCTCTGTGCTTGAACTTTTTTCTTGGATCACCACCCTTGCAGCAATGTGGCGAGTCAGCCTGTGTGCCCATTGAACAACCAAGCTCAGAAATGCAGAGTACCTTGCCCGGGGCTACACAGCCTTCCAGTGCCAAAACCAATTCAAATCCATGTGCTCTTCCACCTTGCTGGGATTTTCACTTTTGGAAGACTGTTCTGGGTGCAGGGTGCCTACGCAGCAGGCGCTGTCCAGGCGGCGAGGCCCCCTCTTGGTGCTCTGCCTCCTAAGCAGCCTGGCTTGTCGTGCAGCCCCCCACAGGTGCCCTGGGGTGTCTACACCATCTGACAGAAGCACAGAGCGGCTCTAGGAATAGCTTGTGACGCACAGTCTGTCGGGGTGTGGTGCCAGCTCCCTGGTGCGCACCTTCTGCCGAGGCTCTGCTCAGAGATGCTCAGACTCCCAGAGGTGGCACCTGAGCCCAATACAGTGGCAAGGGCTGAAGCCAGCAGTAGAAACACAGTGCTTTCGCCCCATGCCTCAGCACCTCCGCCGGCGACCACACAGAGTGCCTCCTGCAGGCCTCACCCAGGGGCCGGCTTCCTGGTTTCAGCTTGAGCTCAGCCACAGGTGTTTTGCTATGGGACTCCCCTGGATAGAGGCAGAAGGACTTGGGCTTGGGGCCTGGCCCTCTGTTTTTGGTTCTGTGGCTGCGACCAGTCAGTTGACCTCTCTGAGCCTCAGTTTTCCCATCTGTGTAATGAGCTGGAGAGATCCCCTAGAAATCTTGAATCAAAGAACCCAGCACAAACTCTGCATGCCGTCGACACAGTTCTGTCCCTTCCTTCCGCACTGCTCTCATCTGGAAGGTGGCACTCTCTCTACCATGCCCCTGGCTACCTTCCTCCAGTGCTGAAAACCAGGCCTGCAGGGCAGGGTTGCCAGCAAAGATTGAGAGTGTGAGAGGCGGGGGCCAGCTGTCTCTTTTCCTGGAGTTGGGGAGAAGTGGTGGATCATTTAGGCACCATAATAATAATTATTTCTTTTCCCGGTTATTGTACAGATGTCACCGGATGGGAAGAATCGCTCAGAGGGTTTATTCAGTACAAACTTTGTCTTTTACCAAAAAAAGAGAGGAATTGTCCACAGCTCTTCGTTTGAAGGCCAAAGGGACAGATTCCAAGGCCCCTGGATGCAGGGAGGTAGGAGGGTCTGGGCTGCTCGACAGCAGGTAGGGCTCTGGGGCAGAGCCCCCCACTCCTCCCAGCTGACCCACCAACCAAGAGCCCCTGAAACGATCAGGCTCTCTAGGCTCGAAACAATAAAATGGCACTGTCTCTGTGAGCTTAAAAAAAAAAAAAAAAGCGCCTCTTTGAGCAGAAGGTGAGATGAGATGTGGGAACACACCCATGGTCAAGATATCCAAAAGACCACAGGTGGATGCAGACATCGCTTTGAGCACAGACCCAGAGCTTCACAGAACACCTGCCGCATGCCAGGCACAGTGTTGGGTTTTGTCACACATGCATGTGTGGTCTAGGGACCAAGAGAGGGGTGAGGACGGGCCTGGAGAGGTTTGAGATGGTGGCCCATCAGCTGGGGGCCTTAAGACAGGGTTGAGACCCGCCTGGCCTATGGTGTTACAGCTGCCCCCATAACAGAATAGGGGCACTGGTTTGTAACAGGAGCTATTCGAAATCGCTGCCTGGGGGCCTCCCAAATTGTCCTCACCTGCCAGGAGTGACGTTTATACTCACCTCTTCAAGGATGATATTTCCCCTTTAGTAATAGCTTGTCATTGATGTGATAGATAGACTGCTTTTCCCATAAAATTGATCTGATTCTTAAGGCCTTTTTGAAAAAGCAAGAGAGAGAAAAGAAAATTGCCGCTTCCCCATTCTCCTCCCTCCGTGCCGCAGAATTGTTAGGAAAAGAGACTGACACTGTCTTTCAGAGCTAACAATGGAATGTGGTGGGAAGGGAAGTGTGGCTGTAGGTTTAATTTTGCAAGGCGACCAGGCAGACCGTGGGGGTTCAGTTTGCTAGGAAGATTTCTTGCTATTGACCATTGACAATGTCTTTCATATCCCCGAGCCTCACTTGTGGATTATTTGTTCCTCTGTAATTTGTGGAGCACCTGCCCACAGCTGTAAACGAGACAGAGCAAAATCTGTGCCCTTGTTAGACCCTAAGTGGGAATGAATGACTTGAGAGTCTGTAACTTAGAGGTAAGGGTGAGGAAGAAAAACCAAAAGAGTGGTAGAGCAGGGCAGTGCAGCAGGTGCTAGGTGCCATTCTAAAGAGGCCGGTCCCCCTGGGAAAGTGGCAACCGGACAAAGGGAGAGGAAGAGGAGCAATGGGTGTTTGAGGGGAAGAGGTATAGCCAGTACAAAGGTCCTGGGGTAGGAAAGTGTCTGGCTGATGAGAGGAGCAGTCAGGAGATAGGGGGTGCTGGGGGAGGAAACGGAGTGGCAGATCTAACAGAAGATAAGGAATGGCTCATGTAGGGTCCAGGGAGCTTCAGTGTCCCCAGCTGTAAAACAAACAAAAGACCCACATGTCTGTTGTACAGATTTGATGGAATAATACATACCAAGCACCTGCACGTATGATAGGCATTGACCAAGTAGGAGCAAGCGTGCATTGCTCTCCTACATCAGAGATGCAGGAAGCCACCTGGCTGTTCATTCCCAAGGTGTCAGCACTGTGTGGATGCTGCAGTCCAGTCAGGGTGAGCTTGGGTTCAGACTCACCTGATGGGCATCAGGGGGTACTCTCTCATTAGCAGGACTCCCCCGCCCCAGCTTTGCAACACCCTTGCAGCTTCTTCAGCTATCCCCAAGGCCCTGAAGCGGCATTATCTTTCAGGGGGTCCAATAAAGAGCATCTTTCTCTGATAGAATTGATTCATCTGGGGACTGAGCATATAATCCTGCTGGAGCTTTTGACCGGGCATCAGGCTGATCTCAGTGGTCTTTAAAAGTGGAGAGTTCCGAAGCTAAGATAAGACCCTTGAGGCCAGGAACCATGTCGCTGATTTTGTGTGTGTGTGTGTGTGTGTGTGTGTGTGTGTGTGTGTGTGTGTGTGTGTATTGTGTCTTATGTATTAATATGTTTCATATATATTACATACAGGCACTGGGATATGCCTAAGGCAGCCTCTAACAGTAAGAAGTCTACCAGTGTTTTTTAGATGGCTGCTTTTCCTACCTCAATCAGTTGTCAATCACCACAATGATACTGTGTAACAAAGTCTCCAGAAGCTGATCAGCTGAAGACAACAGCTTTTTCTTATATGTCTGTAGGTCAGCTGATTTCCAGTTTTCTCCACCTGTCTCTCCTCCTGCTTTGGCCAGTGATGTCAGGGACCCAAGAGAGTGGTGGAGTCGTGTGATGCTTTTTAAGCCTAAGCTCTCAGACTGTCCCATCATCAGTTCCGCGCAGAGCAAGTCATATGGCCAAGCACAACATTCACAGGCTGAGGATGGTATGTTCCTCGCCTGGTGGGAGGATTCTGCATAACCTGTGACAAAGAGCAGGGCTGAGGGAGTTCTCCCTAGAAAAGACCTAGGACCCGTCCTGCTGTTGACCGAGTGAACCATCAGGAGTGGAACTCAAGGTGATTTTAAATAGGACACAGGCAACCTCTGTTTGATTTAAGTCATATGTATTTATGTTATGATTTCTGTATGAGTTAGGGATTAAGTTTGGCTGCTAGAAGAGAGATTAGTCATGGCAGTGGATTAAGCGAAAAAAGTTACTTTCCTTCTCACTGAAAAGCAGTCTGGAGATATTCTGAGCCGATGTTTTAATTATTACTCAGGCATGGTGGGGTCAACAGATCAGGACATCACCACCATTGGAACAATTGTTTGTCACTCCCAGTTCCCAGAGGAGGGGCTACTCCACACCAGGCAGGGCCACGGGGGGGGGGGGGGGGGGGGAAGCAGTGGCATGGGTCAGGAGGCAGAGGAAGCAGGGTAACTATAGGCAGGAGCTTTTATTGTGGTTTCCATGGGAAGGAATGGGTGAGGCAGGGTAAAGCGGGTTTAGGATTGGCTAGTTGGAATAATTTTATGACTCTGGAGGGTAGGGACCACTCTGGAGTGTAGGGGTGGTCGCTAGTGGTCTGATACTTGACCCTGGAGTGAGTAGGGCAGAGTTGGCCTGAAATGGGAGAGCTTGGGAGAGCTTGATAGAGGAGATCAGAGGTAGTCACAGGGAGTGGGCTTTGTATTGGTTAGTTTGCATATGAAAGGTGCCCTCAAAATCAAGTTCTTTAGTATTCTCTAGGAATTGGCTATCCCCAGGAGGGAGAGTTTCCCCAGGGTTGGTCAGGCCTCACATGTCAAAATAGCAGAATAAAAGACATGCTTAATATACCCTGAGATTATGGTTTCATTGTATTATGAAGAAACCAGCTTTCTTCTATCTGCTCTTCTCCCCTTAGAACATCCAGCCTCAAGTTTCCCTCTTGGTCCAAAATGGCTGCTAGAGTTCCAGCCATCACATCACATGTATGTTTCAGACATCAGAAAGAATGGCTACCTTCTTATTAAGAAGCTTTCCTGAAAGTTCCATATATCAACTTCCTTTTCTATCTTTTTTTTTTTTAAAGATTTTTTTTTTAATTTATTTATTTAAGAGAGAGACAGTGAGCGAGAACATGAGCGAGGAGAAAGTCAGAGGGAGAAGCGGACTCCCCATGGAGCTGGGAGCCCGATATGGGACTCGATCCTGGGACTCCAGGATCATGACCTGAGCTGAAGGCAGTCGTCCAACCAACTGAGCCACCCAGGCGCCCCTTCCTTTTCTATCTTAAAGACTAAAACTTGGTCACATGGCCACCCCTAATTGCTAGGGAGACTGAGTGCTTTAGCCAGGTACATTGCCAGACTGAATACAATTGGGTTTAAGTTACTAAGAAGGAGAAAATAGGTACTGGGTAGGCAAATAGTAGTCTCTGACAGTTACTCTCTGTTTATGGGAAGTAACTGGTTTTCCATTAACAGTAGTGATAGAAAGTATTTTTTTTTTTTTTAATTTATTTACTTACTTGAGAGAGAAGGCGGGGAAGGGGCAGAGGGGGACAGAGAGGGAGAGAATCTCTAACTCCCTGCTAAGTATGGTGCTAGATATGGGGCCTGAGCTCACAACCCTGAGATAATGACCTTGGCTGAGACTGTGGTGGCTGGTGGGTAGAGGGATGAGACACAGGAAGGCAGGCTGGGTTGGGAGGCAATCTTATCTTTTAGGAAGCTGTGAACAAATATTCAAACCTTTCTTTTTTTTTTTTTTTTTTTAAATCAACTCCTTCTCCCTTTCATAAAGAACAGAATATGGCTAATGTGCACATAGTTTTAACTTTGGTTTCTCCCGTGTTTCCAGGTCACAGTGGCTCATGAGAAGTGAAATTGTTTGATTTAAGGTTTCATCTTCTGCTTTTCTTCTTAGTGTTGAGCAACTTAGGGAACCTCCCCCATGCAGATGGGGCGGTGTAGGCCAAAAGAACAGCCCCTGTGTCTGAGGGGCCCATCTTAGCATGGTCCCTCCTTGCTGCCACCGCTGGGTCAACACCCAAACCCAGGTGTCATTCCTAGACAATTTTCTCCCTTGGGGTCAAGGTAAATTCATAGAACAGAAATGCACAGAGTCGAGAGAATGTTACCGTGGAATGGGCTAGGATATGCGAACCAGAGGATGACACACCGTTAAGAATACATCTTACAAGATGCCTCCCCTCAAAACCCCTTTCATTCTCCCCGTGGTTGTCAGTTGCTGCGGGGGTTGGGGGTGCGGCAGGGTGTGAGGCCAGCTTGGGAGGGGAGCCCAGGCCGTAGTTCCAGGACCCTGGCCTTAAGGACTAGCAGCCTCAGGCTTGGAACCGGCTGGAGGTGGATTCTGCCGGTCACATGAGCCCTCGGTGCCTCAGTTTCCGGCTTGGCAAACTTGGTTCAGATTTGTCATTTTACAGTTGAGGAAACTGGAACAGAAGTTAAGCATTTCTTACAGTTTCAGAACATATTGGTATGAAGCTTTTTATATATTTTTCCTTCCTTATTTTGCCTTTTATGGTCGTGAGGGAAACAGCAGGACTGATTCCCTAAAAGGGAGAGACTTTCTCGTTTCATCCAGGTGTCTTCTTCTTGCAAGGGGATCAGAGAAGCTTGCCACGACCTTGGTGGGAATGTGGACAGCCGAGCCTGGCAGGTCCCACGCTTTGGGGGTCAGCTGTGGGTGCCTCGCGCAGGCTGGGCCCCGAGTTCACAGAA
Organism: Mustela erminea; assembly: GCF_009829155.1. Taxonomy (NCBI): domain Eukaryota; kingdom Metazoa; phylum Chordata; class Mammalia; order Carnivora; family Mustelidae; genus Mustela; species Mustela erminea. The sequence continues at coordinate 58,673,925 of NC_045614.1, forward strand.
GGAGGCGCCAGTGGGAGAAGGAATCTCCAAGACGCGGAGTGAAACCGGGGCTTGGGGAGGAGTGAGAGTGTGGCCTCCTCTCCAGGGCGTGGAGTCCACCCCCATGCACGTGCTGAACCAGCCACCCCCTAGAAGTGACTGAAACAGAACACCACAGGGGGAGGGAGGGCCTCCAGAAACAGAGAAAACAACTGAGAGGCTCAGGGGTGTGGTCCCGGCCTGCTCACGGCTAGTCCCGGCCAGTCCATGTTGGCATTCCAGGTCAGGAGCAGGGGTGGAGAAGGAGAGCAGTCACCAAGCAAAGGGGTTGGGGTCCTGCTGTGTGGGGGTCATGTCCATGTGCCCCACATGTCCCCCTGGACCGGGTTCTTTGCCACCTTAGTGCATATGACTTCGATGAAGTCATCGAGTGGCTTCTGGGCCTCAAGTTATTCGCAGAAGGAACTGTCCCCCTCTCCCCACTCCCCTGAGGGCTACATGCTGTCCTTATTAGGGTCACCCTTTGCAAGGAGCACGGTGAGCGTCAGAGGGCATTTATGTACCACACTTCCAAGGACAGAGCAAAAACTCAGGCCGAGGAATGTCCGATGCTGGAAACATGCTCGGCTCAGCTGACCTGTGTTCTGCTCTCAGCAACGGCGGGGGAGTCGGTGGGATGTGACCGTGGGAGCAGAACTGTGCTCATTTGGGCCATTTTGTGTGGGGGCCCATAGCCTCATGCCTGACCCCTGAGGCCCTGAGAACATCACTGGGTTCTCACGACTGCCAGGAAAAGGGTACATTGCCATCCCCATTGTTGGCCCCCAACACCTGCAGCCCTCCCTGGTCCAGAGCCCTCGCCCCTCCAGACAGCGTTACGGGGCAAGGGTGCTCTGTGCTTCTCCACTGTTCTGTTACCTCTTGTCTTCTTCTTTTCTTCTGTTTGGATTTCTTTTATACTTATTTCTGTGCATATTGTGTCTCTCATCTTTGCTGCGATTCCTTTTACAGTCTTCCCAGAAGAATCTGGTGTTGTTCTATAAAGCAATGGTAGATTTTTTTTTTCTTAATGCAAGACTGCTGACTCAGGGAAAAAAAAAAAAAAGTAAGGGCACAAGAATAAGTAAATGCAGGGGGAGCATGATTTCTTTTCCCTCTGTAGAAAAATAGAGCAACTTCGGTTCACATGCTTTTTGTTTTTATTTATTTATTTATTTATTTTATGGACAGACGGAGATCACAAGTAGGCAGAGAAGCAGGCAGAGAGAGGAGGAAGCAGGCTCCCCGCTGAACAGAGAGCCCGACGCGGGGCTAGATCCCAGGACCCTGGGATCATGACCTGAGCTGACGGCAGAGGCTTTAACCCATAAACCACCCAGGAACCCCTCACATGCTTTTTAGATTAAGGCAGGAAAGATGACATGGTTTGAGGAGTCTCATGCCAAGTACACTTGAGGCTGTGGGAAAAGAGGAAAGGGAAGGAGCCCAGCAGAGGGGGAGGTGACGGAAACCAGAAAACACTGGGTTTTGCAGGTTTTGCAGGAAGGGTGGCTCATTGGTCTGTGGATTTTGGGAAGTCTCCTTCTGCCGCTATCTTCCCTTTAAAATGCTCACTTAGCCAATGAGAAGACATTTCTGCTTCCAACCTAGAGGGACCTGTGAGGTGTGCCCAGAGAGACCAGCCTTGTTCTAGTGAACAGTCCAGAACAACCCATGTGCCCGCCAACAGAGGAACAGTTGGATAGACTAGGGCACATTCATATGTTGCTGGTTAAAAAGAAGGAGAATCAACTATAATTTTGGCTTTGGAAAGTTCTCCAAGGTCTATTGTTAAGGGTAAAAGTAGACAACTGTTTTTTGGAAAGAAAAAGAAGATCATAACACGAAATTATATGGAGTTACGGACCCAAGACTGTGAGTGTGTAGAAACATACCAGGGCGATCAGGTGAGCAAATCTTAGATTGCATGCGGGTCTTTTGTAATTTAGAAATAAATAAAAATTTTTAATAATAATCAAGAGATACAGTGCTTGTTGACAAGATATTATTTGTGGCCCTTTACCTGCCATTAGTGCCTGACCTCCAAAAGGCCCCGTTATGGACCTGAAGGCCCCAGACACCCCGCACAGGAGAACAGTTCCCTTGCTAGAGCCTCACAGCCTAAAACAAAATCCTCTAAGGGCTAGTTTAGACTGAACCAAGGTTGGGGGGCATGGGTGACTCAGTCAGTAAAGTGCCTGACTCTCGACTTCAACTCAGGTCACCATCTCAGTGCTTGAGGTCAAGCCCCTCGTTGGGCTCTGTGCTCAGCGGGGAGCTGCTTGAGATTCTCTCTCTCCCTCTCCCTCCTTCTGTCTCTATGCCCCACTCTCTCAAGCAAATACATAAATCTTAAAAAAGAAAGAAAGAAAAATCGAGCCAAGGTTTTCTTGCCCAGGGTCGTTCATGATGGCAGTCATTAGCTTTTGCTCTCAAAAAAGCACCCCAGAGCTGAGTGGCATAAGACAACAGCCCTTCCTCTAGCTCATGACCCTGAGAGTTCCTGTGTGAGGCCTGGCTCCGCTGTAGGTCCTCAGCAAGAAACCTAGGTCCTGAGGGTCGTGGGCTGCGGACTGGGGTTGGTGGGGCCATGGAGGTGGCTGGGCTGGTCTACGTCAGCCAGCAGGTGAGCAGAGTTTCCAGATGCTGCAAGACCTTTTTGAGCCTAGGCTCAGAGCTGGCCATATAACACCTGCTCTGCATTGTGTTGCTCAAAGCAGGTTCTGAGCCTGGATTTAAGCCTGGCTGGGAGGAGCTGCAGGGGCCCCTGGGAAAGGGGAGTGGGGTGGGGGGATGATGAGAGGGGAGACTTGGCGCCACGTTTGCTGTAAGTCAACCATGTGACCAAGATAAGCTTCCAGGTGTGTTTCTGAGAAGCCAGAGCAGGCAGAATAGAATGGAAAGCATTTCTCAGAGCTATTTTGATAAGTGCTTTTTTCCAACCAAGGGCATCTCGGTGGAGGTTAAGGTCTGGTCTTGATGGCTCTGATCAAAGCCAGCAGAAGCATCATTGCTATGTTAAAGGACCCTGGAGATTGATTGTCACTATATTCCCCCCCCGCTCATTAATTTTCATATCCTCATCCCCTAGCCAGGTCCCCGCGCGTCGGTTTAATGCACGGATGCGCGAACTCCAATTACCATCATTTCTTGAGAGCAGATATGATTGTAGGCTGATTGCTGAGCTGGGGGATTTTGTGTTCATGCTTTATGTGTCTGTACATAGGTATAAGCGTGACTTCAAAAAAAAAAAAAAAAACAGCCTTTATTTTCTGCTCCCAATGACAAAATACTAGTTCATTGTACAAATTTTGGAAAATATAAAAGAAGGAAAAACAAATTAACCTTAATCAGACTACTCAGAAACAACCAGTACCCTCTTGTGCGGTATATCCTTGTAGCTATGTGCACGAATTTATGGGGAGTGTGTGTGTGTGCATGCATGCATACACGTGTGTACCCTTGTGCATGTGCATGTGCGTGTGTATACGTGTTTGTGCATGTTTGTGCATGTGCTTGTGAGTGACTGAGGCCAGTGATTTTGCTGGCAGAACAGGCTGCTGTTGCCTTGAGTCCCTGCAGGTCTAGCCTCCCACCTGCTTCAGAGGCATGCTTTGTTCCCCTCCCGCGGGTCCTGGGACTCACTCCCTTGGTGGTGTGCTTTCCTCTACGTTGTTGTTAGTCATTTCTGACCTTGGAAAAGGGGAGTGCAGAGATTGAAGCTTGTCGGGAGCAGATCTAGAGACTCTCTCTTTCCCTGTACATAGGAGGATGCCTAGGACACAGAGAGGGCAAGGGTCTAGCTCAGAGCCAGCCACGAGGCTGCAGGCAGAATGGGGATGCTTGACTTCATCTCCACAGCAAACCCAGAAGGAAAAGGGCCCTGAATTTCACCAGTTTGGACATAGAGGTTACAACCTGGCAGGGAGCCTCTGTCCGCACCACTCCCTTGCTCCTCTGGGAATCTCTTCCAGGGACCCTCCCCTCCCTGCCCGCTCCAGATCAGCCTTCCTGTGCTCCTGGAGCCGTGGGTACTGGGAGCATGCATCCCTAGACGTCTGCTAGCTTCCCCTGTCCCCTCCTTCCCATCTTTACTGGAACACCACCTTCTCACGAGACTCTGAAATTGTCACCCTCATATCCACACCACACATGTGCCCTGCCCACATGCCCCCTGCTCGGCTTCCTCCCACCAGCAGACCTGCTCTGCATTTTCTGTGTCTCTCATCTGATTCCACTGGAATGACAGCAGGCCTGTTTGGGGGTGTGGAGGGGGGCTCTGTTAAAATGGGCATTATCTGAATTTATATATTCTAAAAGTGTTATAATGGGTAAACTCTCTGGAACTTTCACATTGCTCCGGTTCAGTTTGATAATGGTCAGAATCCCGGGGTTCGGAGATCAGGCTTTGCACCCAGATCACGGGCATCTTGGCAAAGGACCATTTGCAGGCTGCAAGCATAATGGGGCCTTCCACGCAAAGTGGAGGGAGCACCCCCTGTGGCAGGGGCCCAGGGCACCACGAGGAGCACAGAAGCCGTCGTGTCTGCGGGGAGGTCTAATGGTGGAGGCCAACCTTGTGAGGTAGGCAGAGGATGGTGGCATTCTGAGCAGAGAGTTACCTTTGCACCAGAACAGAGTCATAACTGGGCTGTGTGGAGGGAAGGCAGACCGTCTGTGGTTGCAGGAACATAAGGGAAAGGGTGCCATGCACACTAGTTGGCTTGGCTCCCGCTGTCCTGACAAGCATCGCAGGCCCAGAGGGAGGAAATTCAATAACACACATTGACTTCCTGGTGGTTCTGGAAGTCCTACATTGGCAGGGTTGGTTTCCTCTGAGGCCTCTCTCCATGGTGTGCAGATGGCCGTCTTCTCCGTGTCCTCGAGTTGTCGGCCGTCTGAGTGTGTCTGTGTCCTAGTAAGGACACCAGTCAGACTGCAGAGGGCGTGCCCCTTGAACCTCTTTTTAACTTAATCACCTCTTGAAAGGCCCTGGGTCCAAACACTGTCACATCCTGAGGTACTGGGGGTTTAGGACTTCAGCCTAAGACTTTGTGGGGGTCACAGCTTAGCACCTCACACAGGAGTGAGTTAGGTGAGTGTGGCCAGCTTGGGGGGCTGTGGCCAGCTCTGCGGGCTTTCTCCCCGGGGGTTATTGAGGGAGGAAAGTGTCAACAGATTCTGTGGCCCAACGCTGAATTCAGAAGCACTCAGATTGGTCTCCGAGGTTCCTTTGAACGCCAAATGCCTCCTCTTGGTGTAGAGGAAAAAAGTTCCGAGGCCACGGAAGGCAGACATGTTTTTATGGAAGAAAGGACTAAAATCGCCCTCTGTATGCCACACCAGTGGGAGTCACAAAGTATGGCCACAAGTCGTTTGCTATTTGCTTCCAATTACTTTTAACACGTGGCATTTGGGAGAACACTTCTGAATCTTCTCACGAATTACTCTTTACTCTGTGTCAAACCTTTGGGGCCCCTTCCCTCATGAAATCCTGCTCCTGCCAGGAATGCCTCCCCTTTCTGGGCTGTGACTGAGTGACAGGCTTAGGAGTCTGTGAGCCAGTCCCAGGACCCTCGGGTGTGGAACAGGGCTCCAGCCCCAGCAGTTTCTGGGTGTTTCCTTTGAGTAGTCTTTGAGGAAATGGAGAGGTGTCATCGTGGAAGCTGGTGTCCTCAGGGAGCCTGGGACCGTGTGTCCTAAGTCTTTGGACAGCCACCTGATGAAACATACCTCTGACTGTGCCCATTTGGGGCCAGTCTGGCTTTGAGAGACTGCAGCCAGTTTACCTGGAATGAACCTCTAATTTGTGACCCAATGAACCGCAGTCTCTGGTTCTGGTTAGTTCTCTTACTCCTGAGAATTTGCTATAGGTCTGGCACTTTCTAAGCACCCTGCCCTGAGGGGCACACCATCTCTGGGGGGGTGTGGTGTGTGGTTCTACATCGTGAAGTCTAATTACACTGCGGAGTGGGGACACTGGGACTAGGGAGCCTGAGCGCACGGGGAGAAACTGAGGGCCTTCTAGGGGACAGACAAGATGAGCCAACTTCCACACAGAGCGAGGGGGTGGGGAGGGGATGACAAAGGACCCTCTAGGCCAGCGAGATGGGAGGACACGGCATATCTGTGGGCCTAGGTAGGCGAGAGTTTCACTCTCAGAAGGAGGGTGGCCACCGTCTGCATAGGGGTGATGACGCAGCTCAGACACACCTGGAAAACCGTAGCAACAGTGATGTGTGGGGCTCCCATAGGAGAAGACTCAGTGCAAGTGGTCGTCTGTATCTTGGTTAGGGTTTTTTTCCCTGAAGCAGAGTCAGGAAGACTTTCCCACTTGAGCAGGACATGGGCTCATGTCAGCAATCCCGGGAGCCCTGTCTCTTCTGCCCGGCTCCGCGCTGCTGTCACATTAGCCATTTCCACCTGTTCCGGTCCCGGCCACTCTCTCGCAAGCTCCTGGCTGACAGGTGTCCCCTTCTATTTGAACTCTGAAAAGTAACAAGCACTTTTGTGGACACAGTGGGAAAATATAGGCAGTTTCACAGCTGGTCTTTTTTTTTTTTTTTTTAATAGATTTATTTATTTATTTATTTGAGAGAGATCACAAGTAGGCAGAGAGGCAGGCAGAGAGAGAGGAAGGAAAGCAGGCTCCCTGCTGAGCAGAGAGCCTGATGTGGGGCTCAATCCCAGGACCCTGGGACCATGACCCGAGTTGAAGGCAGAGGCTTTAACCCACTGAGCTGCCCAGGCGCCCCCACAACTGGTCTTTTAAGAAGTCAGTGCCCCACTTAGCCTTCTCTGTTCAGCCTCAGTGGCTCACCTGGCCCCGCCCACAGAGAGTTTCTGACAACCATCTCTGGAGGGGATCTCGTTCTGGGCGCAGCACCCCTGTCCAGCCGTGCTCGGCCCGAGGGAGGAAGGCTGTGCTGGGAAGGCTGAACAAACACCAAGCTGCCAATAGCTGCCTCTACCTGCTCCCTGTGTAAACTTCAGCCACCTGCCCGCCGGATACACCTGTCCCCAAGGGCAGTTTTAACCCATAAGAAACCGGGACCATAGCAGCAAGGTGGCTGGCCCCCACACTCCCCCAGTTACAAAGCAGGAGTCAGGATTTGAACCCAGACCCCTTCTGTGGTCTTCCAGGAGCTCTGCCAGCCAGTGGGTTTACAGAATGCAGTCACATACATTATTCAAAACATAATCTGTTTAATCTGTCCCCTAACAAAAATCAAGGCCGTCTGAAGGACATGGAGAAAAATAGTTTTAACATGAAATATTCTGCGAAAGCCACGTCAGGTCAGGAATCTGCCCGATTTGGCACATTGTCTCCCATCCCTCTGACCTTTTGCCCTTTTCCTGACTCTAAATATATGAAGGTTTTTAAAAATACATTTACCATTTTTCTGAAGTCTCAAACCCTTGGGGTTGCTGATCTCATGGAGTAATCTCCTGGCATGCTGTAATTTGCCTCAAGCATTATTCAGAATTTGCAGAGCGTCCTGTTATTTTTCTCACAGACTTTTTATTCCTTGATCTCATTGCATCCTGGAAGTTTCTGAGCATGAACGCCTTGCCCCACCCCACAGCTGTTACCTGTTTTTATAAACTTTCTGTATATTCAACGTGACATTCGTCGGAAAGATCTGGGTGAAAGGTCTGGTATTTCTGGATGATTTGGGCTAACCCAGGATCTGTTTGGGAGGCAGAATACGAACAGGAGGACGGCCCCCACAGGCATGACACGTGGGAGAGTGATCGCTAGTTCCAGAGTGGGAACCAGCCTCCCTCGGCAATCCAAAACCGAGCTGTCATCTTACGGTGTGATGCAAGAGAGATATCCTCGTGCTAGACGCCAAGAACCTGAGTTATGACACTTTTTGTCATGCTGTTTTCTCTTATTTATACAGTGGAGAGTAGGATGTTTTCAAATAAGCCCTCTAAACATGAAATCCTGAAAGTGTATTATTTGTAAAATGCTACACCGTTAACAGCCTTTTAGCTGGTTACATTATAAAGCATGTTGTAACAGCTTAAAAAAAAAAAAAAAACTGAGCCAAAATGTGTTTCCATTGCCCATATGCTGAATGCTGGCATCTTTATACCTTTTTCAAGCTGTTGTCAATTAGTAAAGAAATTAATTTCCGCCTTTAGGTCCTTTGTAAAGTTGAGTGTGTGCTTGGATGCTGTGGAGAGCTAGAATGGAAGGCAGTTTCCTTCGGTGGAAGGGAACTTGGTGCACTGCTAGCCAGGGGCCAAAATGCTGTTCCTAGTGTCCGTGCAAGGAAGCCTGGACCGGCAGCAAACACAAGAGGAGGAAATGGCTTTTGTTGAGGGAAACAAACCGTTTTTCAAGCCAGCAAGCTGTGATCTTGGACTTTTCGCCATATGCACGTTCTGTAAAAGAGAAAGAGCAAGAGACAGGAGCCGGACCTCCCTGGTCACATGCTCTTCCTTGCCCTGGCAGGGGATAGACGCCTCCTCACCGGGATCACATCGCCTCTGTGGTTCCTGGGCCCTAGGACTTTGAATCACACTTTGTTCCCACACTCTGCTCTTGGAACCTAACAAGGGCATTTTTAGCACGAGAGGCGTGTGTAGGCTGATGACCATTTTGTGCCCCCCTTGGGTGGCAGCAAACGGCCTTCAGCCTTAGGCTGCTATTCCTTTACTTTTCATTTGTCATTGGTCTTCCATTCTTACCCTTTGGTAGCTACTATTGTTAAGGGGGTTTCTGCTACTTGATGCCACAGGAGCGCAGAAAGCAAGCCAGACCTTCATTGCAAAACAGGCTTTGAGACCATGATCTCTAAAGTAGGAAGGAAATATGGGGTGTAGGCATGTCATTCCATTAAAGCCCTGATGTTAACACTGGGAGCAGACAGCATAGTCTGGGGAAATCTTCTGGAACTGGAAGACTGTGGCTCTGAGCCTCTGAGCTGGATTTCTGTCACCTCACCTTGCAGTGCATTCAATACAGCTGCCTGCTCCAGAGCTTCCAAATGAGTCAACTCTGAGCCTGGATGATTTTATGAACCACTGTTTGGGTCCCATTTATATCCTATGCTCACTCCCCACCAAAAGCAGAGAAGAAAAAACATGACTGGAGCTCCATGTTCTTCAGACCAAAATGATAGCTTCCCCTGGGGTGCCTGCATGGAAACCAAGTGAATTTCTACCTCCCATGTAATAAACAAAGACCCAGCTCCCTGTGCAGACAAGGATGTGACGAAACTCACACTTCCGGACTTTGTGGGGGATGAGGAAAACTGCCCATTTAGAAAAGCATTTTAGGTTTCTACGAATGGGGACTCCCCCAAATATTCCTATCTTTTGGTCCAGAAACCCCATCTTGGCAAGTTAATCCTAATAATTCTATAAACATCTGTCACAAGATGTTCACCCAGTGTTATTGATAACACCGAAGATTGAAAGCACTCTCAAAGCCTTGCATTGAAAATAGTTGAGTCCTGATTTGACCCCCTTGCTGGGATAGCAGGCAGTCAGTAGAAATCACAAGTACAAATTAGGTAACAATGCAAGGGGGATATTCATATATCATATATAAAATTACAAATCAATTTTAGGTTCCCAGTCCCCAGCCAAGAATGGGCTCACAGCAGGTGTTTAGGAAATACTTATTTGGTTGAAATGAGCTGTGTTTCCATCTTCCTGCAGCAGCCCTGTTAGAGAAGTCCAGGTTGGTTCACAGGACTGATCTCCTCCCCAGTCACGCCCTGGCACCCATGCCCCTGGGGACTGGAAGTGGGGTCGAACTATACTCCCTCGCTGGAGTGTAATTGCTGGAAATCACATCTAAGGCCACCTCCTCCTAAGCCTTCTGCCCCTTTATAAGGCGCATCCTAGGTGGCCCAGCAGGAGACCTGTGCCTGACAAAGAGCAAGGCACCTGCATCCCAGGCTGGGAAGAGCCTGAGAAGCCCTTGCCAGCCTGCCGTGGCCCTGCGGGGGGTCATGTCCAGAGTGGCATGCAAGGCAGGTGGCCTCCCAGGGGCCGTAGGGAATAGAATGATTCTGTGGGTTGTTAAAAACATAAGCGGTGAGCTCTTTAGGCAGCCTGCCACAATTTGAGGTTTTTCTCCCAGCAATGCGTCCTAGGTCAGTTCACACGGTTCATGTTGGCAGGCTGTTGAAATGAGACCGAACTTTAATAATGCTCATTTCTGGTTGGCGAGGGCAGGAGTGGTTTGTTGTTTTCCATTCGTTTGTTCATGTGGTTTCGTATTTCTGCAGCCAGTACCTACCGATGACTTCCTCTGTGCCCAGCACTGACCCCAACACTTTACGTAGATGATCACCCTTAATCTTAGCAACAATCCAAGTTGGGTGGGGCTACGATTACCCGCACTTTACAGCTCCAAGGAGTTGAAAACCTTGCATGATGCCTTGCTAGAATGAAGCCAAATTTGACCTGAGGAAGTCTAACCCCAGAGTTGCTCCCCCACCCCTGACCCCACACTCCATGGCTACCTCCATGCTTGTCTGGTTTTTCCCAGATAGCTGCCTTGAACATGTATTACTGTAAGTTTAACTGATGCTTATGGCTGGCGGCTTCTGTCCAAGGCCTCCCTTTGCCTCATCCCTTATTCTGACAAGACCGAGTTGGTGGGGGGATGCCTGAGGCCAGATTCCAGGGTCCTCAGCCTCCACCCCTCCACCATTACCATGTGGGACCCCCACCCTGCTTGCTCCTTGGGAGGGGGAGACTTGGTTCGGGAAACAAAGCTTCCTGGGGTGTGGCTTGCCCTCACATTTGCTAGAGGAATCCACAGGAAAGATTTAAGTCATCGTTTACAAATTTCCAGGGATCGCAGGCACTTCTGACATCATTCCGCCTTGCTAACGCCTTGGGCCATGTTAGTACAGAGTGAATGCCGGGTTTGAGGAGCAGAGGACCTCCCTGCATCCTGGAGGGGGTCGGTGATGCGCCGGAATAAAAAAATAACACAGCAGATGTCCCAGTGCAAAGAATGCAGGGCGGCTTTGGGTCCGGACCCTGTCCTCATAATAACGTGATCATGACAGTAGGTATTTATTGAGCCCACCTGCACACCCCCACATAGTGCCAACATCTTACACTCAGGCTTTCACTCCATACTCATGGCACCCCATGGAGTGGGCTCCATGAGTGTCCCTTACAGCAGGCGAGGAAGCTGAGCCTTTGGGGGTGAAGTCACCTGTTCCAGGTCACATGGAGGCTGAGCTGACTCCAGCCTCCACCCCTAACCCCAGTCCTCTAGTGCCCGGCCCTCTCTGGCTTTTGCCTCCTCTTCTTGCACTGGACAGTGATCCTTAGTGTTCTTATTACCACAGTGCAGGAGTCACTGCAGGAGTCACAGTGCAGGAGGCTGGCATAGGCACGAGCTCATGAGAAAACTTGACGAATGGGTCTCTTTTCTTTTTGCCTTCGTACCGTCTTAGGTCCACATCTTGAATTTGCACCCCACTTACTTCATGGGGCTGAGAACCTCCGCCTCCTGCCTTCTCTGAAAGCTCTGGGACGGTGACCTCAGCTGGTCTTGGGGACTTGTCCCTCTCCGAGGCTTTCAGTAAGCTCCGCTTTGTATATATTAAAAGTGGAGCATCTCACATCTTGGCGAAATGCATCTGTGCGTGTTTGAAAGCCATGCAGGGTACCATGCGCATCCTCCTTTGTTTTTTCTGAGCAGCCCTCGGTCGAGTTTCCACAGGCGCTGGACTTGGGTCGCTGCATTTCTGTGTTTTTGTCGTGTTTACCTAAACACACTCCAAACAAGCTCCCAGCACTGAAGAACATCCCTGGGGGCTTCTGGAATCAGGAAAGGACATTACAGATCTAACTTACTGTTTTGGAAGGGGAAGAGGAGTCTGTGACGTGTGAAACCTGGGGAATTTTTGTTTGTAGGAAACTGAGCTGAAAGGTGATTTCATATTTCATGTCTAAGAAAGCCATGCTTGTCCCGGGGACACAGACCAGCTGCCCTCTGTCTCTTCGGAGAGCTGGACAAGACTAAATCCTTATAAGTGTGAGAAATAAAGGTCAGATGTGCGGAAGAAGGCTGGCACAGAAGAGGGCTGAACCCCGAGATAGTTCACAAGTTTTTTCATCTGAAACTGTATGTAGGGCCAAGGTTGGGGCGGGCAGGTGATAGTTAGCATATGCTGACGGCCTGCTGTATGCCCAGTAGGTTATACCATTTCCTTTATCCCCCCAACACCTGCAGAAGATGGGTACACGCTTTACCCATTTTACACCTGGGCAAGTAATCAAAGTAACTACCATCATAAACTTTGTGTTCCCTTCCCTCACTTTGCTATTTTATGCTTTTATCACATAGGCATGGCACTCTCAAAGAGTACATTGTTTACTTTTGCTGGGAGGTTTTGTTACTGTTTTTGCTTTTTAGCTTTATAGGAAACGGCTGATCTGCACAGTTAACGCCATCTTCTGTGACTTGCTTTTGTTCACCTTATATTTTGTTGTCTAAGATTCGTTCATGTTGCTACATGTAGCTTTAGCTCATTCAAGCTTATTCATCTGACTGTAGCAGATCCCTTTTGCTACAATATATCCATCTCTGGTTATGATCAGGCTGCTACAACCCTATGCCTGTCTCCTGGGGGGTGCACAAGAATTTCTCTTGCAGGTGTTTATACCTGGGGTGAAATCGTTGGGTTGTAGAGTACAGAATTTCCACCCTATGAGATGCCAAAATGTTTTCCAAAGTGGCTATACCAGTGTCTCTCCTTCCTGTGATACATACGAGTTAATAATTCCATTAGACTTAGAAGTGGGGGCCTCGAGAGGGCCTTCACCTTGCTCCTAACAGTGTCCGTTCCACCCTGGCAGTCAGCTACAGCCAATTCTCCCGCTGGGTTTGAAGGGCTGTGACGCTCACATCTCGCTCCGGCTGGTCGAGGCATATGACTTGCAAGGCCAGAGGCTCCACGATGATCAGTGATCATCTCTCTGGTCGGCCTGACCACACACCTTGTGAGCGCCCCCCCCCCCCCCCCCCCCTGCCCCCTGCCAGCCCAGTGCTTGCTGACCTCCAGTGGGTTAGCCAGGAATGCAAGGCCAATACCCTAATTGTGGTGGGAGGAAGTACCCATTCTCTCACCAATGGATGTCCCCAGGGAGACCAACACCAGCTCCCCAGAGCCTAGGCTCCGAGTTAGCTCCACGTGCCTCCCAAGGCTGCCTTGCCCATGGGAAGAAAGCTCCTCCAGAAAATCCAGAACAGAGAACTCACAGAACTGCAGAAACACAATGGCATGGAAAATAGCACTTCTGAAGAAGCAGAAACTGGGAGAGATTTCTGCTTGTACAGAAGCCCTTACATAGGTAGGAGGCTAGGAAAACCAAAGCCGTAGGGCACCCCCCTACCCCTCCGCCACAGACACCTCCCTGGAGATGTCCGGGCGCCCCTTCATAGGACAGATGTCCAAGCTGGGACCTGGGCACCCTGAGGTCTCGTGGAACCTTGGCAGCATTCTAGACTTTCCGGGCTGACCTATGACTTTCAGAAGCCACAGGGACTGCGGGAAAACGCTGGTCTGATGTTAACACCTGTAGTCACACGCCTGCATTTTAAATAACACAAGCCAGGGGAGGGTAAGTTGTGGCTGGCTAGCTCTGCCACACTGAGGCTTCCTGTGGACTTAGCAGCTTCTGTGGGTGCTGCTGCAGGCCAGCCCTGGAGCTGAGGGCTGCCCTCCTCCATGTGGGAGCCTGGTGGGTGGAGGCAGAACCAGAGAGCAGGTCCAGGACCTCAGGCAGGACCCTGTATCCTGCTTCATTAAGTAAAGTCTCCAGTTCGCTGTGTCTTCCATCTGCACCCCCTATCCGGGGGCCTCTCCCCACCCTGCTGACTCCCTCCCTCCACCCGGAGGTGAAGCATTCCCTCCTAACTCCTGGCAGCCAGAGCGAAGGCCCCATCAGTTGAACAGGGATGGGTCATCGTGTCCATGCGAACACCTTCGAACACAGTGCTCTCCTAGACATGAGGTCTCCGGTGAGCGTCTGTCGCTGTTTGCTGTTTGCTGTGGTTAATTTCGATGTCTCTGCCCAGCCTGCGTGTTCCCGCTGTGCTCTGCTCTCAAATATTTGGGAAGGCTCGCAACAGATGCTTCCTGGGGCCCGTGTTTGCACATCTGCAGGTAGTAACAAGCTCAGCTGCTTGGCGAGTGTGACCCACCCCGTGTGAACCGCAGCTGATGGGCCACTCCCGGGGCTTGCCTCAGGTGCGAGCAGCTCTTGACACAAGCCTGGAGGGAAGGTGCCCACCTTGTGTGCTGGTGGCAGTTTCTTACCCGGTGAGGAAGGGCTTTTCTCTTCATTCCACCGCCTTCCGAGCTCCCACTTGCTGCCCATGTTTCCCATGGACAATGAAAGACGCTGGATGTGGAGTCTGGACCTGACTCACCGCAGCACCGAGCTCCATTCAGTCGGCCAGAGGGTCCCTTTCCTCTGGAGAGTGGGGCGCTGGAACCCTCACTCGCAGTCGTGAGGATCACAGGGAATAAACTCTGGGAAAAGGGCTTTGTAAATGATAAACGGCCACTCACACGTCGGGCGTTGTTATTCCCGCTGTGTGAGCCTTTACTCTGTCTTCCCTTACTTCAAGCCATCTTGTCCCAGCGTTTTCTTCTATAAGAAAATGAATATTGAGTAGGACTGGTTCCCTAATGAAAGGGATGTGGGGTAGTCCTTTCTTTTTATTCAAACATTAACAGGATCATCAGCCTTCTGAAAAAGGGTTCTTGAAAAGACACAAGGGAAAGGAGAATCTGAGTTGCACACGTGGACTGTTTGTGGTTTCGGAGGCTCCGTCCGTATGGTGGGAAAGGAAATGGATCACATCCACTGTAGCCGGAGTCGTGGAGTAAAGCTCTTTGATGCGTGGCCATTATGGAAATACTGCCTACAGTTCATTTCAGTGGACATTCATCAAGCCCCTCCATTCTGCCAGGCTTGTGCACAGAGCCCCAAGGAAGTGCAAGTGACTACAAGGGGATCCCCGCTCCCCAGGACAGCCTGGCAAATATGGGGTACATGCATGCTGAACTTCCTCCTTCATGTCCTTAGCAGACATCACTCATCACGCACAGCACTCTCCTCTGCCCAGGCCAGGCAGACTCGCCTTAGAATCCCCCGCGGTACAGTGCAGTGGGGATCTCGGGCTACTGTGGGCTCAGAGCACCTTCCAGAAGGGGAGCAGGGCAGTGCTGAGCTGCTTAAAGCCGGGAGAGCTTGCAGCAGGCAGGGAGGCTGGTCAGGAGGCCGTGGCCAGTGAAACCCAACAGGGGCCTCATCCCTTGGGAGCGACTGATTCAAGAGGCTCTGCCGCTGGAAATCCAGAAGGAATCAGGGATCAACTAGCCATAGGGACAGAACTAAAGTCAAAGGCAACATGAAGCCCCATGTGAGTAGGAGAGCCCGTCTGGAAGCAGTTTGAGGAGCCACAGGACAACCGGGAGTCTTTCTGACCAGATCTGCAGTCTGGAAGCGTTGGAGCCAGAGACTGTGTAGCTAGTAGAGATGTATATAATCGGAGGAGAGCCAGAGCATGGGAGCCACACACGGGAACGAGGGCGAGCCGGGGGAGTGCCCAGGGCCTCCTGCACGTGGTCCGTAGAGAGGAGAGGCAGATATTGTAATACTTAATAACAGGAGCTAGCCCCGGAGTAAGCAGACTGGCGGAACTGGGCAGAAATCCAGAAATAGACTAGATTCAAGTGAAAGTGGGAACTATGGAGTATGACAAGGATGACCTCACAATCCAGTGACGTAATGAAGGAATTTTTCACGACTTCCGTTAAGACATTAAGACCCACCTCCACGTTGCAGCTCAATAGGAGTGACAGTTTCACAATATTGTGAGTGTCCTTCAGGCCACTGAGCTGAACACTTAGAAGTGATGCAAGTAAATTTCATGTTATGTGCATGTTACTACAAAAAAAGAAATGAAACCGTAGAAGGACTTACAACGTATGACTGACAATACCCTTTAGAACCTTGAAATGGAGAAAGCCTTTATAACCAAGAATCAAAGTTCAGAAGCCATTAGAAGAAAGGACTTATTATTTGGCCATTTAAAAATAAGAATCATCCGCACAGCTAAACACAACATAAACAAAGTAAAAGGACAAAAGACCAACTCGTAGAGAAGAAGCTCTTCAATATCAAGACAAAATGCGAGACAGAAAAAAATAAGCAAAGACATGAATTCTCAGTTCACCACAAAAGAAATACAGCTGGCTCTTGAAGAATGAGAAGATGTTCAAACTACACGTTCTCCCCTATCTTATGGGTAAAAACCCAAATGCCAGTGGACATGCTTTGTTGGCTGAGGGAATGAGTCTTTTCCCATGCCGGGGGGTTTGAGTCAAGACCGGATATCCCACATGAGGGGAATTTGGCAGAAACTGCCAAAGTGACACAGGCATGTACCTTTCAACCGAGCAACCTCATGTCTAGACATACACCCCAAAGATGCCCCTTCACCAAGGTGAATTAGAATACCCCCAGGCAATTTATTACAGCCTGCTGTTAAAGAAAGCAGAGATCGGCTAGCACACAGATAGTTTCCGACGAGAGACTGCTTGCAGAAACTTCCCTTTACTCACACCAAGGGGTACCTACCACGCATGGCAACATATTTTTGCAAAAAAGAAATGCTTCGAGAAAAATCCGGAAATTAACTAAAATGGTTAATCATAGGGAACAAGAGAGGAGAGGTGGAGTAGATAGGCATAGAAGTAAGACTTCACTGAGTGAACCTTCTTATAAATTTCTAATCGTTGTACCAGGTCAGTGTGTATCTATTCAGGAAAGAAAATTAAATTGAAAAGCAAAACTTATAGGTGGAAACAAATTTATTCTGAAATTAACAAACATCATTGTATATCAAATTAGGAACACAAGCCCACGGAGGAAATAATTAGGACATATTTGCAATAACTTGAACTTTAAAGACAAGACTCTGGCATATCATTACTGAAGTATATTCTAAGGACGGGGGAGGGAGGATGGGGAATTAACGTGGAATGGGTGTTATCAGTCCTCTCCAGATGCCATGACAAAGCGCCGTAGACGGGACATCTTAAACAACAGACATTTATTTACTCGCACACCCGGAGGCTCGAAGCCCAAGACTGAGGTATTGCAGGGCTAGTTTCTTCCAAGGCCTTTCTCCTTGGCCTGCAGGTGGCCATTTCTAGCTGTGTCCTCCCATGGTCTTTCCACTGTGCACATGCCCTTGACGTCTCTGTGTCCTAATCTCCTCTGCCTATAAGAACAGGGGTCAGATAGGGTTAAGACCCACCAGAACGGCCTCATTTTAATTAAGTCGCCTCTTTGAACCTGTCTCCAAAGGCAGTCCCATTATGAGCCACAGGGGTCTAGGACTTCAACATAAGAGTTTAGGGGTGGCGGGGGACACAATTCAGACCCTGATAAGGAGTATGGAGCTTCAATTCAGGGACGTTCTGGACGTGGATGGTGGTGACAGCAGCACAACCTGGTGAATGTACTCAAGCCCACTGAACCAACTGTACACCAAAAAATAGTTGAGATGGTAAATTGCATGGTATCTGTATTTTGCCACAATAAAAAAATAATAATCAATTTAAGGAGGGAAGAAACCCTCCGGGGGCGAGGGAGCAGAGGGTGCTATTGAGACAGCGACTGCTGGTGGGCTTCCGGCACCACGCGATGGTCAGGAAGGTGGCAGGGCTGGGGCGTGTTGTGCGTGGTGGACAGCAGGGCACAGGAGCTTGTCCCCTGCCCAGCGAGGTGGGTCCTGAATTTGAGGTGCGGGCAGCCTATCAGTTCTAAGCAGTAAGTCCTTCCCCTTTCTATCTGTGAAATGAGTGTTGCCATCGTTACTCCCGTGACAGCTTGTCCCCGCAGAGATGGCAGGAAGAGTTTGGGCAGATACCCTGGCTGCGTGGCCCCTGTTCTTTGGGATCTCTTTCTTTTTGTGATTTTCAAACAGTCTCGTGAGGGGCTTGCAGCCTGAATAAGGAAGCCGCAGCCGCTAGCACGCTGTTTCTATAGCGACTGATGTCCTTCAGAGGGAAAACGTGGAGAGGCCCTAAGAAAAGAACCAGGGGAAACGAACAGCGCAGAAACGCGACAGATGATAAAGTCCAGGAGGAATACACTGTGACCTAGTTTTAGCGTGGCTTCGTGGAGGCTCCTGGCAAACACCCCGGGCTGTTTTATCTCATTGTGTGTTTGTCAGATTGTCATCGCTGAAAGCTGTGAGTGAGGTGACAAGATGCAACACTTTGACCCGGTGAAAGTCTAATGTTGAAACACAACTGTGAGGACCAAGGAGCTGGGAAGACCCCAGAAAATTCTGAGCCCCATCAATTTCACTCCCGGCCACTTGGTAGAAAATCAGACCCTGTTGAGACTCTGTGCACCTGTCTGTTCTTCCTTCCTTGGAAACAGCCACAAGGAAAGCATCCTGGCTGCGTGGACAGGCTTTGCAATGTTTCTGTCCTTCCTTATCTCACTTCCAGGCTGTAGGATCTTGGGAAAGTTCCTTAACCAGTCTGTGCTTTGACTTCTGAAGCTGTAAAACGGGGAGAGAACTCCCATGTGGGAGAGTGGTTGGAAAGAGAGGATTCCACGGGATGATACATTTGGGTCCTTGGTCAAGAGGTCACTGGGCTCAGGTGGCCCACAGCCTCCTGGTAACTGTGATTCTCCCGTTCCCTTCCAGTTGGCCACGGACAGAGCGAAGGGGAGAGGATGGTAGTGTCCGACTTCCACGTTTTCATCAGGGATGTGTTACAGCACGTGGATATCATGCAGAAAGACTACCCAGGGCTTCCTGTCTTCCTTCTGGGCCACTCCATGGTAAGCAGACCACAGAAGACCCCGCCCGAATCAAGCCTGGTCCCCAGCCTCGCTGTGGGTGGGAGGGGTGAGACCCCCGTGATGAAGACAAGGTGCTCCCCACCCCACCTGCTCTCTGCCTGGCTGGCACGCCCCCTCTCTGCGTGCCCTGTACTTGGAGCTCCCGGGCATTTTCGCACTCGGGATAAGCCAGGTTCAGCGTCCTGGAGACAGCCCAAGAGGGAGCTTCTCATTGAGACCCAAGATGCCAGGAGGCTGCCTGCCCATCCTTTCTGAGGACCTCTGCTGCAGGGCCTCTTTGGAAACCAATCTTTTCTTTTCAGGCTCTGTTGGCCCCTCAGTGCCATTTCACGGTGAGACTCCCAAGGGCGCCTCTCCCTGCAGAGCCATTTCTCAGAGCAGGGATGGCTCTTCCATCAGTGAGAAGCCCAGGGAAAGTGCCCAAACCCTGGATGCTTGCTCCAGCCTGTACAGTACGAATGGGAACTTGGGACACGGTCTCCCCAGGGAAACAAGTCCTTAAACGCCATTCAGAATCCTTTCCACCTTTTAAATGTATCTAATCCCCTAAGAATCCACCAAGTATAATCTTTAAGTCCACAGCCTGCAAATGGGCAGCACGTCTCCCCCTGGGCATCCTGACAGGTTGGCTGGCAGAGAATTTTGAACTGATGATATGTGAAGGTGGGGGGCGGCGGGGGACTTTTCCCTTTGGGGCCGGGCTTCCGCCCCCTTTATCACAGCCGGTCTTGCTTCCTGCACGTCTCTTACCTGCCCGGCCTCTATCCGCCTTTGTGGTCCCACCTACCCTCATCCTCAGGCCCACAACCAAAGCCTCATGCTTCCAGCACTGTTCATGCTCACTAAGTATTTTTCTTGGAACCAAAATTTCTGGGACCTTGACCGAACCAAGAAGGAAAAAAAAAAAAAAAAGTATAGCCATCTCTTCTTATAATCCAATTACCAAAACAAAAATCTCATATTAAGGCTAACGGCATGAATGCATTGGGGGTCTGCCAGCTTTTGGCTGGAAACGAAGTAGGAATGTGTTGTTTAACTGGCGGCCCACAAGCAGGAACCTTATTTATATCTCTCTGAAATGTTTGCTCTTGGAAAACCCTGAGGGGGAAAAAAAACGTGTGTAATAAAATAATTGCAGATCCAGTTTATCCAACATTCGGTGTAGTCTACTCCAAGGTAAGCCCCCCACCCCCACCCCACCTGGGGCTCCGGGCCAGGCCTGCAGCTTCGGGGGAGTGTGTTGATGGTGGTTTATTAGAAATATGTGTGCTGGCGGAAGCTGGCATGTGCCCATCCTGGCCTGTTTTGCTTTGCAGGGAGGTGCCATCGTCATTCTCACGGCTGCGGAGAGGCCAAGCCACTTCTCCGGTATGGTCCTTATTTCGCCCTTGGTTCTGGCCAATCCTGAGTCTGCGACAACTTTCAAGGTAAACAGACTTCCGGTTCTGGGCGAGTCCTGCAGGGCTGGGGGGTCCCTGGGCGTCCATGGGCACGTCCTTCACTGGCTAAAGTCTGGGGGGAAGGGCCGGAGTCCATTTTCGGACCTCGTCCTTTGCCGTGTGAAGGTTTGGACAAATACCAAACCTTGTCTCCATGGGGGTTCCGTGATGTCTGAAGTCAGGTGTGTTTTCTCCCTTAGCGATGAGAGAAGAACAGTTTCCTGTTTTTGTGTGTTTTCTTGGTGAAAGTTGAAGAGGGAAAAAGTGACACATGTTGGGAATCTAGCAAAATAACCTTTGTTAACAGTTTGTGTTGAGGGCCTGGGCTGATTTTCATTGACTATTTGCCAGCTTGAGCTAAAAGTACATGCTGAGGGGAACGGCCAGCAGTCTGTGGTGGTGACGTAGGGGGGTCCGCTGAGCAGCAGCTCTCCTCCAGCCTGGAGCACCTTTTCCTTTGCTCTAAGGATGCATCCCTCTGTTTGAGCCATCATTTTGTTGTCCCGGTACGTGGTGGCATGCATGGACATGCTCTTGGTTCTAGGGCTCCGGGCGATGTGCATGCACATGGTACACGAGCTAACATTCAGTTGATCTCTGAACAACACAGGTGTGAACTACATGAGTCTACTCATGCATGGATGTCTTTCAACAGATAAAGGCAATTATCATATGGTTTCACTTATTTGTAGAGCATAACAAATAACATGGAGGACATAGGGAGATGGCGAGGAGAAGGGAGTTGAGGGAAATTGGAAGGGGAGGTGAACCATGAGAGACTATGGACTCTGAAAAACAATCTGAGGGTTTTGAAGGGGTGGGGGGTGGGAGGTAGGGGGAGCCAGGTGGTGGGTGTTATGGAGGGCACATATGGCATGGAGCACTGGGTGTGGTGCAAAAACAATGAATTCTGTTACACTGAAAAGAAATTAATAAGAAAAGAAAAAAAAAACCATATAGGGGTGTAAATATATTTTCTCTTCCTTACGATTTTCTTTCTTCCTTCCTGATGATTTTCTTAATCACATTATTTCTTCAGTTTACTTTAGCGTAGGAATATAACGTATGCTATGTAATCCATACAAAATATGTGCTAATCACCTATTGATGTAATGGGTAAGGTTTCCAGGCAACAGGAGGCTATTAGTAGTTGGGTTTTGGGGGCGGGGGGCGGGGCAGGGAGGGTCAACATTATGTTTGGTTTTCAGCTGGACAGAGGCTCAGCGCCCCTAGCCTCAAATTGTTCAGGGGTCAACTGAACCGCCTAGGAGCGGAACAGGTTCTCGTCTCAGAGAAGGGAGATGAGAGCATGGCGTCTCAGGACTGCTTGCCGTGAACGTGGGCTGTGAATGTTCTGGACCTATCCTTTAGTGGCGTGAGGTTTAAGAGAGAGCATAAGTGAATGAGAGTTGGAGAATCCCAACCCCGTGCATCCCCATGGAAGGGTTACTCTTATGCCAGTGCCAGTGGGGCTGCCCTCTGAGCCAGTTGTCAGGACTCTCAAAGGACTCAGAGGGTGAGGTGGGGGTCATGGGGCCATGGGGAACTGGCAGCTATCCGCCGGTGGCTTACCCTCCTTTCTCTGGCCTCACTGTCAAACGGCGGCAGGACTTCTAAATAATTGCCCGGTAGCACTGATACCTCCAGTATCCTCCCGAGCACCCAAGTAGAGGAGCATAGGACAGGAATAAAGGCTTGTAAGAATGTTTTCAAAGTGTTTCCTTCAGCCCACGGCCAGAGATGGGTGGGCAGGTCCTGTGGAGAGCCTTTCCTTTACATACAGAGAAATGGAGACAGGCTGAGCCAGAGAGAAACCTGGAACTATCTGATAGTTTACCCAGAGAACAGCGATTTACTTAATCCACCGAAGAATAGAGATGTCTCGCGTCTTTGAGTGTTGTCCCATTGGAAGGAAATCACCACTGACTTGTTGGAACCAACTGTCGTTAGTAAATTTCAGTGCTGTGTAGGCAGACAGCAGTGCAGGTGGACGCCACCCTGTTTCTGCCAGGGAAAGAAATGAAGGTCATTCCCAGAACCATAGGTAATGCCCAGATGGGCTATTTCCTGGTCACTGACATGTGCAAGAGGATGTGTGACCTCCTGGATGGCTCCCCTCATGACTGTAATCAACTATATAGCACGAGGGCAAATCACCCACATCAAGGATTCTTTTCCACGTAGAACGAGCAAGACCAGGATCACAGTGGAGTGGGGAGTTCTCACGGCACCCATGTGCTCTGACTCAGGAAGGAGTACTCAGTTCAGTGAGCACCCAGCATGTGCCCTGCTTTCCTCTGCCTTATCGCCCCCGGGAGAGGTTGTGACATTGTTTTGTGAAAGGGAACACTGAGGCTTGGGCAGGGCGAGTGACCTGCCAGGATCACACATCTTGCCTGATTGATCTGAATCCAGGGCTGTCCACTCTCCCTCTAGAATGTTTCCCTAGAGAAGAAAATAGGTATTTTCTGACGTGAATGTTCTTCCTTAGAGACAAGCCAGAGACCTTGGGGCTTTCCAGATAAAATACACAAGGGGGTCATGGCAGCAGGGCCCAGAGGTGGGCCCCAAGGCTTCCCATCAGAGTCTCTAGCAGACGTGGAACTTCCAGGCAAGGCTACCAGTGTGACCTCTCCAAGCCCTGTGCTAATAGATCACCTTGTCAAATCAGGAACCAGCCGTCCCTGGGGGGTGCTGGTCTCCTCTTATTAACCAAGACAAATTGGATTTCCTGTTGCCCCCAGACCTGAGGACACATCTTCCCCACCACGAAATCTGTTGCTGCCCCTGGGTCTTGGGCAGTTTTGACTGACAGAGTCCCTGATTCATCTGCCTACCCGCCCCCAGGGTGACTGGATTACCCTGTACACACCTAGTCTAGTGCGACAACCTTCCTGAAAGCGTCTCGGAGAACCTTTGTTTAAAATTTAAACATTGTTAGAATAACACTTTCACAGAGTTCAAACGTTAAAAGTTGAGGAGAGGACAGACAGGGGGCTGTCTCTGCCCGGTGGAGGCCGGCCGCTGGAGTCTCCGTCTACTGGGACGCACAGACACGTGCTACTCGTTGCTGTGTTTTACACAAACGAGAATACCCTCTCTGTGACTTCTGCAGGCTTTGTTCTTTCTGCTGGCTTCATTTTTGTGGGTTCGGCTTTAGTTTGGTTGTTTTACTCAGCATATGATACCACTTGCGCCTCCTTCAGGATTCAGGAGTACTTATTCCCATCAGCATTAACTGGAATAGTTCAGGCTAGGTCCTGGAATAGGTAAGGTCTCCCTTACAGACCTCCAAGAGGACTGGCTTCCCAGAGACCACTACCACCTGAGAGGGCTGAGGTCGAAGAGGGGGCCTTGCCGTGGCCAAGACAGAGGGCAAAGTCAAGTCCTGGCTGCGCCCCTCCTCCCAGTGGACTGTGCGGTGGTTTGTTTCATGGCACCGAACGCCTGCTGGAGAGATTCTCCAAATCATCGAAGTGGGCAGCTTTGAGTACATACAGGAACGTGGAAGAGGACAGTCCCTACCCCCTGGATTGTAGGAACACCGGATCCCCGTGCCAGACCACACCCCTGCCCACACACACCCCACCAGACCTGCATACGGCTGGTCTTAGCTCCACACTCCCTTTTCCACAAGCTGGGGTATGTTTAGCCTGGAGGACAGACAAGGAGGACAGGGGTCTGGCCCCCAAACACTGTCTGTGTTTAGAATGTTATTGTACAAGGGAAGGGACCACAGGAGAAATTTGGAAACAATATCCAGTGTATCAGAACCAGTCTCAGCTGCTTATGAGGCTGTTTCCTGGGGATTCTCTCCACGTCCTACACCGGGGGCGGTGCAGAGCTAGAGTCCTTCCCAGGGAGCAGAGGTGAAACCCTGGGCTGCCCAGCTAGGTGTGTGTGTGAAGGAGACTCGGCCCTGGCCTAGCCCCAGGGATAGCATGCAGGAACGTGGGGTGGGGTGCAGAACCACTCACTTTTCTAGGTGGGTCAGATGAGGAACAGCTGAAATCCCCATGGGCAGTGCCTGGGGTTGTTGGTGGGGTGGGGGAGCTCAGCCTGCACAGAGGGTAATCTTCTAAATGATCTTCTTTGGTAATCTTCTAAATGATCTTCTTTGCCTCTTGCCTGGAGGTTGTCCCTGGGGATCCAGGGTCAGGAACACAGGAGCCAGCCCACCCAATTCCAGATGCTTCCACTCCCTATCAATCAGGGCACCTGGCCAAGTAGAGAGGAGAGAGCCGCCATGAACCAGGCCCTCAGTGCATGAGCCGCCCTATATCGGTTCCTTTCCGCCACCACCCAGTAAGGAGAGAAAGTCATTCCCAATTCACAGACAAGAACATGGGGCCAATTGTTTTGCTCAAGGTCAGCTTGTGCCCCAACCCTGGTCGGCGAGTGAGGCAAGATACTCCCTTTCACCCCAAAGCATGCCTGCCAGCAGTCAGCTGCCCTTAACTGGAGCGCCTTCTCATCTGTTTGTAGTCACCAGGCTCTAGAAGGCCCTGGGAACAATCTGAGTGCTGGGAGTGGAGGGGAAACAGGAGGCAATGGGTGGGGTGGGGGGGATTGCCCCTCTTTCACATGTGCTGTAAAGTTAGACCTGGGAACCAGGACTTAACTACAGTCATGAACGGGCCCATGAATCTGGCAGCTGGGATGTGCCTGGGGATAGGGGGTCTTACTTCTGTCCTACAGGTGCCCGAGCTGTCATAGCTGGGGGTTCAGATTTCTAGACGCTGGCATTCAAGAAACAAGTCATCTCCCCAACACATCTTTGGGGAGCCCCTGCTGTAGGTCAGCCACAGGGCAGACAGCGGTGAGCCGCTGCTCCCCCCTTCCCAGCTCAGCACACAGAAAAGGCACAAGGCACTTTCTAGTCTCCACTGGCCTAAGGCTGCGCTCCTCCCCCACCGAGAGTTTCTGGGCTGACCCTTGCAGAAGGCATCCTCACAGAAGGCCTAGCTTTCTGGCCCCCTTTTGCACAAGTTGGCTTGCCGGAGCCACTTTAGAAGATCGCAATTATAATTTCCTCCCTCATGTCAGCCGCAGAAGCTTCAAAATGATCTTAGGGAGCCATTAAAACCTTTTGGATCAATAGAGGCATTTGCGCCTCTATTGTCACTAGTCACTAGTATTTAAAGGGATGGGCTCAGCATTTCATCCAGGAATGGCCCAAGGGCATGTCAAGGGCCAGTGACACACTCTGGTCCCTGGCTCATCGGGAGGTGGACCTCACTTCTGGAAGAGTTATTCTTTTTGGGGGGTGCAATAATTTTCAGGGTTCTAGCTGTGATGGTAGGCTTGTTGCAATCCGTCACTCTGAAAAACACTGGCGGTGCTCTCTCTGCAGTCAGACCAGGAGAATTTGTTGAGTTTCTCCTGGGGACAGAAGCCAGAAGGGCAATTAGGGAGGAACTCTGTGGAAACCAGTTCTCAGGTAACTTTCCCAGCAACACTTTGAGGTTTGTTTCATTATCCCCATGTGAGAGATGAAGAAACTGAGGACCACAGACTTCTTGGTGATTCAGAACCAGAGTTTGAATCAGAATTTGCCTGGCTCTCAGTCTCCTCTTTCTGGGGCTGGGAGGCTGGCAACTTGGGGCCCATTAGCTGTAAGTCTACCCCGAAATTATCCTCCGGTGATGAGACCTGGGGTCCCTGCTGAGTCAGCACCACTGGGTGGCACAAACCTGACTGAGCCTGCAGGGGTCATGATTTGAAGGGGGAATCTCACCTCAGTGGGGGCTGTCTGGGGTCACTCCTCCTTGGAGCTGGATCCAAGGCTCTCTCCACACTCCTACAGGATTATCCGAAGAGCGTGAGCGAACTGGGAACGAGAAGTTTATTCTGTTTGATTCCAACTTCCTTATGGGTGAGCTGCACTTCTCACTGGGGCCTCTGCCGGCTTTTCTTGCCTTCCCTTAAAGGTGATGGAGGCCTCTCCCAGCTGATGGTAGAGGCTTAGGGAGACCGATGGTGGAGGCTTAAGGAGATCATGGTGGGATGCAGCAGCACCGACCCCGGCAGCCTGAACCAAATTGATCCTCAGGGTGTGGGCTCTGTCAGGCTGTTTCCATCCCTACTCTTTCCTTACTACATGGCCCTTCCTCACCTCATACCCCCTTCTCAGCCCTTCTGGCTCTCTGCATTACTACAATCAACCCACTGCCCCTGCTCGATTCATTCAGCCCTGCCTCACCCTTTCCTCCCCCACCAACCTCTAGGCCAATGAAATAAACAACCCCTAGAAGAATAGCAGGGAAAAGGGTTTTCTTTCGCACCTGTTCCAAGCATCCTGCTACTGCAACCGTCTTGGATTTTTTTGTGGGGAAGTGGCTAAGCACCTAATTCTTTTTGTTTTTTTTAAGCCGCATTATTGTCATCAAAAGATTTGCCTCTACCTTCAAGAAGGCAGGTCCAGCCACCTGCCACCTCCCCTCCTGAGCCCTGTGCACCCTTACGCGGTCTCCTCCTACTTATTCTTTGGGGGAAAGGCCTTTGGCAGCTGTGGGAGGGAGCTGTCTCCCCAACACTTGGCTCACTGTACTTGGAAGAGGGAGGCATAGCAGCCAACTGGTCTGGCTATAACTGGTTAGTTTCCTCCACAGAGACCAAACCTTGCCATTGTTCATTTTGGGATTTTTGTTTATTTGTTTAAGATTTCATTTATTTGAGAGAGAAAGAGAGAGAGCGCGCGTGCACGAGTGTGGTGAGAGGGAGGAGAAGGCGGAGCAGAGGGAGAGGGAGAAGCAGGCTCCTCGCTGAGCAGGGAGCCGGATGCAGAGCTCAATCCCAGGACGCCTGGATTACGACCCGAGCCACTTAACCGACTGAGCCTCCCCAGGCACCCCGGCTTTGTTCATTTTGTACAAAGCAAACACTTCTCCAGAAATGGCCCTCTTCTTTTAGTTTTCTTCCAAAACTCTTTCCCTAAAAGTTTCCTTTAGCTGTAGAAAGCTCTTCTGTTAAGAGAAAGAAAAGTGTTCTCTAGGAGAGAGGACTGTCATCCTGTCCTGCAGGCAGAGTCCTTCCTGGCCCTCTTGTCCCCTCCCTCTGCCCTGTGAATCCAGAGCAAGGATGGTTTGAGCCACTGTGCTGCCTTTTCTGATCCTTGTCAAACCTAATCTCACAACATCTTCTCCTGGAAGTGGGGGTCTTGGTACTTTGGGGCATAAATATGTTGGTTTAAGAAGCACCAGTGGCAAGAGCATAGATTCGAAGATGAAGGTAAGTCTGTCTCCTCACCCCTGGGCCGGCCCTTGTGTGCCCAGGTCCATGCGGAATCGGGTGACGGTCACAAAACATAAATTGTTAGTGAACAAGAAATCTGGTGGTGGTCTTAAGAGTGCGGGCACGGAGGCTGTGTGGACTCCCTCCTTCACTTTGCTGGAGGGTGGCTTGGCTGTGGAGCTGGTATGCCCCCAGGCCTTTCCCTGGCTGTCTGCCATCTAAACGGGAAATGGGTGGGAAACTGAAGGGTGGGAAGACAGCGGTGTCCTTGTCCTGTCTGGGCCAGACCAGACAGGCACACGGGCCTTTGATTCCAAAGCATGGCAGGGCCGCACACCGTCAACCATCAGCCCTCAGGCCCACTCAAGGAGCCATGGTGAGGGTCACCAAGGACGGCAAGATGTCCAGATGACAGTTGCTCAAGCTTTGGGCTGCACATTAAGTCCTTCCCCAATAGTGTCGCCCTTGGGCCAGTCCTACTGGAGGGAAGAAGTCCCACGGAGTCCTCCACCCTCCTGAAGCAGTTGGACCCCAGTAGGGACCAGAGGGCACAGCACCTTGCCTCCCTCCCTGACCACACACTCATTTGCTGTATTTGCTCTTTATTTAAACTTTTCCTTTAACCTTTAAAAGCATACATCCCAACTCCTGAATTTAGGTTCCCAGAGGAGCCTCCAATTTCTGGAGTTCATAGACATTTGGAAACACCCTAACCCTTTCCTTTGGGAGAGCTCTCCAGACTCCAAGCCATCCCGGTCATGTGCTTGTCTGTGGGGCTGCTTCACGACCCTGCCTTGACACTTGAGCCCTGCCCCACAGGTTCTGTCCATCCCATGAGGCTGCACACTGTATGGCCAAGTCCAGGCCCTTCCCCAGTGCTCCCAGTTGGATTCTCTTCTATTTCTCCACTAGACTCTCACACGTCAGCTCAGGGTGCTTCGTGGCACCTGGTGTGTTGACAGCAGTGAGTTGACATGCTTGGGGATCGCTGGCTTGGACCCCAGGCGTGGGGGGCTGGGAGTGAGGCTGGTCTTCAAGGCAGGGAGCTCCCATCTTTTCCTGAAGCATGCAGACTTGACCCTGTGGACCTCAGAGTGGCTGGGTGCACCTGTGTGCACCTGTGAGCACCTTTGCACCTGTGAACAAAGCCCTTTTTTCTTCTCTGCCTGATTCCTAGCCATGTGAGAGGACATCCAGCTCATACAGCCCGAGGACACAGGATGTTTTATAGCTCTGAGTGTCAAACAGGTAGCGGGGTCCAGCACGTGATTCCACAGAGAGCCCCAATGGCAGCTGTGTGTGGTCACCCCCAGGAGATTCAGGCCCCCACTTAACGCTCATATGGAGAGAGAATAACCAAGGCCAGTGGTGTAAGGGAAAAGCACAGTGTCGCCCAGACCGTTGTCCCCATCCCAGCTGGCTGTGTGGTACACGGCTGAGCCTATTTCCTTGTGCAATAAAGATGAACCCTCATGGCATCTGTATCAAGATTAAAAGTCTGGGCATCTACGGCTGTATGCGACACAGCAAAGATTGTCCTTCAGTTGATGTGAGTGCCCTCACCCCCGCTGAGGGTACCAAGGGGACATCACCTCTTGGCTCCATGATATGCACCTTCCACAAAGACTGAGAACTCACTGCTCGCCACCTTCCCTGCGATTCTAATTTCAGCAAGTCACAGCTCACTTGTGAAATAGCATCTCTCCCCCCTGAGTGTCTGTGCCCAGTGCAGAAACGCGAACAGCCCCCCTCTGCGGGGAGAAGTGTGAGATCCAGGCTCACACTCTTCCTGGGTAAACACCAGATCCTGCAGGAGAGATGGGTGGGGAGGCGCAGCTCATCCCTGCATTGGGCTCAAGTTTAAGGAGCACGGATTAAGCACCTACTGTGTGCCAGGTGCTTTATCACACGGTGGTCCTCTGGGGGAACGCCAAGGTCCCCACTGACAGCTAAGGGAATGGGGGCTCCGTGATGCTCTGATCTCGCATCCAAGTGTGCAAGTCAGCACAGCCGGGGATCAAATCAGGTCTCTTTCCTTCTGCCATGCATCTCCTGATCAAGCTGGTGACGATTTCTGTCTCCCTCTGAGACAAACCAAGGCCATCCACAGATTCTTCCCTATCAGAGCAGGCTTCTCTGGGATCTTCCGAGCTATCCCGCTTCACAGGTGATCTGGGTGGTTCTGCTCCTGCTGTGTATTTTTAGGAACCTCACAGAAGTGACTCGTGCCTAAGACCTCAGCTAGGCAGCTCCCGCAAAGAATTCTGAACCACAACCGATGAGTGACTGTGGGGAGGGCGGCCACACATGATCCGGAACAGGCAAAAAATAGATATGGCATTCCTGCCGTCAGCTGCGGCGGCCCACCTCCCGCCCGGCTCCCCCCACGGCACAGATCTGAGCCAGACTAACTGGAGGTTGTCTGAATCAGAGCAGGCAGAGTCCCGGGGTGTTCAGCCTGGGGAAGCGGACCTGGCTGATGTTCAGCTCGGGTGTCACTTTCCTTAATTTATTGTAAACTGTCCTGTGGGCAGAGCTGGGCATGGATGCCACCGAACTCACACCCTTTGTTTTCCCCTCCCTGCTAGGTCTTCGCTGCGAAAGTTCTCAACCTTGTCTTGCCAAACCTGTCCCTGGGCCCAATTGACTCCAGTGTGCTCTCTCGGAATAAGACGGAGGTGAGTCTTTCTGAAAACCTGGGGGCACCTGGGTGCTGCTGAGGGACTGAAGGCAGCAGCCCTGTGAGAAAGCTGAGTGATGGCTCCGTCCCTTTCCCTGCGTGAAGTGATGGGGACATGAAGATGCGCGAGGTGCCGTGTAGCTTCAGAATTAGGCGGGAAGGGACAGGAGCAAATCAGAGGAAATTGTGTGAACCAGCGAGGTCTCTTGTGGCCGCAAGTGAAAGAAACCCAACTCAAAGTGATTCAAGCAAAAAGAGGTATTTATTGATAGATGGAACTAAAACCTTCAGGCATGGCTGGATCCAGGGACTCAAAAGTCTTATGCACCATCCATCTCTCCCCAGCGCTCCAATCCCCTGGCTTGGCTTCACTCCCAGGCAAACTTTCCCAGAATGGAAGCAAAGATGGCCACCAGCAGCTTTACCTAAGCAACCCCAGCAGAAAGACAGTTTGTTGAAAAGCCAACAAACATCTCAGGGCTGATTTTTATTGGCATACTGTCCAGGCCTGACTTACTGTCCAGGAAAAGTCATGGTGTTCACCCCAACCAACCTCATGGGTTCAGTGTATAGAGGGGCAGTCCCTAGAGGACTCATTGGGATGAAGGTAACAGATTGAACTCGGGCCAGGCGAAAAGTCCTACGTCCATGGCTTGGGAGGTGGGAGCTAGTGCTGGAGCTGGAGGGAGTTCAGAGGAAGAGGGTTCCTGGCAATGGTAACTGTGCTGATAAAGACCTGGCATGAAGGGAGGATGGCCCATTTGCAGACCAGTCAATAGCTCAGTTTGGCCACAGCAGAGAGGGCAGCAGTTGACCGGCAAGGGGTGAACTGAGGTCAGATCACAAGGCACCTCGTGAACCCCTTCTCCTAAGAGCCACTGCCCTGCCAGAAATCCATCACAGCCCCCCAAGCAGAGCTATTACCTTCTTACCTTCTGTAAGAGCAAAACCAGCCGAAAGGAGCTCAGAAAAGGCCAGGTGGCTTTGAAAGAAAGAGGCTGGGAGGTTGTGCCATCTGGTTAATGTCACCACCTCCAGGACCAGGCACCAAGGTCAGCAAGGACAAGAGGTCAAGGTCAACTCATGTACCTGAGATACTGGGTCTGAGTATAGTCCCAAACCCCAGAGATTTGGGTTGGTCTATTAAGAGACTGCTCAGTGAGCCAGTGCACTTCCCATCTAGCTGAAGTCCTGCACCTTGTATTCCGCCTTTGACTGGGTGCCGGCCAGGTGCTGGGAACTCACCTGCCACACGGCAGCCCCAGGCTGCAGGTGAGCACATGGAGACGCCACAGATCTGCCACAGGGACCTAGCCTGATCTAGGTCTCAGACCTAGCCTGAGAGCGTAGGTGGGTGTGCTCTTCCACCTGGTCTATCTGTGGGGGCAGGGACCCTGGTGGGCTTATAGCCAGCAGATAGGAGGCAGCCCTGGGCATCTGGAAGACACCTGAATTATCTTCAGCATTAAGCAAATCATTTTGCTACTCTTCTGCCTCAGTTTCCCCTCTTGCCTTAGGAATTGGAAACCATGGAATCATTGACTTCCCAAGACCCCTGGAAAATGGAGTGGGGTGCTCGCTCTGGTATTCCAGTGGCCTTTCTGGGTTTCCTCAGGACCTGGGCACTCAGGTTGTAGCTTCATTATAGAATGTGACCCCCTGGCCCTCTGAGTCACTTAGAGGATGGACAACTAAATGGTGATCAGCCTTAATGGGAAGAAGTGTTGACCAGAGTTCTGACTCCCAGACAGCTGAGGGCCACCTGTTTGTAAATGACACCAGCAAGAGACCCTAAGGGATGGCGGGGTCTGTAGGCAACCACCCCCCACCTCTGGGATGTCCCATCTGCCCAAGTCATCCACCTTCAATTGAAATTTTTAATTCATTTTAAAAACCCACAGTGCCTCCCAAAGCCAAACCTTGGGGCCAAATTTGACCCACCGGGATCAAAGAATATTTGAGAAAAGACAAAAAATTTCATTTCCAAAGGCCCATCTATATAGCGAAAAGGCACCACTTTAGGACCCAGAAACACAAAAGCCGAACTCGTGCTGTTCGATCTAATACTGATGATGTGTGTGAACGAGGTTGACATTAACCCCATTTCACAGATGAGGAGATTGAGGCTCAGGGATTAAGTAGGGTTTTATGTGCTGAGAGGCACAACTCATCAGGACCAGAGCTGAACCCATCTGATTGAGAAGCCCACGCCTGGCGGCCTCGTCCCAGCCTCTATCGACAATCCCTAAGCTCTTTCCTGTCTTACAATAGCTGGCCTGTGGGCAGGATTCACTTTGTGACAGAGGCCCGAGGGGGCAGGGTCTCCTCCACCTGCTGGCGTCCTGAATAATGGCTTGAATGTGCAATCTCTAGTAAAACCAATTATCTTTGTCTCAGCTGTGCTGGCACAACAATAAGGAAGAGAGAGAGAGAGAGAGAGAGAGCCCACTCCCTTTGACATCTTTCGGATGAAACGTCCAGGTGCAAATTCAAATTGTTTATCTTTCCACCTGAAGGTACTTGGGCATAAAGGCAGGGGGGGAAAAAAGATAATGAAGTTCCAAACCCTCTTTGTTTAAAAGGAGCAAATTTCAGAGCTTTTATCTCATTTTTGAGATCATGGAAAATTCCACTGAAGGCCTTACAGAAACCGGGAGTCGTGTGAGCACAGAGCAAAGCAGGCTCTTCCCTCCCTGCTCCGTCCAGCCCGCACCCCACAGCTGCGCACCCTCATTTCTCAGGTTTCTGAGTGGTCAAGCTGAAGGGGTGATTCTTTAGAAATGCTAATCCATTTCCCTGCTGGGAAACTCAGAGGAAGGGAGGTAGCCAGTCAGCCTGAAGGCTGGACTCCAGTTGAAATAAACAAGGAGCAAGAGTTTCCATTCCTCCACGGAGAGAATTGGCCCCTCGCTCCTCGCCGCTCTGAGACTCCCTTTGAACATTCTGCTGAGCCTTAAAAATAGCAACGCCCAGGGGGAAAATATGTTCAGAAAAGGCACCTCCCCGGATCTAACATCAGGGTGTCTTAAGGCACATCTTTAGCTAAGATATTTCTCACGGAGCCCTGCAGTTATAAAAGCCCCAAAAAGAAAAGAGACATTCGCCTAACAAGCTCACTAAAGCAGGACCCGGTGGAAGGGGCCGCAGGCTCTTGGAAGGTCTGGAAGTCTGTCTGTGGGGAAGCAGGCGGCTCTGAGTGTCAAAAGCCCAACGTGCATCTGGGCTTTGCTGTGGCAAGTGTTCTCACAAGCCAACCAGGCCTGTCAGCATGACACCCTTTACTCACAGCACCACGGCACGGTCACTAGCCAGCCCACGGAGACACGTTCTCCCAGGAGGTGCGAAGCTTCTGGGAATTCAGCCCAAAATGCCTTATAATTATCCTGACACCAGCCAGTGCGCAACGGTCGTAGCCTTCTGCCGAGTCACACCTGGAGCCCTTGTATCCCGCCACAGCTCCCGGATGCCAGCTTGCTACCAGTCTCTGGATCTGTGCAGTGTGGGCGCAGAGAGGGCAAGTCACTTCCCCAAGGACACACAGCTACTAAGTAAGGATTTGAGCCCAGATCTCTCTACTCTGAGCCAAGTGCCCTTGGCACAAAAATCTTGAGAACAAAGAAGTTGCCACTTGGGCAGTTTTTTTGTGTTTGTCTACACATTTAGCATCCTTGACCAGAACACTGGAGTGCTGACGTGGTCACCATACCCCCCGCAGTCGTGGGGGGTTCACAATGGGATGAATCCCTCCCACTCTGAAAAGCCTCAAATGTTCTAAATAGTTCTCCGGCCAAGGATGTTGGGGCAAGAGGTGAAGGGAGGAGGTTGCTGACGATCTCCTCACACCCTCAAACCACAGATAACCCCCCAAAACCACATGTGCAGAAGACCCTGCTGTCTCTGAGCTCCATCCTTCCTGCCTGTGGAGCAGGTGGAGACTGGGAGGAAGGCCGGGCTGTGATTCTGATCATCCCCTCTGCGAGGGGCATCCACTGTGTGTACATGGAGGCGATTTATCTTCGGGACCACGTCTGTTTTCTATAAATATGCTGGCTGCCCTCCAAGCGCATCCTGGCTGCCGGCGCTCCTGCCAGTGGGGCCATATGGTGGGTTCCAGGCACCCGGATTGCTGTTAGCAGTGGCCAGCTCTCTTCCTTTCGTTCCTCCTGGGGGTGGGGGGTGCCGCCCCAGACCCCTGCCCGGCATTTCAGAGGTGCCCCCAGGCTGAGGATGAGGCTCCCTTGCCCCTCTTGCCCGCGTGACTCCCACCCCCTCTGTGAGGAGGCCCTATCTGCCCAGGGCCCTCGGATGGCTCCCGCCTGGGTTTGGAAAGCTTGGCCATCACCGAGGCTTTTGACTAATTGTCCCCACAGCTAAAGATAGGCCCAGCCTCCCACTCTGTCCCCAGGACACAGCCTCCCACAGAAAACCCCTCTGAGAACTGGTTATTAACTTTCCAGTATGCCCGGTTTGGTTAGCTGATTTTATTTTGTGATTCTCCATCATTCCTAGCTCACGTGCCCTGCAGAGGACTCGTCTGAAGTAGCTAATAATTTACTAACACCTTAAAACAAAACAAAACAAAACAAAAAAACAGGCTGTTAGAATGTCTCTTGGAATGTCTGTGTCCATATGGGAGTGCCCAACAGGGAGCACAGGGCTTGGTCTAGCTTGGTCCTGGGCCCTTGCACACGAGGGGTCCACGCACCTGACCCACTCCACCCCCTCGCATGCTTGCTGCCCACCTTCTCTGCCTCTCCTTCTGCTCTCCTTCTGCCACCAACTCTGAGAGAGGCAGGTTCCTCTGGGCAGCAGCTCAAACGGCAATGGACAAGCCAGTGAGTTGGCAGGGAGACCGTCAGGGGTCGTCCCAGCTGCCAGCTAGACCAGAGACCACGGGGTGCTCTCCCTGCCCTGCGGCTTTTCTCCCAAGTACCTTCATGGGATCCAAGAAGAAAGAAGCCATGCGCTTGGCTAGGTTCACATGGGAATAACCCTGGGCCTCATTCTCTCAGAACACACTCAATTACCTCGAAGCCACACAGGAGCTAAGATCTGGACCCCCATTCACGTGAGGATGCAGCCAACTTGCCAAGCCTTGGCATGAAATGACCTAGGCACACACTAACCCTGAATAGTGGACTCTGCCCACAGGGGTCTCCCTGCCGCAGGCCTACCTGAGGGATGTTTGGCTTCCACTGGCAAAGGGAAACCAAATAAAGAACCTAAAAACTGGGAGTGTGGGGGAAATGACCTTTGTCCTCCAACTTTAATCATGGAAAATTGCAGATCTACAGAAAAGTCCCCGTGGTAGTACAAGCTCTCCCATAGACTCTTCCCCAACATCTACCAACTGGAAATATTCCGCTGTGCTTGTTGAATCCATGCTTAAATATGAAAATATCAGTATGGATATCTATTTTATCTCTTTAAAAATTTATGGTGGTACTATATACAGAACATAAAATTTACCATCTTAACCATTTTTACATGTATAGATCAAGGGCATAAATTACAGTCCCAGTGTTATTCAGCCTTAACCACCACCATCTCTAGAACTTTCTCATCTTCCCAAACAGATACTCTGTCCTGAGTAAATAGTAATTCTCTGTTCCCTGTCCTCTCCAGGCCTTGGCAGCCACCATCCTACTTTCTGTCACTAGGAACTAGACTATTCTAAGGCCCTTGTATGACTGTGACCATATAGTAGGTGTCCTCTTGTGACTAGCTCATTTTGCTTAGCACCATTTCTTTAAAAAACTCATTCATGCTGTAGCAGGTGTCACAACCATCTTTATAGGGTGGGATAATGGGATAATAGTCCATAGTACACACAGACCACGCCTTATTAATCCATTTGTCCATCGATGGACGCCTAGGTGGCTTCCACCTTTTGGTTACTGTCAATGATGCTGCTGTGAACATGGGTGTGCAAATATCTCTTCGAGACCCTGCTTTTGATACTTTTGGGTTTATGCATTTCTCTAATGGATAATGATGTTGAGTATCTTTTCATGTGTTTATCAACTATTTCTGTATCTTCCCTGGAGAAGCGTCTGTTCAAGTTCTCTTTCCTTTTTTAATTAGGCTTTTTGTGTTTTGTTGTTGTTGAGTTGTAGGAGCTCTTTATATATTCTAGATCCTAATGCTGTATATTATTTGCAAGTATTGTCTCGCATTCTGTAGCTTGCCTTTCTACTACTTGCCTTTCTACTAGTGTTCTTGGATGCACAGAAGGTCTCCATTTTCATGTAGTCCCATTTACCTACTTTTTTCTTATGTTGCCTATGCTTCTGATATCATATTCAAGAAATCATTGCCCAGTCCAGTGTCATAAAGTGGATACGCTGTTTTGGCTGAACCTTTTGGAAGTTACTTTGCAGACACCAGGATCCTAAACTCCTGAATACTTCAGCCTGTGTTGCCCAAGAGGAAGAAACCAGAAGGAGGATATTTACACGTAACCCCATGCCATTATCTCACGCTGGAAAAGTGATAGGAATTCCCTACCCCATCGTCTAGCTACACCATATTCTGATTTCCTTAGTTGCCTCCAACTTTTGATTTTAAGACTCATGATCACATATCTTGCTATTTTGTGACCAGCCGTTAGGGAGTTGGTCTTGTGAGATCTCTGTAATGCTTTCTTATTCCCCTTACCATTTAGTCGGTCCCCGGGCCTCTGAAAAGGTGGCTGTGGCCAATGTGACTGGGTGGTGAATATGGTGGCTGCTTTTCCCCTTCTTTTGGTGACCACTCAGGAGCTGTGTCTGGATTTTGGGGGTCACAGTTCAGGGAGCCCCACTCCAAAGGAACGAGCAGGGCTGTTTGTCTATATCACTCATGCTGGGTTTGTGCAAACCACCTGCAACCACAGGCCCAGGGTCATGACCTGCCAGCCCAGCTCATGGCTCCAAAAGGCAGAGACCAGAATGTCCACGAGTTCAAGCTTAATAGAAAAAGTAATTCTTGGGGAAGAATGTTCAATAATTCATATATTTCTGATTAAGTGGTAACTCATCCACAAAAGCTGATCCCAATTAATCCTTTTTATAACCACAATGGAACGGAAGTGTCCTTATTTCTGGTGGTTCTTGGCTAGTTCAAGAACTTCAAGCACCCAAGTTGGGCGCCCACTCCAGTAGTCATAGCCTTGGGCATCCTGGTGAACAGGGCTTGCCTTCAGTCAACTGAGTTGGGGAGGCTTTGTGCCAAGTTAGGCAAGACCCCTGCCTCCCCTCTGCCATCCTGCAGATGGTGTCATGTGGGTCTGAGCCCCGAGGGAGCCCCCCCGATCCCCTTCGGCAGCCTGTGAAGGAAGGCAACCTCTGCGGCCCACCAGTTCACTTCATTATCTCTCAGGCCTGGAGGTTTCTTGTCCTCACCAAGGACCCACCCCTTCCTTCTCTGGGGAGGGCCACCTCCAAAACTCCTGGCCATCTTTGTGCACAAGACCCACTTGTACTTTCTCTTCTCTGGACAGGGAGCCTAGCCTGGTGAGTGGTTAAGAACGCTTATATGGAGCCCAGTGGCCTATGTTCTTATCCTGGCTCTGCCCCTTACTTGCTGTGTAACTTTCAGTGAGTCACCTAGCCCCTCTGGGCTTCGGGCTCCTCACGTACAGAGTGGCGGTAATAACACTAGTCGCTGCATAGGGTTCCTGAGAAGTTTCTATGAGCAAATACAAGAAAAGCACTTAATATAACATCTGGGGCAGAGTTAAGGGCTCAGTATGTGAGTTATTTTTAATATAATTCTAATCAAGAATGAATTCAGCTTTTCATCACAGAACTGATTTTCTAAAAATAGGTCAAGAGAGTTGACGGTAGGGGTGGGGCCCAGAATTTGCTCAACCAAAAGTTTAAGAAAACTCCCAGCTGTGGATTGCAGCTATATTTACTGTGCTTTGGGGCAAAGTTTTCTTCCCACAGGGACACTATGTGCAGAAGTCAGAAGTCCCAGTGGCCACATCCCTCCCTGACTGTCAAGTTCAACCTTGCTAACAGCCCTCAGAGCCTCAGAAAACAGCAAGGGGCTAGAGGGTCACTAAACACACCGAGGAGGCCAGGAAAATACTCTCAGCTTATCAGACTTATAACCCAAGGAGAATCTTTGAGGTCCCCTCTACAGGGAAACTGAGGCCCAGGAAGAAGAAGGGCCTCATCCGAGACCTCGTGGGTTGGGGTCTCTGAAGCAGACCCTGTTCTGCTCCAGCAAAGAGTGGTTCTCCTCTCCTTGCTTCCCAGTGTCAGACTCAGATGCCACCCACACATCATCTCCACCGCTGTGGCCCAGACACTGGGCTTGGCACTAGGGCTTTATCATCTCACTGAATCTCCCAAGGCACTTCTACCATCATCCCATTTCCGAAGATTAACAAACTGGGTCTAGGATAGAAGAGCCTTGTCCAGATCACATAGCTAGGAGGTATCAAGGTTGGTAGGCCTCACTCCTCTAGTCTTCCTTATGTTGTTCTGAGACTTCAAGTTTCAGCCAGTGGAGGTGCCCCAGGAGTCATTTGTCTGGAGCAGGAATTCAGTCCCTTGGACTCAGATCAGCCTCTGGCTGCTATGTTCCCAGCAGACACTGTTCTCAGCTGGCAGGACCAGCTGTGGTCCAAAAATAGAGGGAGCTGGGTGTGAGAGAGAGTACCAAAGACTGGTTCTTTGGGGTGTGTGTGTGTGTGTGTGTGTGTGTGTGTGTGTTTTAAAGATTTTATTTATTTATTTTAGAGAGAGAGAGCGAGCATGAGGGGGGAAGGGTCAGAGGGAGAAGCAGACTCCCCACTGAGCAGGGAGCCACTCGATCCTGGGACTCCAGGATCATGATCTGAGCCGCTTAACTGACTGAGCCACCCAGGCGCCCTGGTATGTGTTTTTAATTATTTTAATTAATTTGGAGAAAATTATGATTCATATGTACTTCTAAAAATAAAACAGTACAGAGGGATCCCAGGTACCCTTACCCAGGTCCCCCCTGTTGGTGACATCTTGCAAAGCCATAGGATAGTATCATAACCAGGATACTGACATTGATACAGTCAAGCCCCAGAACATCCCCATGACCACAGTATTCCTCTTTTTGCCCATTATGGCCACATCTACTCCACTTCCCACCCACCTCACCCCTCCTGAGCTCTGACAACCACTAACCTGTTCTCTCATTTTGTCATTTCAAGAATGTCATGGAGATGGAATGCTACAGTAAGTCATCGATTGGGACTGACTCTTTGGTCTCTGGTTTTGAATGGGCAAGTTCTCCTGACAAGTGCTCAGGGCTTGGGGCTGGTGTAGGAGGGAGACCCCTGTCTGTCTCCTTCCTGGGGGTGACAGGACACATTCCCACCCAAAAGGAGGACTTTGGGAAGATTTAGATCTTAAGCTCTCAACAAACAAAGTCTGCCATGATTGGGCCAGATGGTTACTTGCGGGGAGGAAGGGAGGGTTGGGCCCTCTGAGCCTCAGTTTTTCTGCATGGTATGGTCCTCCTTTCCCTCCTGGTCCCAGTTTCCCTCTGCCCCTCGGCTTCCACCCAGGTTCACACCAGGGCCTGCCCTTTCCCCAACACATCTGCTAGTTCCTTCCCTGGGCCCATAATAGACCATTGTGTAAACAGGGCCTACGTGATCAAGACATGGAAAAACGAAGCAGGAAGACGTGACAGGAAGACACTTGGGCTGTCAGAGCAATTAAACAGATTCCTCCAGGGCCCTCGCATGCCCAGGAAGGTCTGGGTCAGCAGGGCAAAGTGTCGGGCGGCTTTGGGAAGGACATAATGGGCTCTGGCCCTGTGCTCACATTAGCACACATTCCTGGCAGACAGGGTCCTGCAGGATCACATGGAGCACGGCTAGCCTGGGCTCACCAGCCTGCCAGGACCAGACCACAACAGCAGGGGTTTAATAGGAGAGACGCTCATTTCTCTGCACAGTGACTTCTCACAGCCAAAGGCTCTCATCTTTTTCTCGCTGTTTCCAGGGTGCAGCCCTCGTCTGTGTGGCCTCACCTCTCTCCCTTCTCCTGCTGTGTTCTGCCCTCGTTGGTAGGAGGAGGAAAGGGGGCAACAGGAAGACAAGCCTTGATGAGAAGTTGCACCTGGCATTGGTGCTCACTTCCTATTGGCTAGGATATAGTCACATGATCACACCACTGCAAGGGAGGCTGGGAAATGTAGTTCTTTATTCTGAGCGGTAGTGTTCCAAACCAAACATCCAGGGTTCTATAGGGGAGAACAAGAATTGGGAAGCTAATGACAGGTTCTTCCTCTGCAAAACAGGGATCACAAGAACCATTCCTCTTCACGCAGCGTGCTTATGAAGGTCGTGAAGCTTAAACGGGTTGAGCACTTAGGGCCAAACTGGTGGGAGAGCTCAGAAATAAATGTTAGCTGTCCTTATTTCTTTTTACCGAATGTGATCCTACATGTGACACCCTGGGTCATGTGTCAGGTCATGGGTGCTGCCGTTGCCATTGTTCCTGTTAGCGTCAGTTTGAGACACACTTTCAGCCCAGAGCTCTCCTGGACCCGACAGCCCTCTCTCCAAGAGGTTTCCTTACAGACCCCTACTGATCCCCTGCTGTGGCCATGCACTGTCCCCACCCTGCCCCCAGACAGATGGCCCAGCCCTGCAAGAGTCATACCAGCTCAGCTGCAGAAAGTGGCTATTCCCTCTTGCATGGCTTTTCACAAATGGTCTGGTTTGCTGTGCTCAGTCCCCAGCATGCGAGGAGTCCGGGGATGCCAGCACTAACCCAGGACAGCCTGTCCCCTTTGGCACGGATCCAGGATTCTGGCCCAGGCCCTGTAGGGGGTAGTGAGGAAGGGGAGATGGAGCCCCCTCGTTCAGAGAATCAGAGTCCGGACACTGTGGACATTCTGGCGCCTCACGAGACCACTGTTCCTGGACATCTTGTCCCCGTGGCTTCTCTGCTCCCTCACCCAGTCCTGACATCACAAGGCACTTCTCCAACTATCTAAGATCCTGTTGGCGAGGATGAGGAAAGTGAGTGAAGGGGCATTGTGGTCTCCCACCTGCCTATATGGGCCTCAGAGAGTTCCAGAAACTTGGTACCCAGATTCTGACAGATACCCCATCTCAGGCCAGAGGGAACAGGTAGCTCACTGTTCCCTCAAAGGCAGAAGGAGTCAAGGCAGAAAGTAATCTGGGCTAGAGAGAGCAGGACAGGGTTCCAGGGCTGCCCCACCAAAGACTGGGTGGGCTTAGGAACCATGAACAGGGAACAGGGTGTCAGGGTCAGGTCCAGTGGGCTGACGGTTAGGAGGGAGGACCTGCCTCCAGGCACATCCCACGAAGGCACAGACATGATAAGGGCGTCAACAGGCTCCTAGTCAGGGCAGCAGGCACCCCAGACTTGCAGCAAGGCTTGCTGCTCCCCTGTGCCTTCGGGACCCCTCCCACCAGCCCTGGGGCCTTCAGCTCACGTGGGCTCTCCTCACCCGCTGCAGGCAGGCAGACACTAAGGGAAGAAAACCAAATCCACACAAGCTAACACCAGAACATCTTCAGAGCCATCCCTGAGTGAAATCATCACAGAAAACAACAGGACACTGCTTACACCTTTTGAGTGACCAGTGCGTGCTTTGGAACAGTCTGTGCGCACGTGTATGAATGTGGACTGCGGCAGAGCCCGGAAGAAGAGGCTCCGGAAGGAGTGCAGGTCTGGGTTCTGGA
Organism: Mustela erminea; assembly: GCF_009829155.1. Classification (NCBI taxonomy): domain Eukaryota; kingdom Metazoa; phylum Chordata; class Mammalia; order Carnivora; family Mustelidae; genus Mustela; species Mustela erminea. Next base: position 58,715,872 of record NC_045614.1, read on the forward strand.
AGGGCGGGCCACGCTGCCAGCTCTTGGCACCCACACCGTAGACCCAGCTCACCCGAATGGAACCAGCTATTCAGGCCTGAGCAGAAGGAAGACTGCTGGGGAATAGGTCTGCTTCTCTGGACCTGGAGCCCGCAACCCTAGCCACAGACTGATGGAAATCTCTGTCTCTTCTGCCTGCAGGTGGAGCTTTACAACACGGACCCACTCATCTGTCGGGCAGGTCTGAAGGTGTGCTTCGGCATCCAGCTGCTCAACGCCGTCACACGGGTGGAGCGGGCCCTCCCCAAGCTGACCTTGCCCTTCTTGCTGCTCCAGGGCTCTGCCGACCGCCTTTGTGACAGCAAAGGGGCCTACCTGCTCATGGAATCCGCCAAGAGCCAGGACAAGACGCTCAAGGTGAGCAGCTGCCCCCTTACCCCGGTACCAATCCCCCAAGGCTGGGGAAAGGTGGCACTGGTGACCCCTGTTCCCCGCCCCGGGAATAAGCACCAGAAATCCCAGGGATGTGTTAATTCTAAGGGAGTGCATGAGCCACTAGCTGACCGTTCTCATGACAGAGCTTAAAGGGAGAAGGAGGGAACACTGAGAAGTTAGCAGTTCAGAAAGAACACCTGCAGCCAGGCACTGAGCAAAAGAAGCCCCAGAGGGGGTGTCTTCAGCTCTGTCGTGACCAAGGTCAAGGGCCTGTGTTCTGCCCGGCCCCCTGAGGCAGCGGCGGCAGCAGCAGCAGCAGCAGCAGCAGCAGTAGGTCCCAGCTCAGCTGCCATCACCGGGGCCACTGAGCACACATGGGCAGGGTTCCTGCTGGGATCTGGTCTTCGAGGGATTCTTTAAGAGCATGTCCTGCAGAGGGGACAGCACCTGTGGCTTAGCTGCGTGCCATGTCAGACACAACAGACCACAAGGCACCACCTCGGAGTAGCTTTCACAATGGCACATGTTGTCGTGGGGTTGAGATGAGCCCATCTTGTTTGCCTGATGGAACTGGGAAGAGCCCCAGCTAGAGGAACGTCTGCTGGGTACCCGTCAGGGGACAGCTGCTCCTGAAAGTGGCTCTCCATGGCTGGCTGGACAGACACAGCCCCGGGGTGCATTCCTGAGCAGACACATCTTTGACGGTGATACCACAGCCCCAGCCACCACATGTGGGGGCCCTGCTCCCGGGGCTTGTAGGGAGAGGAGACAAGTCACACAGATTCCACGCCTACTGAGTGGCAGAGTCGGGATTCGAACTCAGGTCCTCGGCTCGAGCTCCTGGCCCTCTCCTCCCTGCACCTTGCTGACAGGGATGCTCGCATCCCTACCGGCCATCAGGTGCTCCCCTCGCACCACTAGGAAATGCAGACCCCAGCCCACACCGACCATCAGATGTGGGTCTGTGGATGAAGAGAAAGGAGAAAGGGGAAAGGAAGGCTGGCTGGTGTTACTGCCCAGGGTCGGGGGCGGGGCGCATGAAAAAGCAGGCCGGCCTGCAGCCAGAAAGTAGGAGCCTCCCACGGCCCACCCTGGCCTTGGCACCAGGAAGACCACTCGGTTAATCATTAATTCAGCCACTCACAGGCACCTACTCTGTGCCAGGTCTGGGGAACCTACAGGCTGAGTCCTACTCTCCCACGTGGCCTGCATCCCAGCGGAATGAGCTATAAACAGAAATCTGACTGGGTTGATGAGGCAGGGGGTTGGTGCCAGGGGTGGGCTGGGTGACCAGAGGCAATGGTGAAGCTCTTACTTCAGATGGGGTGCTCAGGGAGAATGGCCGAAGAGCATTCCAGACCAAAGGAGAACGATCACAAAGACCCCCAGTTGGTGAGATCATGGTGTGTGAGCTGAGCAAGGAGGGGAGTCCTGTCCTGTGTGTCCCTGGAGAGTCAGGACATTTTCTCTCGGATCCACGAGGGGCCACGGGCGTGTCTGGGGCTGGAGAGTGGCCTGTGCTGACTTCAATTCTCCAGGTGGCCTCACAGCTGCCCTGTGGAGACACGAGTGGAGGGCGGGAGCCGGCTGGGAGGGATGGTGATAGAGGGACCAGGGCGAGTCCTGGGCTGTAGGCTTGTACAGAGAGGAGGTGCGGCATGTGTTCTGAGATGGGTAACATGGGAGAGAGATCTGGGGAATATCAAGAATTTCATTTGGAGCTACCTATTAGAGAGTTCCAATAGAAATTCGGAAAAAGACCGGGGCATCTGGGTGGCTCAGTCAGCTGAAACCTTGATTTCAGCTCAGGTCATGATCTAAGGGTGGTGAGATCCAGCCCTGCGCTCAGCTCAGAGCCTGCTTGAGATTCTCTCTTCCTCTCCCTCTGCCCCTCCCCCCATGCTTTCAAAAGAGAGAGAGAGAAAGGGAGGGAGGGAGAGAGAGAGAGAAAGAAGGGAAGGAAGGAAAGAAAGAAAGAAAACTCAGAAAAAGAAAGGAAAGCGGGGTCTCTAAAAGGTACTCGCACATCCATGTTCGTAGAGACATTGTTCACAGTAGCTAAGAGGTGGAACCAATCCAGTTGTCCATCGATGGACGAGTGGATAAATCAGATGTGGTCCAGACCAACAATAGAATAGTATTCAGCCTTAAAAATGAATGAAATTCTGACTCATGTCACAACATGGGTGAACCTTAGGAACATTATGTTCAATAAAATAAGCCAATTGCAAAAGAAAAAGTACTGTATGATTGCACTTGTATGCAATATCTAAAGTAGTCAAAAAACCATAGAAATAGAAAGTAGAATGGTGGTTGCCCAGGGCAGTGGGGAATGAGGAGAGGGAATTTAATAGGGCCAGAGTTTCAGTTTTGCAAGCTGAAAAAGTTCTAGAGATCTCTTGCCCAACCACGTGAATATACTTAACACTGCTGAACTATGCACTTGAAAATGATTAAGGTGGCAAATTTTATGCTATATTTCTTAACACGGTATTAAAAATAGGAGATTTGGAGGTGCCTATTAGCAGTCCCACTGGAAATGGCAAATCAACAGTCAAATATACACATCTAGAGTTCAGAGAGAGGTCTGGCTGGAGACAGAAATTCCTGAGTCACCAGCACATGGATGGTTTTCAAACCACGAGACCGGACAAGGTTACTCCAGGGAGGGAGGAGGAGGGCCACGGCCATGCCTGTGGGCCACACCAGCCCACAGAGGTCGGCAGGGCCATGGGTAAGCCTAGACTGAGAAGGGGCTGCTGGCAAGGCAGGAAGACAACCAGAAGGGTAGAAATCCGTGCAAACCACAAGAGGAGAGGGTTTCTAGAAGGTTAACACTGGCCAACTTTTGAAAGACGCTGAGTAGTCAAATCATATGAAAGCAGAAAGTGTTCCCTGAGTCCTGCAACGTGAAGGTCACCGGAGCCCGTGCCAAGAACGCTCCTGAGCGCTGGTGGGAGGGAAAGTGAGGATGGAATAAGCTGCGCACCAGACGGAAGGCGGGGATGTGTAGACAGAGAGTGGAAATCACCCTTTTGAGATGGAGGCACAGACAGGTCCATAGCTGGAGAGAGAAAGAGAGTCAAAGGAGGGTGTGAGTTGATTTAAGAAGGGAATGCTGGAACAGGATGGGACATTTAAATGTATCTGAACCACCACCTGATCAGAAGGCAATGACAGCATATAGAAGGGAGCCCTTGGCGCAGGGGGGTGTGCCTGGAGCCCCGGCCGTGCTGCACCCCACACACCTCCCCCGCCTGCACCTGTCCCCTCCTGTGGCCCTGACCTCCTGTCTTTCCCAATTTGCAGATTTACGAAGGTGCCTACCACATTCTCCACAAAGAGCTTCCTGAAGTAACCAACTCCGTCTTCCGTGAAATAAACATGTGGGTCTCCCAAAGAACAGGGGCGGCGGGAACCGGGTCCCCACCCTGAGCGCACCGGCTACGTGGCCGGCGCACGGTTGGGGACCTGGGCAGAGGACGGGCAGAAGCTGGCTTCTCACGCGTGGCTTGCCGGGGGAGGGGGGAGGAAATCACAAACTGGAGGAATCCCTAGCACGATTTTGTCGATTTTGTTGTATACCAGGCTGCCTGCTACTGGGTCTACCTTAAGGTGTAGACATGTTTGCGAAAAAATGGAGAGGGGTCACAGGGAGGAGATGTGCTCCGATGTCCTTAAAACCAAGTGAAGCCTCTGCCCTGCCTCCTCCCCCCACCCTCCCCCAACAAGGGTCCCAGGAACTCCTGGTGTTCCTCGAACACCTGACTGCAATAATTAGAGGAGTCTCCCAGCACCCCCCACCGCCCTTCCCTCCAGCCCCCACCCCAGGACCCTCCCCAACTAGCCCCGCTCTGTGGCCTTTCTCTGGCTGTGGGATGTGGTGGCAGGGGCAGCTCCCCCGGGGCAGACTCCCTTGCACTCCGAGGCCCAGAACATGCCCGGGACTTCCTTGGCACGAGGAGCCGCCCATGCCACCCATGTCAGCTCCTTGTCAGCCTGGAGCTAGGCTTTGGGACGGGATGAGGTTTGGCCACACAAAGAGGACTGGGCAGGAACCCCTCCTTGTTGCCTGGGGAACCCGAGGCTGCCCACTGAGTGCTTTACACATTCAGAGGCTGCTCTTCCCTGTGGGACCCGTTGGACCTGACACTATGAGAGGGGAATGGTATTGAAGAGGAAACATTTAATATATAATGTATATTCTAAAGCAGGGATTATTTGGGTGGGTGGGTGGGTGGGACCAAGTGTGGGAGCCTGATGCCCCTGCACAGGATGGGACAAACTGGCCGCAGGGCCCTAGGTCGAGGTGTGACCCCTGGAAGCAGGGCCAGCAGTGGGCGGTGCCAGGCGTGTCCCTGGTCCTGGCCTGCCCACAGCCACCCTGGGAGCCTCAGTTCTGGCAGCATAGCTCCCTCTGGTGGCAGAAGAGGAGAGTCCCGACTCCATGGCCCTGCCCAGGGCTGCAGCACCGACGCCCCACTCACAACCCCCTTTCCCGGAGGCTGGGACAGGAGGGGCCAGCGAGGGCTGGCATGGGCCCACCTTTCCCAGCAGAGGGCCCTGCAGCGCCTGACCTGCCTTTCTCAGGTGCCAAACCCCACCTGCCCACCCTGGGCCCTCCCTTAGCGCCAGCAATAAATGGGGAACACCGGCCACTGCGGCGGGGGTAGGGGGGGAACCTTTCACTTTCAAATGGGACTGTTGTTACCTCGAAGCTCCTTAGTGCACATATGACCCTGGGTGGGGGTGGACCCGCGAGGGGGACGCCTGCTCGGCCCGCAGGGTGCAGTCGAGGGACCTCAAGGCCCTGGATGAGGCGGCTGCTCCCGGGCCAGGCCCTCTGAATTTGGGGACTGGGAGTTGGGTCTCCCACCTCTCTTCTTGCAGCGGTGGGAACTGTTGCCCTTCACCCACGCCCTGTTCTGGGGCTTGCTCTGGGTCCCCAGAGGGGAGGGTCCCCCTGCTCTCCTTCCAGGGGCCCTGACCATGGCATAGCCAAGCGCTGGTCACCCTCCAGAGGGCAAACCCCTGGCCCCAATGGGAAGTCATGCTGACCTGGGGGTGAGGTCTGTGTTCTCCTGCCCTTCTGGGCAGTGGGCGGGGGGTGGGGGTAGGGGCAGGGAGAGGGCAGGGCCCATGGCCCCACAGAAAGAAGCTTTCTGTGACCCATCTCCCTTCTCTGGCTTCTCTTTTGGAGGAGAAAAATGTAAAATATGCACTGAAAGAGAAGGTCAGCCCCTGCCTGTTCAAATTGGGCCACTGTATGAATGTTTCTGCTCCTCGGCTGAGGAAAAACAAATGCCACCCACAAACCCCCCAAACCTCGGGCACCCTTAAGTCCAGATCAAGAATTCTCGCCCAGAGCTGGGATAACGCAAGTCACACGAAGCCGCCTCACCTCCCACCCCTGACGCCTCTCCCAGAGCATGTGCCGGCTTGGCCATTTCTCTAATTAAATATCAGGCCCGTGGTTTGACCAGGAGTGATTTGGACGCATGGATTTATTCATATGAAAGCTCTGACAGAGGCATATTCAGTCACATTTACATATCTGGTTAAAGGTTAAAAAATTGCCTATATTAAAAAGAAAAAAGAATTATTTGGAAGCAGGACTGTCTCCTAAAACAGGAGGGGACAAGGACATGGCTACACCCACTGCTCAATGGGAGCAGGTGTGGGAGGCAGACACCAGCTGCGTCTGTTGTCCCACTGGGGCCGCACCAGGGCTATGGGCCCGCCTGTCCTGGGGGAGCTATGCAAGGCTCGAGTTCATTCTCAGTGGTGACGGCTCCATGCCGACATTGGGAGCTTCAGAGTCATCCCTTCACCACGATGAGGAGCTGAGTTTGGAAGGGAAGCGAGGTCATTCTTGGCCCGGCCTTGAGAAGGAGAGAAGGACCCCGGAGACGCACACCTCCTGGGACCCGAGGTCCAAGCACTGACGTGGAGGCAGCCCCTTCCTCTGGAAATCGGAGGTCACCCCGGTTCATACAGAAACCATGGGGTTCAGGCCTGGCAGTCCTTCTAGGAAAAGATGTCCTTTGCAGTGGGAATGGAGGGGGGCGGTGGTTGCTCCTTTGCAGGGATGGGGGTGGATGGTCACAGGTCCCCCCTCCCAGCTTCCAGGGGGCACCAAAGGATGCCTGGGAAACCCGCCTGCTCTGTTCTGCACTGTGGCAAGGTCCCATGCTACCTTTTCTCTCTTTCACCAATCACTAACATAAACTCATTGGGGTTATCGTGATCTAAGCAGTTTGCCACTTATTGTACCTGCAGCTCAGCCACAACCCTCTGTGCGTACCGTTACTGGGACTTGCGATCCGTTCAGAACTATCAAAGGAACCATGTATGTCACAGCTAATCCTAATAAACCGGGTGTTTTCTGCACGTGGGTGTGGTCTGTCTGTCCCATCCGACGCTACAGAGCTCCCGGAGTGCGGCACGGAGAAGAGCGGGCCCCCTTGCGGGGCAGTGTTGCTGTCTGGGCTGAGCGAGTCATCTGACCCAAGCCGGTGGGTGGGGACTGGGCTTTCCCGCCTCCATTCTTGGGGACTTGTGCGTGGAGCAGGTGGCTTGCGGGCTTGCTCCTCCGACTTTGCCACCCCCGGTAATGGGGAGCCTGGGCCTCCCACAGCTCTGGACTCCACGGCTAGTGCCCACCCCCAACCCCCGGGGGGCTCCAGTCCACTCAGCTCTTGGCTCTCCTGCTGCTGGGCTCAGGGCATGTCCTCCTCCAGTCTGGGGTCCCACAGTCAGCTCTGCCTCCACTCTGCCTCCTGGCTAGGGCCATAGGCCACTTCCCTCTGACCCCACGCCTGTTGCCTTCCCCTCCTTCCAGAGGGTGACAGCGCCCGACTCGAGGGAAGGGAGCGGGTGCCCTTTCAGCCATCCCCATACAGCCACAGGAGGGGGCGTTAAGTGAGTCAGAGGTGGCCTTCTAGCCTCCCGGCCTTCACCCTCTTCCTCCCGTGTCCCTGGGCCCCCACACGCCAGCCTCCCTGCTGGCGACCTCGGAGGCCTTTCCTAACCACCCGGTCCAAAGCCAGCACACCCTCCCTGGTTCCTTCCCCACCTTCTGTACCGCCAGCACTACTGCCCTCTGACAGGATCTGAGTTCTCTGCCTGCCTACACAGTAGCTCCGTCCCTCCACAGAGCCGAGCTGCAGGACGCTGTGGGCTTGCTTAGGCCTCCGGTCTCCAGACTTGTCCAGTGAGGGAGGGAGGGGAGGCAGAAGGGAGGGAGGCCTGCTGCACCGGGCACGATGCAGGTCCTGGCGCTGCCCCCCAGAATGAGCACAGGGGGACACAAACCTGCCACCCGGTGTCCAACAGTTGTGGGGGCAGGAAGAGGGGCGATGAGAGCACAGGGGACCAGCCCAGAGGCAGCCCTGCAGGAGAGCAGAAAGATGAGTAGCAGTGGGGTACACAGGCCCTGTGGCAACGGGGCTCAGGGCAGGACTTGAGGGTGGAGGGAGCTCAGGTTGGCACCCACAGCAGCACCCAAGGATAGTGTAGTGAAGGGGTCCACGGGGGTGGCTGCAGAGTCAGGACCAGCCACAGAGAGCCCACAGCCCTGACTGAAGAGGGTATCGGTGGAACACAGTGCTGCCCCTGTAGGAGGGGGGTCACCTGTCAGGCTGTGGCCTCGGGTAGAGGACACAACCGTGAACAAAATGGAGGCTAGCAGGGAAGGGCAGGCTGGCCTCTTTCTCCTCCCACCTTCCCCTCTCACTGCAGGGAAGTCTTAACTACATGGCCCAAGATGGCTGCTCCAGCTCCGGTGACTGCACCCTTGTTCCAGCCTGTTCGAGGGGAAGAAAGGAAGGGGCAGGCACGTACCTTTCAAGGAATAAACCAGAGCCTGCACTTAGTATCTCGGATCACATCTAGAAGCCACAGCTAAATGCATGGGAGGCTGGGAGGTGGTGGGCCAGGTGCCCACAGAGCAGGACAGGCTCAGGTATCAGGGGAGAGAGCAGGCTGTGCCTGAGAACAAGGTGCCTGCACTGAGGCTTTCAAAGACAGGAGGCCCAGGGTCGGTATCTGCCTGGAGGATGCCGACGGGGCGAGAATGAGTGGAGGTGAGGCCAGGCCTGACTGGGGCGGGGACACTGGGGACAAAGGGAATCCGTGGCTACTGAAGAGGTAAAATCAACAAGGTTTGGTGACCCTTGAGGGCAAAGGGGTCTAGAGGGAACAGAAGGAACGCATGCATATTCCCAAAATGCTACAGATAAAAACTTACAAAGTAAGCCCTAAAATGTCCCTGTTATATCTTCCAGGAAAGAATGGAAATTCACACTGAAATTCACATTGCTTGAGCTGCCACTCCTGGCAGGAGCCTCCTCATGGGGGCCCCGTGGAATTTCTACACGAGTTCCGCTGGTTGGTCGTGTTGTTCTCATTCAGACTGGTCAGCAAAGGCTCCAAGGGATTCAGTGATGGGCTCAAAAACAGAGCAGATTCAGAGCTCTAGCCCAGGTGTCCAAGACTCTGGTGCAGGATACCTCCTCCCTACCAGAGAAGGCAGGCGATGACAGAGCCCCAGTTGCAGCACCGCCAATGCAATGCTCCGATCTTAAGCCATCTGTATAAGGGCCTGGGATAGCCTGAGCGTGGCTTGCTGGCTCAGACATAGAAACTCCCAGAGGCCTAAAAGCCCCAGCCCTCCCTCTGAGGCCTGCCAGTGAGACTTTCCCCAAGTGAGAAATTTTTATGCCTTCAGGATGTCTGCTCGGGGATGAAGGCCACTCCTAGTGCTAGCAAGAGCACATCCAACTGTATGACGCCAGCACCAGATGTCAGCTCAGCCCCCAACAGGGGCTCTTGGGTCCGATGCAGTGAGATGGGACATTGAGGACAGTGCAGTTTTCCAGGTGGACGAAAGAACATATGCAGAACCATCACTCTCTTTTTTTTAAATTTCTATCACTTTGCATGTGGGGAAGATTTTAATTGATGGTTGAAAAAATATGTTCTATTTCCGTTATAGACCTGCCTCATGTAATGACTGTTTGGGTCAGGACCAGGACCAGGGTGAAGCCAACTAAGGCCCTTGCCTTGGACACAATGTAAAAGGGGCACCAAGAATTTTCATGAGCAAGATAAGTAATGCTCTCATGTGATGTAAATTAAAAGTAATGTAAAAAAGGCATGATGAACCAAATAGCAGCACTTTAAAGACAGGATCAGGATTCCTAATGCTTCTCCCAGCTCTGGCATGACTCAGCACACAGCACTTTACTGACCTTGCCTCCCCACCAACAGCCCACCGTGGCTCCTTTTTCTCTCCCCGGGAGTGGGGGTGGGGGTGGGGGGGGACAAGCCAACCACAAGCCATGTCTGTTGCTATTCGGGTCAGAGTCAGCTAATCCAGTTTTCCTTCTGTGAAACCTGTACCAGGATCTTGAGTTGGCGCAGAGGGCGCCCCTAGCCACCTCAGGGCCGCAGGAAGCTGAGCCACACCGGCTTACTACCATTTCCTTCCCCACGGCTCTCGGAGGCTGTTTTCATTGTTGCAACACTGCGCTGAACACCTTCCCCACCTTAGACCACAGGCGGCTGAGAACAGGAGGAAGGTGTGATGAGGTGGTTGGTGAACGCCCCTGTGGCCGAACTGCTGAGGGGACTGGCCACCATCCCAGGGAACCCGGACTCTCCAGGCCCCAGTGCCTCCCTGGCAGGCACAGCTCACCAGTCTCACTCTCTCAGGGACCTGCAAAGTGCCACATCCAGAGCATTTCCCCTGAAACCTACCCCCTTAGGTTTTCCCTTACAATCTGTTCCAAAACAAATATGCTTTCAAATATTTTAAAAGATGGGTTCGCTGTGTGAGTTCACTTTTGTCCCTAGTATCTATTTTTTATTTTTATTTTTTTTAAAAGATTTTATTTATTTGACAGAGAGAGAGAGCGAGCGCGCTTGCATAAGTAGGCAAAGTGGCAGGCAGAGGCAGAGAGAAAGGCAGCCTCCCCGCTGAAAAAGGACCCCCATGCGGGACTCAATCGGACTCTGGGATCATGACCTGAGCTGAAGGCAGCGGGTTAACCCAGGTGTCCTTGTAGGATCTATTAAAAAAAAAAAATGCATCATAATCAGGGTGTCTGGGGTAGGGGGTGCAGTCGGTTAGGCATCTGACTCTTGGTTTCAGCTCAGGTCTGATCTTGGGGTCATGGGATCAAGTCCCATGTTGGGCTGGTACCCAGCGTGGAATCTGCTTGGGATTCTCTCCCTCTCCTTTTGCCCCTCCCCCCCACTCGTGCTCACTTTCTAATAAATAAAATCTTTAAAAAAATGCATCATAAGGGGCGCTTGGATGGCTCAGTGGGTTAAGCCTTTGCCTTCAGCTCAGGTCATGATCTCAGGGTCCTGGGATCCAGCCCTGCGACTGACTCTCTGGCTCAGCAGGGAGCCTGCTTCCCCCTCTTTCTCTGCCTGCCTCTCTGCCTACTTTATTTGATCTCTGTCAAATAAATAAAATCTGTAAAAAATTTTTTTTTAAAGTAAATGCATCATAATTTTAAAAAACTTTTTCTAACGTTTAAACTTACTACATACCTTGGCGCATGTAGGAGTTGGTGTGGGGTCTAAGGTGGGACCTGTGGCTCTTGTGCCACCAGCCTGGACCCACCCTTCCTGTCTGGGTGCCCAGAGCAAGCAGAGTGACCTTGCAAAGCTTAAATCAGCCCCTGCCGCACCCTCCTCGGCTCTCCCTCCACACCCTGGGTGGAGCCCAGCATTTCACAAATACACAACAAGCTCACTCTGTGGGCCTGTGTGGGCCCCTTCCCAAGTAGCAAGAACTCACCTTAAATGCCCCAAGCAAGGAGGGGAGGTACAATCAGAGTCATCCCAATTGACAGCTGGGTAAACTGAGGCACAGAGCTGTAACCAGGCAGTAAGATGTAGAGCCAGGGTGGGAACTCTAGCCATGCTAGCCTCCCTTGGTCTCATCCTGGGCCTCTTTAGGCTCCTAGGTCCAGCCGCCCTCCACCCAGCATGCCCCACCGTCCACTCGGCAAGTTCCTCTCCCCCTCCCTCCCACACATCACCTCCTTACCAACTGCATACCTCGTTCAACCGACCCATCCGACCTTACAGCTGACCCCATGTGAGCACTGTGCCAGACCAATATGGATGAAATGCATGGGGGACTTAAGGAAAAGACCCCAGAAGTTGTGGAGCTGACGACCAAGAGTAAAAAGGCGCAAAGGGCCAGAACAACAACTGCAGGGAGGGCCAGGAGCCCGACCGTTCTGCCCCGGGCAGAAGGGGGCAACCGTCAGGGTATTTGTGCCTGGGCCTCAGGACCCCAGGGACTGGGGTGAGGGACCAGCTACAGGACATCCTGAGAAAGCCACCTCTGACATCCTTGATAACCACAACCCCTGTGGCAGAGCCTAGGAGGTTGCCCCAGGAGGGAGGCTGGCCCTAGGTAAGGGCTCCCCACAGCCAGTGGCCAGTGGGCTGGGGAGTAGAGGGAGCCAGGCTAGGGCTAGCTGGGGTCACTGGGCTTCCTCCTACCCTTTCCACTTCTACCCTTGCTCCCTGGCTCTCCTCTTGGAGCTGCAGAGCAAGCTGCTGCTGCAGGGCTGACGGAGGCCTCTCCCTTCTGGCCCTGCCCACCACCCAGCATTGGTCCTTACAGGTGGAAAACACAGGTGCTTGTGGGGAGACACCATGGCGGGATGAACAGCCTCTGGTATATAGGCACTGCTCAATAAACAAGTGCTAGAAACCAGTCTGCCTTGGAAACCAGTCCTTTCCTGGTGTGAGGGGGAAGCAGCCTCTGCAGTGGCCCAGTCAGCCCTCCCACTAAACCTCCCCCAAGACCACTGAGGGCAGGGGGGTGGGGAGGGGAGAGGAGGGGTCGGACTTCACCAAGAGGACCCCAGAACAATTGCTGTGCCTGAGGGGAGCCCCACTGCTGGGGAGGCTGGGCCCAGCAAAGAGGGGCTGCCTACTCAGACCCACACACACTCCCAGCCCCCAAGGAGTCCCCGTTGGGCACCAAGCCCTTCCCAACTTGGATGAGGGGATCTAAACCCAGAGCTTCCTACCCGGCCCTCCCCAGCGCCATCCCTGGAGCCCACCCAAGACACAGGCTCAGGCTCCCACAGTGAATCAAGCTTTATTGCCACACACAGTCTTTTTTGCTCCCTGTGGGCCAACTCTGCACCTCAGGGAAGCCTGCTTGCTGGCTTGGCTTGGAAGCAAACAAGCCAGGGCCAGGAGAGAGGGGGTGTGGAGGGGTTCCAGGGGAGGGAGGCCCAAAGAGACCCCTACCCCAGGTTTCCCTGAGCAGTGCCCAGCCCCAGGGCCTTGGGGGCTGGCTTGTGTTGGGGGAGGGGAGCTCACCCTGACCCTCCCCTGGGGCTCCCAGGCACGTGGGGAGAGGGGTACCCCACGGAGCCCCCTCAGCCCACCACAATGCCCTTAAGGGTGCAAGGAACAGAAAGACGAGCTGCAAATGTGCACACGCATGCATGTGCGTGCCCATGCCATGTGCGGACAGTCAGCAGTCCAGGCCGATGGACACCAGCAGGTCCTCCAGTGCCCGTAGCCGCTGCTGGGCCTCCTCAATGGCGCTGTAGGTCTGCACCGTGCTAGCCACGTGGAAACGGATGTCGTCCACCAGTGGGATGGAATCTGTCTCCTGCCGGGAAGCCACGGCTGCCGCCTCCTCCCGCACGGCGTCCACGAAGTCTTCCCGCTCCACCAGCTGCGGAGAAGCCAGCTCAGAGCCGCCCGCCACCCGCCCTCAGACTGCCCCACCCACCATGGCTCCCATGGGCCCACCTTCTCGATGACCTTGGCCATGTACTCTGTGCACTGGTCCTCAAGGCGCGCCAAGCGGAACAGCTTGGCCACACGCCACACGCCTACCACGCTGTCCTCATCCAGCAGCTGGGCCAGACTGCGGCCACACAGCCGCTTCAGGCCCGGCAGCAGGTACATGTCAGCAACGCTCAGCACATCATAGGCCGCCTCGGGGGGCAGCTGCAGTGAAAGAAGGGGTGAGGGAGGGTGCGCCCCAAGGTCACCGAGGCCACTCAGGGCCCTGGAGCAAGGCAGACCAGGAGCTCCAACCCACACCTCACAGGGCCCAGACTGCTGCAGGCACTGTGGGACCAGAAAGGCTGAAGGGGACTGGGGTTCCCGGGCCCCAGGCAGGCTTGCAGGCCAGAAGCAGCAGGGCCTCAGCAGGGGAAAGAGGCTGAGCTGTGAATCACACAGAACGTCTTCTGAAATTCTAGCTGTGGGACCCTCCTAGGCAAGTCACTTCATCTCTGTGTGCCTCAGTTTCCCCCTCTCTGGGAGGCACAACCATGCCCACCTCAAAAGACTGTCAGAAAACAGAAGGTGCTCCTCTAAACTGAGGCAGGGGTCCCCCACTAAGGCGGTGCAGTAACTCTTCACCTGCTCCCACACCCCCACACCGGGACTGCACACTGGGAGTGGGGTCAGCTCCCATCCAGACTTCGGATAGGCACAGGCAGCAGGCTGGAGACAGGGTGGGCAGGACCTCTGCTCGCATGTCCAGGCTACACGCACTGCTCCGCCAGGCCAGACACTTTGCCTGGGACACACACATCCCTCCCCATGAGCCCTTGAAAGAGAACAGCTATCAGCGCCTCTGCTCTCTAGACAGGGAAAACTAAGGCACAGAGCAGCTGAGTAACTGGATCTGAGGTAACACACAACTTGTGGACGGCTAACCCCAGTATCAAACCAGGTTTGCAGCCCAAGTCCACACTTCTAGCCATTAACAGCTATCCTCAGTGGCAAAGCTCCCTCAGGAATTTGGGGGTGGGGGTCATGGACCCCAGATGGCAGGAACCAAAGAGCTGTGCCACAGGAGGAATGAAGTTGAGGCAGGAGGAATGGAGGCCAGAAAGGGTGTCTGAGTGCAGTGGCTGCTGGCCTTAGGGATGGGGGCGCTAAATGCGGCGAGCACAGGGCTAACATCACAGCCCAGCCGGTCTCCTGCGCCTTCCTCCTGACCAGAGGCCACATGTCCCAGCCTGCGCTCTGGCAAGTGAGTTCTCTCCAGAGCCACAAAACTGGCGTGTGTGGCCTCCACCTGGCCTATGACAAGGGAAACTGCTTGCCTCGTCTTCCTCTTCCTCCTGACACATGAATTAGTCCACACCCCGACCTCTAGATGCAGAGCAGAACGCCATCTCAGGTGCTGAGGACCGGGTCCAGCCCGCTCTTTCCCAAGAAGTGTGAGTGGAACACAGCCACACCGGCTCACTTCTACCCCAGCTAGAGGGTGCCTGTCGCGACGGCAGCGTAGACCGGCCGGGGCAAGGATGCTCGTGCACACAGCACTTATACCTGGTCCTTGGAGGTCTGCAGACCCCTGCCCTAGGCCGGGTCACAGGGACAAGATGGAGGGGACAACCTGGGTCCCAGAGCATGCACTTGGTGCACGCACCTCAGACAAGAAGGAGAAACAAACTTCTCTCTCCTTTAAGTTACCAGATGTGGGTGCTCTGTTTATCGTTTGTCCCAGTGGCCTTTTATACACACACACACACACACACACACACACACACCCCTTCAGCACTAGCTCTGGCTGCCCGTGTCACCCACGTTAGGGATGCTCTGGGGCAGCTGAAGACCCAGGGACACAAAAGAACAGGGCACAGAAATCCAGAACCTTGGGCGTGGGCTGCTATCTAGAGGCAGGAGGCTCAGGGTACCCCACTGTTGTGATTCAGGGTTACTCCCCCCCCCCCACCCTCCAACTGGAGAACTCAGGGACCCAGGTGGCATGTGCTCATGGTGTGGCTCCCACCACTCCTTCCTGCTCTGGAACCGACTGAGGCCCCTCTGCCTGAAAGACAAATCCAGACATGTCCCACACTTTCTCTCCAATCTCCTGGAAAACCAGCCCCATGGAGCCAAGCAGGACCTGAGTCCTCCCTTTAAGCCCTGTGGAGAGCGGGCTGTGGCCCTGTCCTGACTGTCACACCCCCCAGACCAGTGCCCCCGGCCTGCCCGAGCCCCGCACCTCTGTGTGGTCGCTGTAGATGTAGTAGAGCACGTGCGTGAAGATGTCGGGCGAGATGCCGTGGAGTGTGATGGCTGGGAGGCCACCTGAGGCCTCCAACTCCTCGTTCTCTCGGAAGTGGTCATCCAGCAGGGCCCGGAAGTAGTCACTGCGGCCGCAGAAGAAGGCCTGGGGGAGGCTGGGCTCAGGAAGGGCAAGGGCTGGGGCCCATGCCCAGAGAGCTGGCCGGGGACTTAAGGCAAGGGGGCGGTGGTGTAGAGGGGAAGGGACGGCACCTTGTGGCAGAGAAAGCTGCAACCTTCCACCCGGAAGCAGACATCGGGACAGCTGTTGAAGCCGTCAGGGCAAGGGAAGGGCAGCTCCCCGAGATCACCCTGGGTGGGGGGGAATGGGAAAAAAAAGACACCCTCAGAGCGGGGGGGGACAAGGGAGAGTAGCCAGCCCCAGTCAAAAGCCTGTTCTAGCTCAACCCCTGAGGGCTGGACTGCTGCCCCATTTGAAGACTTGAGTACAACACCAACAACAAAAGTAAAGTAGGCTCAGAAAAGGGAAGTGACTGGGGTGCGTGGGTGGCTCAGTGAGTTAAGCGCCTGCCTTTGGCTCGGGTCATGATCCCAGGGTTCTGGGATCAAGCCATGCATGGGGCTCCCTGCTCAGAGGGGGAGCCTGCTTTTTCCTCTCCTATCTCTCCCACTGTTCCTGTGTGCTGTCAAATAAATAAAATCTTTAAAAAAAAAGAAAGAAAGAAAGAAAAGAAGGAAGGAAGGAAGGAAGGAAAGAAAGAAAGAAAAAGAAAAGGGAAGTGACTGACTTCAGGTCACAGAAGGGTTGAACCCGAGAGTGGGACCTGTCTACCACAGCTATGCCCACATCGGGCCCCATTCCAGGGTGCCTTGCACTTACACGGAGCTCAAGGGGCAGGGCGCAGTCAGCCAGCAGGGCCATGTCCTCCCGGAGCCGGGGGTCTGCTGGGGGGGGCTCGATAGTCAGCACCTTCACACATGTGCCTGGCTTGGATGCCACTGTGGAGGGGAGAGTATAGCTTCAGGGACCCAGGTGGGCCTCGCCAGTTCCCACCTGATGCCCTGGACCTCAAGCCTGGACGCACCGAACTCGGACACCTTCTCGCACTTGGCCTCCAGGTCACTGAGCAGGTCCCAGAGCTGGCACTGCTTGGCCAGGCGCTCACAGTCGCTAACATGTTCCACACCAATGTCCAGGCGGCCTAGGTGCGACACAGGAGGCTCAGGACCTGAGAAGAGCCCTCCACTGTCCCCAGCACTGGGACTCCTGGATCTACTTGCTGCCTTGGGTTTCCTATCGGGAGCCACTGCCTGAGTTCTACAGGCCCCGGGACAGACAGGAAGAGGGCTCAGTTTGCAGGCGGGACAAGCTCTTCCTGAGCAGACACACTGGCTCATTGTCTCCTAGCCCATCCAGGAGGCAGGTGGAACTGCCCCACACTGCAGGGGATAAGTACCAGGAGATAAAATGGGGGGTCCAAGGCTACAGGTGGGTCTGCTGCTGGACAGAAATACCGTCCCTGCCTGCCCACCCTGGCCCAGAGATTCACCTGTGTAGAGGTACTGCAGCAGGGCCCCAAAGGCCACAGGGTTGATCTGTAAGCAGAGACAGCCAGGAGGAGAGGTCAGAGGTGGCCACCCAGCACAAGCCCCCTGCTGTCTCAATGCCCCCCGGGATGGACGCACCAGTGGGTGCCTCAGGACCACGACGTTCTTGCCCTTCCATTTGGTGTCCAGCATGTTGGCAAAGTAGGCACTGCGCACGCCCAGGACACAGCGATGTGCCCGGAAGGGCTTCCCGTGCACAACAAAAACCACATCGCTATGGATGCCTTGCTCCAGAAGCCTGGGAGGGGGATGCGCAGGGGGTGTTCAGTGTGCGACTCCCCCCAGTCTCAGCACAGCAGCCCCCATCCCACTGTCCCACTCCACGCACACCCAACCCTGCACCCCATCTCACCGCTGCAGGAAGTCGTCGTAGTAGTCCCGCCTCCTGCAGGAGGCTGTCACCTGCTTATAGTCACGCAGGGCCCGGCGAATGGGGTCACTCAGTGCTCCATAGAGGCAGCGTTCCCCATCAAAGGTGTTGGCCTCACAGCGGGCTCCTGGGGGTAGCAGGGCTCACTGGTCAGCAGGGTCAGGAACATGCACACCGTGGCTGGGATAGGGCCTGGAGGAAATCCTCATCTCTCCCCCTGCAACCTTCCCACATGTAGGGCCTAGTCCTGTAATGTGGAGCCCCTTCCGAATTACCCTGGGCCCACTCTGACACTATACTCTCCCCTGCCAGGACACAGGCACATAGGCACATCTGAGCACCACACACTAAAAATAGAGCAGGCTCAGAGACTGCCCTGTTCTATGCACTGGAGGGACAACCATAAACAAGTACCTGTTCTAACTAAGCTGACACTCTAGTGGGTCAGTGGCCAATAAACAGGTTAATAAATGGCAGGTGCTATGAAGAAAAAGCAAGTAAGACAAATGGTAACAGCAGTTGTGGTTGTCACATAGTGAGGCCATGGAAGGTTACTGGGGCTGTGACCACATGCAGAAACCTGAATGGAATGAGGAAATCAGCCACGCAAAGATCTGAGAAAGGGCCATCTAAACAGAAAGAGCAAGTGCAAAGGCCCTGAGGTAGAGGCAGACTTGGAGTGCCAGAGCACTGGAGAAGCAAGTATGGCTGGAAGACTGAGCACTTGGGGAACCAAAGGAGGTGAAGCCAGAGCAGGAACAGCAGGTCAACAGAAGCACAAAGACTGGCAAGGCATTCTAGTTTTATGCTAAATACAAAGGCAATCTTTGGAGAACTTAAAGCCTATCAGGCTTAGGAGACCCACCAGGCTGCATTATGGAGAACAGACTATAGGTGGGGCAAAAGGGACAGTCAGGAGACCAGAGAAGGCTGGCTTTGAGGCTGGGGAGAGGTGTGCTATAGCTGGGCTGGGTGGTGGCAGTGGAGATGGGGAAGTGGACAAGGCAGAAAATAGGTTCTGAAAGTAGAACCAACAAGACTTGCTGATTGGATGTGTGTGGGGGTGATGGAAAGACAGGACTTGATGGTGTTTGTAAATGCAATCCACACACACACACACACACACACACACACACAGCCTCAGCACCCCTCTCTCACCATTGGCCAGAAGATAGAGTACTAGCTCCTCGTGCCCACACAGGCAAGCATAGTACCTGAGGGAGAAAAAGGAGTACAGGAGGGAGTTACCAGGACTGAAAGCCCCTGCCCCACACCTGCCATGACCACCCACCCAGCCGGCACTCACAAAGGGGTGCTGTCCCACTTGTCCCGCACATTCACCTCCACGTCCCGTTGCTCCAGCAGGTACCTAGGCAGGGAGGAGGTCAGAGCTCGAGTCAGGACACGTTCATGGTCTGTGAGAGGAGACCCACAGACTGGGGAAAGAGAGAAAACATCCCTTTTGGCTGAGGGAAGTCTCCCCTAGGTGAGGGCAGATGACAGGCAGACCAGAGCAGTAAAGGCATTCGAAGCAAACGGACCAACATAGGTAGACAGGGTGTAGAGCTGGGAACTCAAAAGGCAAACACTGAGCCTCAGAAGCAGGACCCCAGAGCCCAGGAGGTCGAGAGTCTGGCCTGAAGGCATTTGGGAGAGAGGAGCTGATGACGGGCATCTGTTCTGCCAGAGCCCTCTGGCTGCTTGGGCCAGCAGAATGGACCAGGGAGACTGGAGTCAGGGAGACCAAGAAGGCTGCTGCAGGTGTCTGGGTGGTGTGGAAGCGTGAAAAGAAGTGAACAGATTCTAGAAGCCAGAAGTCAGGAACATGGTAGCCAATGGCATGTAGGAGGCGAGGGGGGCCATCATGGATGGTGATGAAGCCATCACTGAGGGCAGGAAGCCTGGGGTAGACGTCCAAGCTGGCGGGGAGTGCACTTGAGTTGCACTCAGCTTCAGGGGTTATCAGCTAACTCCTAGGTGACAGCTGCTGCTGGGGGGCAGGGGGGAGGGGACCAGGGACGCTGTGGGAGTCAGGAAGCCTGAGACCAGCCCAAGCGAGGTAGTGGTGGGTCAGATACAAGGAACAGGGACGGAAGGGCCCACGAAGTGAGATGCCCCACATCCCAAACAGGCACCCCGTCACTCCCTGTTCTATGGCGACTTCTACGCAGGTTTGCTTTAACTACACTTAGGAGTTTCCAAACTCCAAACTGGAGTTTCCAATCCAGGGATCAGAGGTTAATTCTGGGTCCTAGCATGCCAGTCCCGGAGCGCATCAGCGCGAAGAGCCACGTTTAGAGCCCGGGCCCGCCTCGGGGTCTGACCTCCCGGTCCTGAGCACTCAGAGGGCGACCCTCCTCTCCGCGGCTCCGCGTAGCAGTCCTCTCCTCCGGGACCCCAGGGAGTAAAACACCCCCCAGCACTCCGTCCTGGAGAACCCCGGCTCGGAAAGCTGCCTCGGCCCCCTGCTGGGGCGCCCAGGCGCTCTTGCCGGATGTGGCCATCTACGGTGGGTCCGGCGCGGGGGCTGCGGCGGCGCAGAGGCGCGCGCCTGTCCCGAGCCGGTCCACCGCAAGCACCGGGGCCGGCGGCACCCCTCCCACCCCGCACCCCGGGGGCTGCGGGGTCCTCACCGCACTCGGCCCACATCCCCCTTTCTGCAGCTGGCGAAGAGGTCGCTGGTGTCCATGATGCGGGCAGCTCGGACCCCGGCCGAACGACCTCAGGCGTCGGTGGCTGCAGCAGCGGCGGCGGCGGCGGCGGCGACGCGCCCCGGCCGGATGTAAACACACGCGATCCCGCCCCGCTCCGCAGCGGCGCCTGGCGCCCGGAGGACCGACCCGGGCCGCGCCGCCCCGCCCCCTGCGCCCTCGCCCCGCCCCCTGCGCGCCCGCCCCGCCCCGCCCCGCCCCGCCCCGGAGCAAGAATGAGTCCGGCAGGCGAACTGGCTGGGCCCGGCGTGGTCTCCGGGCGGGTTTAATGGGGGTCCCGGGACGCGGCCGGGGAAGCGGGGCCGTTCCGGGACCGGCCCCTTGGGGCGTCAGGTGGGAATGGGGAGGTCTGTGCCGAGACTGTTCCATGAGTCGGTGGGAAGCGGGAGGACCCCGCACCGAGGGCCGGGCTGCGGGAGAGCGGCCGGGACCGGGAGGGGAGGGGAGGCGCGGCTGACCGCTCCGGGTCCGCCCGGCTCGTCCCGGCGCAGCCCCAACGGGACGAGGGCACGGTCGCGGGGTCACAGCGGGCCAGAGCGGCTGGCGGGCGGGCTCCCTCACAGGTGCGTGTCCTCCTCGAACACGTCCGAGTCCTCGGGGTCCCGCTTGCCCCCCATGAGCGCGCTCCAGCCCCCCGGGCCGTTGACTGCCCCGCCGCCGTTCAGGCTGGGCTGCTTCTCCTGCATCTCCGACTGGCTGTCGCTGGCCACGTCCAGCGTGGGGTTGTCGTGGCAGCCGTTCTCTACGAAGCGCAGCTCCTCGCCGTGTGACTGTGGCGGTTGGGAGAGGGCCGCTGGGCGAGCGCCCCAACCCAAGCCCCCACCCGCCCGAACAGCTCCGAGCACACGGCCTGGAACCATTCACTGTTCCTTCCCTGGTCTGTGAGACCGGACACAGGGAACCCCCAGCAGACCCTCGAAAGATGTCTGTCCCTTCTGTCCTGTTCCCACAACCAAACTCCTGATGAGACTTTGCACTCAGCAAGCGGGGGGCCTCCCTGACACCATCTGATCTCTCCCCACAGCCCCCACAGCCCCCACTGCACGTCTATCCCCTATGACTGGGCAGGTGCCCTGCAGACAGGAGGGATAAACTGCGGGGGAGGCTCTGGACAAGCAGCTTCAGGAGCGGACGCCCATCCAAGGACAATTACTGCCACCCCACCTGCAGTGTGGACAGTGAGTCTCAGATGACTGAACCCTCTGGGTACTCTCTCCTCCATAGGCAGGACCCCCAGCCCAAGCCCTCCTGCCAATGTGTCCCCATGCTCACCACATGTTTGAGCTTGGGCAGCCGGCGCTGCCAGCAGTTATAGAGCAGGCCCAGCACGATGATGATGACACAGATGGCACCGATGACCACCAGCACCACAAAGAGCGTCCCATAGTCACTGCGCACCTGGCTGGCCCGTGCCTGGCAGCTGCTTGTAGTGGAGTAGTTCTGGATGCCAATCTGGGGGTGGGAGGGGCCAGTTTCCCCAGCTGAGGTCCTGGGTGTCAGGGCTCCCCACGGGGCTGTAGGGTTGGGGCTCAGGGACAGGGGATAGGCTTTGAGAAGAGCTGGCATGCTCCTGACTATGCACTCTCAGAGGCCTGGACCTGTGCTCATCTGGGACTCCCATCCCTGTCTCTGCCCAATTGCCATCTGTTCACCGGATGGCAGCCCCAAGCCTCTTGATGCCATGCCTCCATTCCCAACCTCCCCTTACATCCCCTCCATGGCTCTGCCCTGATCCTGTCCCTGTTGGGGCAGACGTCTGCCTCCCCTAATGATTCAGGTCCCTGAAACACAGCTTCTACCTTGAGTGTGGAGGTGTTCTGTCACCATTATGGACAGTGCAGATCAGGATGCTGGGGACAGCCCACATCCTGGGCCACCACCAGCCTCCCAGCTTCCCCCCTTTTCCCACTAAGAGTGGGTGGTGACCAATGGCCCACCACCCATTTGGCTGGCCGGTACCTCCACTACACTGCAAGCTGTCCTGGGTGGGCTGCTCTTCTCAGGCCTAGAGACTGCTGCACCCCTACTGGGCCAGGCAGGTGCACTCTCCACAAATGAGCACCTCAAGCAGAGAGCAGGAAAAGGGAGGTGCTATCCTCGTAGGATGACAGGTGCCAGGGTGAGGGGGCTATCTACTAGCTTCCAATGCAGTGGCCTGGGAGCCACCCTTTCTGCCTGGAACTCCTCTACATGAGGCCAGGTCTCATCACTGCCTGGGTGTCTGTGAACATCCTGTCTATTTCCAGTACTTTTCTTTACTGACTTTTTAAATGATCAAAGGTCAGTTTCTCTTGCTAGGTTCAGCTACCTAACTGAAATTGCTAAATTTGCCAGACGAGGTCAGTCTGAATAGTGCCCAGCAAAGCTAGAACACCCAGAGGCAGGGAGAGGCAGGAAGTTTCTGTGGGAAAAAAAAGATGAAGACCAGCCCAAGTTTCCACCTGTCCGCCCATCCCAGCACCCTGTGTTCATGAATCCAGAACTTAACAGCTGGGAAGTCCCTTGGTAACCATCCAGGTAGTAAGGACAGCATTGTGCTTAAAGGCCTGGGCTCTTAAATCCTTCAGGCCTGGTCCAAAGCCTGGCTCTGCTGCTTTCTGGCTGTGCGTTCTCAGGCGAATCACTTCCCTTCTGTGGGCTACAGCTCCCATCTTAAATAGGACACCAATGGTATTCAACAGGGAACCCTGTTTAATCCTCACGAGGCAAGGGCTGGCACTGAGGGCTGAGAACCCAGCGCAGAGAACCCAGCGCAGTCTGGCACTCAGTAAGTGTTCAGTGTGCTTATCAAAAAAACCCCAAACCACCAGCACCACCACCTTTCCGCCTTGCGTGTGACCGATAAGGAGGTGGGGTGCATGGTCATGCACAGCTCATCTTTCCCAGCTGTGAAATACTGCAGAGCCTGGGAGAAGGGAGAGGGCTGATGCCAGGTCACTGGGTTTCACAGTGAGCAGTTGGCATGGTGGCTGTCCTGGGGAAAGGAGGAGAGGAACCCAAGGTCCTCCCCATTAAATAAAGTAGAACAAGGAGCAAGAAGACCAAGGAGAAGGACCAAGGGGGGTTGCCCCACACACAGGCCCCGGCTCTGTTCAACCAGGGTGCTCAACAGGGGTGGCTGGCAGTGCAGAAGGACAAGCTGGCCAGAGTGTTGCTCAGCCCATGTCTCTAGGACCGGCCGTGCAGCTGGCCAACTGCACTGGGTCAGGGCTGCTCCTCAAGATGGTGGGGCCGTCCCCTGAGCATGAGCCCTGTCCTGCCAGATGATGCCTGACTGATGGCTTCTGAAGCATGCCCACGCCTGTTGTGTTTTCTTTTGTGGCTTCTGAAACTGCATCATGCTCTCCTACCCCACAAGGCCTCTACCCAGTTCCTAGGGCAATTCCCACTTACCCACAAGACTCCCACTGACCAGTCCAGATCCCCCTCGGAGGTCCCATTCTGAGTCCTATCCTGACCACCACCCGCTCCGGGCCCTTTCGCAAACTGCGGTGGTGCATACACATTCCGAAGCATTCGTGCACTCCATCTCTCCCGCGGGAACTGTGTCTTAGGAGGACTGAAAGGAGGAGCTGTGCAGAGCAAGAGCTGGACTTCTGCTCCTTTGCACCACGTGCCGGCTATCTCCCACCCTCAGGGAAGGCAGCCCTGCTCCCAGAGCTGTAAGGAATGAGAGCGGAGTAGGTCCCTGCCTTCTTACCTCCACCAGATTCCTGCGGATGTCACCCAGCATGGAAAGGACGTCTTGAGTGGGCACCACCCCTGGGGGAAGACACCATCATCAGCACAGCCTTGGCCAGTGGGGCACACCCAACTCCCTAGGATATCCTCTGGCCTAAGACTCCAGAGGCTTGTTTCCCTGCTCCTGACCACATGTAGACCCCATGGTGTATGCACTCCCCCTCTCCCCAATGCTCGCTTTCCACAGGCTGCCTCATTGCAAAGGAGTGAGTGACTGGGCACCATGTGACAGGTGGACACCGGCTGTGGTCACTCCCACAGCCCCACACTTCTGCATTCTGAATACGCCCCCTCTGTAGCCCACCACTCCTGTGCAGTACCTATTGTCTCCTGCCATGGTGCTGAAACCACACCTCTTCCCCTCCTGGTCCCCACGTTTGCACCCTCCTCTTCTTTGCCCGAACTCCAGTTCAACTCCAGTTGAACCCTACATTAGGGGCCCAACCACTACCTCTTGTTGCAATCCTAAGGCCCAAGGTCAAAGCCTCTGGATGCTTTCCTGTGTTTCTGTAGACCTCCTGCAGCCCGCGAGAAGTGGTTTGATGCTGCCTCCCTGGGCCCTCCCTTCCCTGTGCTGCCCCCACTCACCCTGCTCGCCCACCAAGGTCATCAGAAGATGCTGCTCCTTCTCACTGGGCTTGCTCAGGGAGATGTGCCAGTCCCCATGGCGGCCACTGCCATGGCGGGGCAGCACCTCCTCCACCAGGGCCAGGAGCTGCAGCCCTCGGTGCTGCCGGAACACTTCCTGCAAGGACAGAAAGAGAACCCCCAACCCAGTAAGCGAGAGGGCTCTACTGACACCCTACCTCCAGGTCTAGCCCCCACTCCAACCTCCAACCTCCCAGTGGTCAAACCCTGGGAAAGGCCATCTGGCTATTCTAGAGGGGACTGCTCTTATAGACCTGGAGACCATCGAGAGGCTCTGAGCCCAGCCTTTGGGCAGAACTGTGGGAATGTCATATCCACTGGGCATCCAGATGCTCCTTCCTGCCTGAGCCAATCACATGAGGAGGGTGTGGGGACTGCCAGGGGATACTTGCTATTGAACTTGAGGACAGATGCATTCCAGTGCAACAAGTCTTGAAGTGGGTGTGTCATGTGTGATGGCCTACGGAAGTCTGCTGATCAGGCCTGAGTATTCAAGTGTACAGCGCAAGGGATGAACATACTGGGAGATCAGGCATGCAACAGACCAAAGATGCACTCCAAACCCAGGAGGAGAAGTGGGGAGCAGTAATAGGCTCACCTCTCTCCCGTCATTGCAGAGATACAGCCCAAAGCAAGGGAGTCAAGAAAGCTGTCTGAGTACTCTTACAGTGGCACTGGTGGCCAGAGGAACTAAAACAGATGCAGTTAAAATGGTAACTCCTGGAAGCAGCGGCCAGGGGCAGGAGGAAGGATATAAGCAGATTTTGTTCTCACCTGACACTAGCTTGTACTGTTTAGATTTTCCTGACCTTGTGTAGATATGATTATGTAATTTAAAAAACAACAACAAGAGGCAGGTACTGGCCGGGAACTCAGTGAGTGGCAGAAACCCAGGCAGGCTACGACCTAGTCCCATCAGGGAAGAGACCTTCCACTGGCCCTGCAGCTGCTCCCCACCCCCAGGCTCCTCTCCAGCAGCCTTCTTCCTCCAGTAACCAGGAAATCACTGACCCCAGTTCCTGGCCTCCAAACCTTCTAGCAGCACACCTGTCCCAGCTGTTAAGCTTTCTCTTGAGTGCCCGGCCTTAGAACTTTGACCCAGGGCTGCCTGCCAGGCCCAGGCATCTCATCAGACCATGTGGGGCCCTGACATTCCCATCTCCTTTCTGGTAAAGCCCAAGCTAGCGAGGCTTCCTGGTCATCATCCCAGCATAAAGGCCACCAAGGGGACTTGTTACCACGGCAAGTGCCAGGTGCAAACGTGAGCGTTGGCCCTCACTGGCTGAACAGAAAGTCAACTTGGTTCTGAATTTGGGAGAGAACTGATACATGGAGATAGTCACATGCGCCTATTCCCAAAATAGTTCTTACCGTCTTCATGTGCACGTGTGTGCATGTGTGTGTACGGATGGGGTACACACCTGCATCTGCCTGAGCAGCAGGCTCTGTACCCAGCAGCCTCCCTGCTTACAAAAGGAACACATCCCCACCACAGGCAATACTTTCCCCCATGCCACAGGCCTGTGATCCCCCATGTGTGCAGACCCATGTTCTGGGTCAAGATGTCTGCCTGGCTTAAGCCCGCAGACCCACAGTGTCCATTCTGGCAGCATCTGATGACTATACATTTCGTGCCATTTATTTTGTAGATGGGAACTGAGCGTCAGTGGCCTGGGGAGAAAGCCCTGAATTTGGAGTCAAAGAAATCTGGGTTCAGATCCCGGTTCTGCCATTCATTAGCTCTGTGACTTTTAGCACAACACTGCACCTCTCTGAGTCTCGGCTTCCCCCTCTGAAGAGGTAGCTTTGGTCCTAACACCATGCACTTATGTGAGGATTAAAAGAGAAGTGCTTATTCAGTCACAGGTGCCAGGACAACTGATTATCCCAGTGTAAAAGAAAAAAAAATCACACTATAGTCAATTCCAGATGGACACCAGATCTAAAGCTTTTAGAGGTAAGCAAAGAAAGCTATCTTCAGGGGTGCCTGGGTGGTGCACTCTGTTGAGCATCCAACTCGGGTCACACAGACATCTCAAGATCATGAGATCCAGCCCCATGTTGGGCTCCATGCTCAGTGCAGAGTCTGCCTGAGTTTCTCTCTTCCTCTCCCTCTGTCCCTCTCCCCTGTGTGTGCTCTCTCTCTCTCTTTCTCTGTCTCTCTCTAAAATAAATAAATCCTTAAAAAAAAAGAAAGCTATCTTCAAGACCTCTGAGTAGGCAAAGATTTCTAAAATGAACTTAAAAACACTAACCAAGAAGGAAAAAATTGGTAAGTTAGATTATTTTATGATCTATTTTTTAGAAATTGAGAACTTCCATTTATCAGAAGGTACCATTGAGAGAGGAAAAGGGCAGCCCACCGAATAGCAGCAAATATTTATGAGATATATATGTGATGTGTGTACACACACACACACACACACACACACACACACACAGACATCTCATATCCAGGATATAGAAATAATTCACAGAAATCAATTAAAAATAGTCAAGATGACCCAATTGGATGCAGTCAGTCAAAACACATATGAAAGGGTGCTCAACTTCATGAATCAGGAGTATGCAAAATAAAACCACAAAGTGATGCCAGTATAATATACAGCTTGAAAATTAATTAAATTAAATGAAGAAGACAAGGGGAAGGGGTGATGGTGACAGGGGAGAACCAGACGTGTCATGTGCTGCTGGAGACAGAAGAAGTTGTGCAAACACTTTGGGAAGTTGTGGGACAGCATCTGTTCAGGGTGAAGAGAGGCAGAGACCATGGCCCCGCAGTGTCACCCATGAGAACAGTATCCAGATGCTCACCAAAATACGTGTCTGAGAACATCCACAGTAGCCCACGCCCCATAGCCTGAAGCGGAACTACTCCAAGACCCAGCAACATTAGAGTGGATACATGACTGGAACACTAGACAGAAGCACAGTGAACAAACTTCATTATGTGCCGCCATCTAGATGAATCTCAAAAAGAAAACGCTGAGGGCAAATAGCCAGACTCAAAATAGTGCCTACTGAATGACTCTTTATACATAAAGTGAAAGAGCATGCAAAATCAGTGTATGGGGTTATAAACCAAGAAAATGGTTTCCTTTGAGGGAACAGTGTCTGGAAAGGAGAGTGAGAAGGGCTTTTGGCAGTGCTGATCGTGTGCCACGTCTTGGTGAGGGCGCTGATTACATAGGTGTGGTTCTTTTGTGATTATCCATCAAGCTGAACACTTAGGATCTGCGTGCTTTTCTGGACATACACTGTAATTCATTAGAACTTTTCTGAAGTGCAATGCTCTCTTCCCTGCTGACTCCTGGGTGGATGGTCTTTCCCTCATATCACACTGTTTCTCCCACAGTCAAGGTTCCAGCTCTCCTGCTACCATCCAAGCCCTTGTATCCAATGCACTAAAGTTACATGTAACTCCTCGAAGTGTCTGGTATGGTCCTGATGGCAAACAGGAAGGGACACGTAACCCAGCCCATCATTTTGACTTGTGGTATTACAGCAGATAGAACTGACGACAGTCCTGCTCTTTCACCTTGCTATAAACACAGACAAACACTGGGGGAAAAATATAGGCAGGAACAGAGGGAACTCAAAGCCAGAAGAGTGAGTAGGTGCTAAAGCTACAGCAATTCGCAGGGGTGCAAGACCCAGAAATGAAACCCAGGAGCTGGAGACTTGGCTTTAAATGTTGCACATTCTTGGCCCCCATGAAATGAAGAACTACAGCAGAGTACCACGATGGAGCCTGAAGCCCCAAAGACCTGCCCTTTCAGTGAAATTGGACTCAAAAACATTCCTGCTCACCTGGAGGAGCTGTCATGGGCTCTCCCACCTGCCCAGGTCCATGGGGAGGAGAAAAATGTCATCCAAGATCACTTAAAAACTCAGGCTTGTGCTTTACCTGGGTTTGGAGTCCAAATGTCCTTCATGATATGAAAATCCAAACCAAGAAATTAAGATGAAAGCTGACCTACGAATGCTGGAACTTCCAAAGTTTCCCTGAAACCACTCTGGTGGAAATCTTTTACAACCTGGGGCTGAAGAGGAGATCACAATAATAAAGAACGATCTATACCAGGGAACAAGGTACAAAGCCATAAACAGGAGAACTGACATTCCAGGATGTCCTGTTACTAAAACAAAAGGAAAGAAATCATGAAATCAATATACTTAAGCTAATTCAGAAAATGAAGGAATAGAAACCATAATGATAGAAAGGAACAAAATGAAGAACAAAGGGAAGGATTTGGAACCAAGGAGAAATTCTAAAAATATAAAACAGTTATCTATATTAAAGATTCAATGGATGGATCAGACAAATGATTAGACACTGCTAAAGAGAGTTATTAATTTAAAAGATAAAGCTAGGAAATTATTCAGAATGCATCAGAGATATTTGTTTATTTATATTTTGGAGAGAGAGAAAGCGTGAGCAGGGGAAGGGACAGAGAGAGAGTGAGAGAGAGAGAATCCTCAAGTAGCCTCCCGGCTGAGCATGGAGCCCCATGTAAGGCTGCATCCCAGGACCCCGAAGAGCTAAAACCAAGAGTTGGATGCTAACCCACTGAGCCACCGAGGCATCCCTCATCAGAGAAATTTTAAAAAGAGAAAGCATGAAAGCATTAGGAGACATTATAGATAGATAAATAAGGCCCAATAAACTTCTAATGAGAATGAGAGAGAAATGGGAAATCTGTAGCATGTAACAAACTGCATATTCAATCCTACTCCCAGGAATTTACCCTGAAGGTACATCCCAACAGCAGAAAAATACATACACACACAGTCATTCAAAGCAGCCTTATACATAACTGCACGATACTGGAAAGCACCCAAATGCCCACCACAAAGGAAATTTAATAAACAATCCAAAATACATACACATCATGGGGTTATTATTATTCAGTTGTAAAAATTATTATTCAGTTGTAAAAATAAAATGATTGAGAATAATCTCCATGAACTAACATGAAGTGATTTCCAGCATACATTGTTAAGCAAGAAAAGCAAAACACAAAAGAGTAGTGTTATGTATGAACGGAGTTGCGTTCCCCCAATAATTCATATGCTGAAGTCTAACCCCCAGTGCCTCAGACTGTGACTGTATTTGAAGACAGGATCTTTCAAGAGGTGATTAAGTTAAAATGAGCTCATTAGGGTGGCCCTATCCGATCGATCGGATGGGGTCCTTACAAGAGGAGGAGATGAACGACACAGTCACACCCAGAGGGACCACGATGTAAAAACACAGAGGGAGGATGACCATCTGCAAGGCAAGGAGAGAAGCTTCAGGAGAAACCAACTCTCCTGACACCTCGATCTTGGACGTCCAGCCTTTAAAACAGTGAGTGAATAAATTTATGTTTTTAAGCTACCCAGGGTGGTACTTTGTTATGACAGCCCTAGCAAACTAATAAAAATATAAATATATGCTACGTTTCCTGAAAGAAAGAATGGAAGAAATGAAATATCTGTCTGCTTATTGCTATAAAAAGAAACCCAGGAAGAATAAGCAGAAACTAATGAAATTGGTTACCTAGACAGAGTGGGTGGGAATGGAGGGCAAGAGGTGATGGGGGAGAGGGGTATTTCTCTAAGCACACATTTTTGTGTCATTTAGATGTTTAGAACCACACTGATGTTTTACACGGTCAAAAATACAACTGAATCAACAAGGATGAGGGGGGTAAGGTCCAAAACTGAATACAAACAGTAACAAATAAACCTAACTATGTCTCAAATGTGTCTCAACTTACTCTCAGATGGTCTGGAAAAATGCTAAAAGCTGTTGAATCTGGCTGAAAGATACAAAGGATATCTTTGCACTAGTCTTCTGAAATTATATCAAAATGAAAAGCTACCAAAAAAGAACATGAGAAAATTAAGGACATTCTTTACACTAATAAGGGCTGATACAGACATATCCTTGTAGAAAGAGCTGCTAAAGGGTATATTTCAGGGAAAAGGCAATTAAATTTGCAAGAAAGGAATGGGAATGTGAAAAGACATGTAAGCAAAGAAACAAATGTATTAATAAAGTAAATTAAGCACTGACTGATAATAATAATGACTGATCCTCAACACCACTAATCATCAGAGAAATGAAAATCAAACCCATAATGAGATTCCACTTCATACCCATTACAATGACCACTACTCAAAAAAAAAACCAAAAACCAAAAACCAAACAAACAAAAAAAAACAAAACCCCAGAAAATAGGGGCACCTGGGTGGCTCAGTTGGTCAAGCTTCTGCCTTCAGTTCGGGTCAGGATAGGGTCCTGGGATCGAGCCCCACATCAGGCTCCCCGCTCAGCAGGGAACCTGCTTCTCCTTTCCCCATCCTCCCCATACTCTCTCTCTCAAATAAATAAAATCTTTAAACACACACACACACACACACATAAATAGAAAACAAGTGTTGGTGAGGATTTGAGAAACTGGAACCTTGGTCCACTGCTGGTGGGAATGTGAAATGGTGTAGTCACTGTGGAAAACACCACAGATTTCTCTAAAAATAAAAAAAAATAGAGGCACTATATGATCCAGCAATTTCACTTCTGGGTGTACATACCCAAAATAATTGAAACAGGGTCTCAAAGTGATATTGGTGGATTCACATTCATAGCAGCATTATTCACAACAGCCAAAATGGGGGAAGCTACCTGAATATCCATCGATAGACAAATACATACACAAAATGTGGCCTATAGATACCATGGAATATTATTCAAACTTAAAAAAGGAGGAAATTCTGACACACACTGCAACATGGATGGACCTTGAGAACATTCTACTGAATGGAATAAGGCAGCTGCAGACGAACAGATACTGTTTAAGTCCACTTATAAGACGTACTCAGAGTAGCCCAATTTCTAGGACAGTGGTTATCAGGGGCCTGGGAGAATGATTAATGGGGACCGAATATATTTTTCAAGATGGAAATTCTGGAGATTTGTTTCATAACAATGACATACTTAACACCATTGTAGTATCTTAAAATGGTTAAGATGATCAATTTTTGTTAGATCTTTTTACCCTGGTAAAAAAATCCATCAAAAAAAAAAGTAATGACTAATTAGGCAGTGATCAAATAGTAAATGAGAAAAACTATCAAGACAAAAACAGGGAAAGCAGAATGAAAGCATTTTTATATATGTATGTGTTACTTGGAAAGAAGACGGACAATATCTTTAGACTTTATTGTTCAAATATGCACATACAAAATTTAAGGGTCTCAAGGACCCTTACTGTGGTCTCTAAGTACCATTTCCCAATAAAAGGAATGAGGGCTTGGAGAAATGTTGATTTCATGCCTGGGGGAAGGAAAGTACAAATGAGTCCAAACATCCTATCACACCAGAAATCAAGGAAACTACCAAACATTAATTAGTTGGCCAAAAAGACTTAGAAGCCAACTCAAAGAGGTTCTCGCTGGCCAGAGATGGGGCATGTAAAAGCATCAGTAAGAATAAATAGTCACTGTAATAGATTCAAACGTATCAATCATGTTTTTAAAAAATCTACTTGTTTATTATTTATAGTGGGAAAAAAAGAAAACAATCTTCTGGATCACTTTTGAATTAAACACAGGCATATACTTTCACTTTTCCCCAAACCCACTAAACGAGAGTAAAGAATTTTTTCAAGGTCTAAAAGCACAAAGACAAAACCAAAACAAAACGGAAGAGGAAACAAGAACAACAAAATCTGGGCACTGGAGGCATATGGATGAGTTAGAATTTCCTGATCTAGCAAGCCCCAAAGAGCCAGATCCTCAGCTGAAATGGGACAAGCTGAGAAGGAATCACAGGTACACTGTCAAACCCCCAACTAACATGCTCTTGAATAAGCAGCATGGGTTACCTTCTGAAGGGAGGATGAAAATGGTTCTAAAAATAGGAGAACTGTTTGAGAGGCTGTTTAAGAAGCAGCTGGATCCCTAATTCCTCTTCCCAGCACTGCAGAGCTGACAAATGTCCCTGCCCCCTGGCAGAAGCCTGGAAATTGATTCTGCAAAGAGGGTAAAAGAGAGGCCCTCTGACCCAGAGGACATGGGGCACCACTGTGGGAGGGGGCTCTTGCTCAAAGATGGAGTAAATGAATTTGCCTGTGCTCTGTGAATTTGCCCTAACACTGAGGTGCCCAGCCCTCTCCCCACCCTGCCTCCCAGAACACTGACAACCAGCCCTTTATGCTCCCAGTAGGACAGACATTCCTTTTTCAAAGAATCTAGTCGCCCAAGAGGAAGGACCTAAAAATGTTGACATTAAAAACTCAAATGGCCCAGCCAGTCCACCCTCCTGAGAAGTCAGTTAATAAACCCCACTCCAAGCTCAAAGCTTCATACCAGCTTGTTGATGGCCCTCCTTAAATAGCTCTGAAAGAACCTACCAGACATCTGGGGAGCAAAGGCAAGTGAGAAAACCAAGGCCAAAACCAACAAATAAGGAAAGCAACTTTTTAAAGACAGTTTCAATATGTTCCAGGCGATAAGACATTGCACACGTGAACAAAATTATTCCTTGAGGGCTCCTAGGTGTCTCAGTGGGTTAAAGCCTCTGCCTTAGGCTCAGGTCATGATCCCAGGGTCCTGGCATCAAGTCCCGCATCGGGCTCTCTGCTCAGCAGGGAGCCTGCTTCTCTGTCTCTCTCTGCCTGCCTCTCTTCCTACTTGTGATCTCTGTCAAATAAATAAATAAAATCTAAAAAAAAACCCACACGCACACAAAAAACCTATTCCTTGAAATTAAACAGAGTAGGGCAAGAATAAAAGAGCCCTTAGGAATTTAAACATATGAAGGCACTCCTCTTTTAGACTTGGGTGGGGGCTGGCTCCTCCCCTGGTTTAGGCTAGGCCCCTCCCCACACCCAGCATGCTCCCCTCTGCCCAGGTTTGGCCACACACCCCCTCCCATCCTTCTCCGTGGCCCCCGCCTAGCTCGGCACTCACACAGTCTATGTTCTCCGTCATGTTCAGAATGATGTAGTTCTTCCCAGCCAGATTGCTCCAGTCTTTGCAGATCACCTGGACAGTGAGACCAAAAGAAGGGCCACAGTTACAAAGGCACAAGGAAAGGCAACTGGAGAAAGCACAGATGGAAATCTTTGAGAAGCCGGATGGGAAGGCCACCTGCAGGTCTGTGACAGCTAGGTGGGGGTCGACAGCCTCTGCAGGGTGGCAAGCTCCAGCCACAGGCTCACAAACGCAGATGTCTCTAGGGACCACACTGAGGATGACTTCAATGAGAGGAGGGGCCTGACAGGGCTTTGCCCGAGCTACAGGCCTTCAGTGGCAACACTGTGGGGGTTTCACGTGCCCTAGGCCAAAGGAAAACAGGCCTGAAGGCCAGATGCACAGGCTGGCAACTTGGAACTCCCCTTCCCTTCTCTCCCTTCCCAGGTGCGAACACTGGCCCAGGGCGTGTGTGCTGGGCAGGGGTGAGGAGGAGAGCAGAGGGTAACTGCACATCCAGGGTGGGTGTGGAGATGGGGGGTGGGGGCACAGGTCAGGCGGTGGGAAGGCCACGGGAGGCAGCAGTAGCACTGAACGAGGCCAAGCTAGGGAAGCTGAGCTCTTCCAAGAGCTTTGCGTGTTAAGTGTGGTGAGAACACCCGTACAGGGCTGTGAGGCGTGCATCCCAAAAGTTCTGCTGGGGTTCTACATGCTATCCAAGGGCCTCCCACCTCAGCCTGGCAGACCTTCCCATCCCCACTGTGCAGCCAGGGGATGACCAGACCCCTTAGAGAAAGGTGCTGCCAAATGGCCTTCATGTGTTCTCACTTTACCTGAGTAGAATCCCAGGGTATTCTGGACTGGGCTTCGGCGGCCTGTCCTTCTTGGGGCTGCTGACTAAGGTCTTCTTGCCCCAAAGTAGCAGAGGAAGGGGTCAGTTCCACATCTCGGGGGTCTAGGGGGAAAGATGCTGAGGCTCCAGGGTAAAGGGGATCTTCATCTGGGCTCTCAGCCCCACTGGGAGCTTCTGTTTGGGGAAATGATGCCAAGGACGGCGCCTCCCCTTGCTTCCCAGTCAGCCCCACTGCTCCCACAGTGGCCTCCTCGCTTGCTTCCCGAGGGGCCTCAAACTCTACCCCATGCCCCTCGGTTGGCAGCATTGTGCCCCCTGCCTCCTGGCTGATGAAGTCCTGACCCCCCAGGGTCGCTGTACTTGGGGTGACTGCAGGAGGTGACAGGCTGGGCTCCATGCTGCTCCCCACTTCCACACCTGAGGAGGCCTGGTCCCCAGATTCTTCATGCCTGTGTTTGGCAGCCCCTGGCATCTGGCTGCTGCTGGTGGGAGAAAAGCTGTGGACCTGAGTATGGGCTTCTTCTTGGGATCCGTTCACAGGCAGGAGCTCCTCTTCTTCCTCTTCCTCTTCCTCTTCCTTCTCTATCTCCTCCTTCTCCCTCTCTTCCTCCTCCTCTTCCTCCTCTTCCTCCTCCTCCTCTTCCTCCTCTCCAGGAGCCATATGCCATGGTGGCTCCACCAGGTTCATCTTGGGCAAGGGAGAGGGCAGACTCGGCACCTCTTGACCCTGGCTGGTGTCTTCTATTGGACCCGCTTTCTCAGTCAAGTCTGGAAAGACGTAATCTAAGGACAGAGACAGAAACCTCATTTGCTAGTTTCATCATCCATCACTGATCTGTTCAGTATTCACAGAGCAGATGACATAAAGCAACCATGAGACCCACAGGGGGACAGCAGGGAGTCGGATTACCAGTCCTTTTGGAAAGGAGTGGGAAATAAAGCTAGACAGTGAGGGTCAGGGGTGGGGCAGACTGTGGGAGAGACGAGGGCCAGGCTAGTCCTTCTTTCCTTCATGACGAAAATGACACAAATCTGCCACTAAAATTCTGTGAATACAGGAACGTATAAAGTAGAAAGAAAGTGTTTATGATCGCACCCCTGGGAGATAGCCCTCGTTAACAGTCCATGACAAGAAGTTAACATCTCTATGGTTCTTACAATGCATTTGTGTTTCCTCTTCTGGGGATTTTGCCAAGAAGACCCCAGACAAGCCATTAGAAAAGGGTCCCTTTATCTCTTTCCCAGTGGGTTGTAATGGGAGGCCTCTTGGTAAAACCCTCAATGAGGTCTGAGAACCTTCTGATCACAGAGACAGACAAGACACAGAGATCGTGACCATTGTTCCTAAACTGTGTGTGCTCTTTTGCTGAGATTTAGGCCCTGGCTGGGAAATAAAAAAAAGATATCAGGAGAGCTCAACAGAGCCCACCAGCTGAGCCCAGAGCCTCCCAGAATGGAGGGGGTCACTGTTGGCAATGACAGGGAATTTTATCCTTCCTGCCATTCCTGGGAACCATATCTCGAAATGCGGGACTTAGGAGGCCTCCTGGACAAGCAGGACTTGTTCTGGTTTTGCAGTGAACCCTAGGCCTCTTCAGGGTAACAACATAGGAAACTCATGGGCCTGTTCGGTTGGGAGATTCTTCAAAATACTAGAAGTGATTTCTAGGTAGCAACTTTAATTGGCTGCCATTTTGTTGCAAAATAAGTATCAAAGGCTATTTAAAAATACTCTTTAGACCTGAGAGGCAGTTTAAAGTAGTGAACAGGGCCTCCTCCTTCAAAATTTCTATCAAATGATAGAATGGCTTCTCAACTGTCAAATTAAAGTTTTAAAGGTTTAGATAAATTTCTGGGAATATGGAAAGTGGATGAGATCACAAGAGCAAATTAACCATTCAGCCAATACAAACACCAGGAAAGATACTGGAGAAGAGAGGCCCTCTTCCCAGCAGAATTAAGGAGAGAGAGCAACTATGGGAACAGCAAGAACACAGAACATTCAGGTAATGGAAGATAATTTTTAAATTCCAGTTAATATCTCAGAGAGATCAAAAGATATTGTCTCCCTAAAATAAGAACAGGGTAATAAAAGAATCAAGTAATCTCTTAAAAAAGAAGAAGAAGAAGAAGAAGAAGAAGAAGAAGAAGAAGAAGAGAAAAAGGTTTGTGGAAACTGAAATTAAATTGTCAAAATATAAAAATTCAATAGAACAGCTGGAAGAAAAAAAGTCAAGGAAAAGCCTCAAGAGCAAAAGTAAAAGGACAAGATAGAAAAGTTAAAAAATACAGATGACCAGTGCAAGAGATCTAATATCTAACTATTCCAAAAAGAGAAGAACCCTTAAAATGGAGAGAATAAATAACCAAACAAAGAAGAAAATTTCCCATATCCCACAGTGGGAATCTTTACATTGAAAGGGCATATAATTGAGGTAAGTGATAAAAGACTCACACCTAGCCTCATTATCATATTTCAGAATTCTAAAGAGCAAGATAAGATCCTAAAAGTTCTCAGAGAAAGAACAGGTTAACCTATAAAGTAATAATCAAATTATCTCCAAGCTTCTAATTCATAACACTAGACTGCAGGAAGCTGAATTGAAAATGCATTCAGAACTCTGAAATGACTGTATTTTGAACCTGGTATTTTATATGAAATGACTGTATTTTGAACCTGGTATTTTATACCCAACTAAAGTGGGTATAAGTGTGATTACAAAATACAGACATTTTCATATATGCAAAAGACTTAAAAGTTTTTCAATCCACAGATTCTGAGAAAGTACTTAAGGAAGTTCTCCAAGAAATCCAAAGAAGACATGGAATCAAGAAACATGAGAGGAAGTCATAAAAATAAGTCTCTTGAAGGAAGCTGTGCAATGGGCCTAGAGAACAAGCATTCAAATTAGAACATGGATCTATATAGCTCTGAGAGTTATTACAAAAAGAAAAATGGATTCCCTATTAAGAAAAAGTATAATTTTTTGAAGCTGAATGATCTTAGTGATAATTATAATAATTAAATTATAATTATATAATATTATATATTAAATTATAATCTTTAACTGAATAATCAAATATTATTTAAACAAATAAATGAATATTTATTTAAATGAATAATTAAAATATTCTACCCAATCTACTTTTGTTAAGTGTACTCTTTTTGAGTAGAAGTGATTGGTAACTTAACATCTTCCTCTCCCCAGCCCCTGCACACACTCTGTAGGGAAGCTTACCTATTCCCTACACAAAGCAGCCATGGTGTTCAGGGGAGAGGTATGTTTCTGGAACAGAGACCACAGAATACTGTGGAGACCCACACCAGCCTCTGATACTGCACCATCTAGTATCACCTTTAAAAATATCAAAGAATGAGGGGCGCCTGGGTGGCTCAGTGGGTTAAGCCGCTGCCTTCGGCTCAGGTCATGATCCCAGAGTCCTGGGATCAAGTCCCGCATCGGGCTCTCTGCTCAGCAGGGAGCCTGCTTCCCTCTCTCTCTCTCTGCCTGCCTCTCTGTCTACTTGTAATCTCTGTCTGTCAAATAAACAAATAAAAAAAAATATCAAAGAATGATCAAAATTCACAGGATATTAGGGGAAAGCCAGGCTCATGAAGAAGCACGAAGGAGAGAAAGCAAAGCAACTCACTTCTGAGAGAAGAGTTAATCTAGTAAACAAAGAAAACTTAGAAACATTTCTTATTAACATCTGTAGAGAGACTCGAGGAAATTACACCCATAAAACAAGTTTATAAAAGAACAGAAGTATTTTACTTCAACAGAAGTTAGCACTTTTTAATAGATCTGTTTACAATCGAAATACAATGCATAAAAACATAATTGGAATGGACAGGATGGCCACTTGACAGGAAGATGATATAATAGCACACCACATGGATGCTGGGGAAATGGACGTATATGACCCCTTACAGGCACGAGATTTTAGGGCTAGAAGATTGCCCTGACAGAAATGTGCAAGAATTTGATGACAGAGGGGACAAATGAAAGCAGAGAAAGAATTGGGGTCTTGCTGCAATGTTCTGGGAGAGATAAACACAGATGATGACATTGGAATGAGGAGAGAACAGGTTCAAGAGATGACCCCAGGAGCACCTGGGTGGCTCAGTCAGTTAAGCGGCTGCCTTTGGCTCAGGTCATGATCCCAAGGGTCCTGGGATTGAACCCCGTGTCAGGCTCTCTGCTCAGCAGAGAGTCTGCTTCTCCCTCTCCCTCTACCTGCCGCTCTGTCTACTTGTGCTCTCTCTGTGTCAAATAAATAGATAAAATCTTTAAAAAAAAAAAAAAAGAAAGAAAAGAAAGATGATAAATCAAAGCGAATCAAGGGTAGACTTGATACCCTATGTGCACTGGCTGACTAACAGGAAGAAGGGGGCACTCTGGCTAAAGGTGGGGGCAGCCATGCCCGTAGCAGAAATGGTCTAGTCTAGAGGCAAAGTGCATAGAAAACCCTTAACAATATGTATTAGGTAAACCCTTGACTGCCAGCTTGCCTCCTGAACCCATGACCTGCCCCCTTAGGGAGAGAAAAGAGCCTCTAAGGGCACAGACTGCTCCTTCATTAGGCTCCCTACTGTGTGATCACTCCCAGATAGCCAGCCCCTGACTCATCCTTTCTCAGCGAGTTCATGGATTCCAAAGGCTTTATCTATTTCCTCCTCTGCTAAAGACTCCCAAATTTACATCACCCACCAGGCCTTGGCCTTCTCCAGCTCTATGGTTTCCCGAGACTTGACAAATCAGTAAACGCCACACCCTGAACGCAGACTCAGCAGGATTTTTTCCCACTTTTTTTTTTTTTAAACCACCTCCCAGCATCCAGAGTTACTCCTTCTTCTCTTATTGTGTGATCTTGGTCCCACTGCTAATCAGCAGTGTGCCCTTGGACATGCGCTTGACGTCCGTCCCTGTGTCTCGTTTTCCTTCTCTATAAGATAACAACAGTACCTAGCACCCAGGGCTGTGGTCAGGAGGCACTGAGATAAAACCTGGACACAGCCCACACAACACAGCAAATGCGTGATTGATTTTAAGTATTCCTCTATCTCCTCCTCCTTCTTATTACCATTAAATTTTTATATGGTAAAATCGTAAGGGGAAAAATGGCACCATTTTGGAAGTCTGCTCCACAGGCTGACAGACAGGATAAGTGCCTGCATGATAAATAAATCAACGTGAATCAAGGGAAGAGGGAAGGGCAGGGAAGGACAAGCCTAGATATGAACTGAGTATCAGAAAGGTCTCTTACACAGAAACAAGAAATTAATGGGAGACCCAGTGGGGGCGCAGACTGTGAACCAGAGGTGTGGTGGGAAGTGGAACGTGAGCAGGCGGGGGACAGACACAAGGGGGACAAAAATGGGGGTGCTAGGGGTGCTTGGGTGGCTCAGTGGGTTAAAGCCTCTGCCTTCAGCTCAGGTCATGATCCCCATGTCCTGGGATGGAGCCCCACATAGGGCTCTCTGCTCAGCAGGGATCCTGCTTCCCTTCCTCTCTCTCTCTCTGCCTGCTTCTCTGCTTACTTGTGATCCCTGTTTGTCAAATAAATAAATAAAATCTTTAAAAAAAAAAAAAAAAAAGAAAAGAAAATGGGGATGCCAGAAGAGTGGGGAATGAGACGGGATCCAAACATGAATGTGAACTGGCCAGTGAAGAAGCCATGTTCAGTCCAAGAAGAGAACCATAGTCTGCTTAACTGAGAAAGATACAACAGTACTTCTGTGCCATCCCTGCCAAAAATGTAGACCCTGAGTCATGGGGAAACAAGAGACAAAACTGAGGGGTAGTCTACAAAATAACTAGCCTATCTCTTTCAAAACTGTTGGGGTCATGAAAGACAAAGACTGGAGAATTTTCCAGAATAAAAGTGACTAATGAGGCATGACAACAAACACAGTACCTGATTTTAGACTGGACAGTGAACTATAAAAAATAATTTTGTTTTCTTTTGCTACAGCAGACACCAGGGGGGTGGGGGAGTGGCAAGTTTGAACAGAGTTTGTCATCATATAGTAGTATTGTGTCCGTGTCAATTTCCTGATGGTCACTGTACTGTGATTCTGTAAGAGAATGTCTCTGTTCTTAAGAAATGGACACTGAAGTATGCAGTGTAAGTAAACGGGCACTGTGTCTGCAAGCTACTGTCAAATGGTTCAGAAAGAAATTGTATGTTCATAAGCCATACACATATTTGGTAAAATATTAACAGTGAGGGAATCTGAGTGAAGGGTGTGTGGGAATTATTCTTGCAAATCTTCTGTAAATTTGAAATTATATTTTAAATAAGGAATTACACAGAGAAAGAGCCCACATCACTTTAAGTACTGGCTAGTGAAAATGCCAGGGCCACCAGAAGAGAAGTGAAACGTGGCAGGGGAGACAGGGCAGGCCATCCTGAACTAGGAGCTTCCAAAAGCTCCAGGAGGAAGGAACACAGTTGCTGTGAGAGGCGAACAGTCTCCCTGGACGGGGAAGAATGTGTTTTTCCCATTCTGGTGTCCAGGGAAGGAGACCAGGCTTCCAGAGACTTGTGACACTGGCCTGGGAGAGGAAGCTGGGGCAGTCATTTTGGAGAGGAGGATAACGGGGTAAACTGGCAATGGAGGAAGAGAAGGATAGCAGGGGAACGGAGCAGGAAAAGGAGAGGGATACGGGAAAGGATGGCTCCACAGTGGGGGAGGCACAAA
Organism: Mustela erminea; assembly: GCF_009829155.1. Classification (NCBI taxonomy): domain Eukaryota; kingdom Metazoa; phylum Chordata; class Mammalia; order Carnivora; family Mustelidae; genus Mustela; species Mustela erminea. The sequence continues at coordinate 58,756,929 of NC_045614.1, forward strand.
GGGCCTGGCAAGGCAGGTGGCTGCCCCAGCCCCTGGTCTCCCAGTGCAGTGACAGCAGTATGTCCTGAGCCCTGTCCATGGCTGTCACCGAAAGCTATGACTCCACATGGCGTGAGCCTGTTCTGCTTAGTGCCCTAGACTTTGCTTCCTAGCCCATCTATTTCAGCATCTGGAGTCAGGACAGGCAGGGGTCCGCACACCCTGAAACCTGTCTGGGACGAAGGCATACCAGCAGGGCACTCACCACACCCCCCACATCTGGTACAAGCAGAGATGCCCAGGAGACATGGTCAAGACAGCAGGAAAGTCGGTCAAAGCCCCAGGAAGATAGTGACAGTTGGGACACTAAAAAGAGGTGAGAGGTGCCTCACAGCTCAGACCCTCCAGAGGGAGCTCCAACCTGGCCTCAAAGCATGGGAGGTCAGGAAGTGACTGTCCTGCAAGGACACCGCAAGGTCTCACCTCGCCATCGGTGAGACTGCAGAGGAACGCCTGGGACCTCCACCAACCTCTTCCTCCTGCCTCCACGGCGTCCCTCACTGAACGCAGGGCAGCAGCTCTGTGAAGGTGTAGTACCCCCTGGTGGCTTACATTGGAAACAACATCTTCCCAAACCATCCCCCACCCTCAAAGGAAACCAGGCTTCCAAAGGACACAGACTTCCTTTTATAGTTGAGGAAAAGTGAAGCTCACAGAGGCGAGGACACTTGCTCTAAATTGTGAAACTACACTTATCACAGCTGTAAAGTTGTAAAACCCAGGCTTGTGCGTGGTTAGCCAGTCTTTCCAGACAGACCTGCTCCGTTAGGCCAATGCCCAGACTCGGCTTCAGACGCAGGGGGAGGAGCAAACTGACAGGGGAGCATCCTCTCTCCCCCTCCATCTGCACCACAAGCCATGGGCCATCTCTTAGAAGCTGGGCTTGGATCACCAGACTAGTTGACAAGTAAGGGCTCAAGGCGCAGCTTCAAGGTTCTACAGGCAGGGGCTAGAATGCTGGCTAACCAGCTTCTAGGCCCGCCTACCACCCCCTGCGACCTTGAGGCTGAGGTGAAATGACATAATGCATTCAGATCAGCTCTCCCAGAAGGCCTGCTCTTCTCCCTCAGGCCATATCTTCAAGTCACACTGCTGTCACACTCCACATGCCCCAGCTCACTGCAGGTGAATCCGCGGGCACGTGTTCCTACAATGGGACTCTACTGGATGCCCTACAACCTTCAAGGACCTAGGATTCTAGCTCAAGAAGGGACCTGGGAGGGGTGCCTGGGTGGCTCAGTGGATTAAGCCTCTGCCTTTGGCTCAGGTCATGATCTCAGGGTCCTGGGATCAAGTTCCGCATCAGGCTCTCTGCTTGGCAGGGAGCCTGCTTCCTCCTCTCTCTCTCTCTGCCTGCCTCTGACTACTTGCAATCTCTCTCTGTCAAATAAATAAATAAAATCTTAAAAAAAAAAAAAAAGAAGGGACCTGGGAGGTCATCTGGACAGGAGATGGCTAAGTCTAGGTAAGGTGGGCTGCCACCCTCTTCGAGGATATACCTCCTTAGAGAGGCATTTCTGTGTTGGTGGCTTTTGTTTTCTCCCCAAATTCCTTAAACCCAACTGCTGTGGTTCCTGTACAACTTTAGCCCATTTCTGTTTTGTCTATTTACGTGAGAAACTTCTGGGAAGCATCTCCCTCGGGATAAAAACCTACGTATTTTCTCAGTTGTTCCAATTTAGCCTCCTTTGCCTGGGGCTCGACAACTGGGATTATGCCTCATTCTCAGCCCCCTCTCCCTGTCATTCTTCATGTCTTGTGGAAACTCTGAATTCGCCACACAGTTGTTCCAGTGGTCACAAAATCAGCAGAGTAGGTACACAGTAAATATTTGCTGAGTGAGCTGCTGAAAAGTGAACAAGATTCATGGGCGACAAGCTAGCTTATGCGAGCTGGAAAGTAAGGTTTCCGGACTCAGGCAGCACGGTCTGAATTTAACACAGCACTCAAGCTGCTCTCTCCCCATTGGAGGTGATCTTGTGGCTTGGAGGCAGCAGGAGGCCACCCTGATGAAGCTCCAGACCTTTGGACAGCTTGGATTCTCCCGGCTTTTTCTTTTTCTTTTAATCTCACTCTGGGGGCTGGCTTTTGTTCCCTAAATAGATCGTGTTGCATTTTCTCCCTCCTGTGTTTCATCGGTTTTGTTAAGTCTCTTTCTCCAGCTTATCAAGGTCACACTAGACTTTGTTTCTGCCTTCCGAGGTTGCCATAATCTCATGGATGACCCCTGGCATCCACTGAAATATTAATGAACTGACTCCCCTGCTTAAGATGTGAAATTAAGACAGGCACCAAGCCAGCGGCCTTGGAAGATCACGTAAATGTCCCTTTTGCTTAATGTCAAATCACTGAAAATTGCCCCCCTGAGTGCAACACTCAAGCCAGTTATTCAACTCAGTGTTGATACGAAAACCCTCACAAAATTCACAACAGACTGGCATAAAAAGGAAGCGCAAGGGGAGAAGCTTTCAGTATAATTAAAAATGACTTTTTAATGGTCAACCTCAGTAGTCATCAAAGAAATGTAAATTAAACATGATGATACAGTTTTGGGGGTGCCAACCTGACAATATACGTATATATTTAAAGATAATACCGAGTATTGGATGAGTGCAGGAAACAGGCACTCCATCTGCTACTGATGGGAATGGAAATCAGGCCATATTGGGGGTGGGGGAGCTTAATACATATGAAAAGCTTTAAGAAGAGACATTCTGAACCTGTCATTTCACTCCTTGAAATACACGCTAAGGAAACAATGAGGATGCTGGTAAGGACTTGGTTTCAAGCATTCCCATCATGGCGCAGTTTGCAGAACAAGACTGGGGACCATCCAGCGCTCAGGCGGCAGGCCACTGTCCGAAAGGGCGGTGGCTGGGCCGGGCTTGGGAGACTACTCCTGCCTTAACAGTGAGGGCAGACAGCTCCCTTAGCTGGCTTGGAGAGACACTGGAAAGTGAAACAGCAGAACCTGTGCACTGTAATTCCATTTTTAAAAAGGCGTATTTTATGTATTTCCCATGTAGGAAAAATTCCCAGAAAGATACATGCCAAAATGTTAACATTTGCCAATTCTGGCTGATGGGATTAGGAGTGGTTTTTACTTTCCTCTTTTCTGCATTTTCGGATTTTCACATAATAATACTTATTACTAGTGTAAAACAAAAGTACAGTTTCTTGTGGGCATCTAGGTGTAAGTGCTTCTGTCAGCTGGTCTTCTTAGCAAACATGCCTGATGCGTGCGCTGTGACCCAAATCATTCAACAGCAGGTATGGTATCAATGCATAGGAGCCATTTCCAGGTCCCAGCAGACTGGCTTTGATGATCTGCTTTCTACAAAATTCTTCACAGGCAATAATAATTCAAGGGGTCTAATAAATGATTTTACATGGAGGGGTAGCAGATCTTAAAGCAGAAATCTCAAATTTGAGATTTCACTCTGCAGCCCGTTACCTGTGTGATTTAGTGCCACGTTTAAACCTCTCTGAGCTGGTTTCCTTAGTTATAAAACAGGGATCCTAACAATGCCTGCTTTTACAGTTTTCATCAGGCTGCTGTGAGGTTAAAAAAATGATGTGAAAATGAAATATATAATAATATAAGTACTCATGAATGTTCTTTTATGCCCAACCAACCATCATTTGGCATGTACTTCCCTCCTCTTGGTACAGGAGTATGGGGCGCTACCCCCTGGCTTCGAGGGATGCTCAAGAGCTAGTACGGACCAGAGAACCCAGTCCCTCTGGCCTCAGGATTGGGTCATAGATAGGCTCATGACACAGGGAAGACAAACAAGTTTCCATCTGAGACTTTTCCAGAAGTGCTGGGGAAGCACAGTTCTCTCTCTGCTGCGGCTGCTGGTGAAAGAAAGGACACTGGAGTGACTGGAGTGGAGGGCTCTCTGAGCCACCGCACAGGGACAACGTGCCTGAGAATGAAGCCAGCCAGGGAAAGCTAGGCCTGATGGAGGAAGATAGTTGTCTATGCCCCATTTCAATATTTGGATCCCAACCTGCCTAGCTTCTGCAGTTACTGAGCCAATCAACACCCTCTTTTTACACAGGGCTGTCAGCATGTTTGAGTTGGGTTTCTAGAACTTGCCGACCCTAAAGAGTTGTTGCTTTTCTTGTAGAACACTAATTAGTAGCTTGTTCACTAGGAAAATTAAAATCGCATGCAGAGAATTTCATTAAGGATATCGGAGAATGAAAGGGTGGAGGGTGACAGGAGAGACAGCTTTGGGATGAGTGGGTAACCCGGGAAAGTGTTCTTAATCATTAACAATCTTATCTGAATTATTTGATCAGGTCTTAAGTTGGCTTGATGCTAGTTGGTAAAGGGCCGATCTACATTCTACTTCTTTGCCCCTACTTTGCTGAGATCACTCTTCTCACCTGGAATGTCAGAAAACCGTAATGTTTTAAATCTGGAGAAGGCTTCAGTCTATCATTCCTCACTTACAGAGGAGAGACTGAAGCCAAGATCAGACAAGGGACATGCGCTCAAGGTCACATCCCTCATCGTCAGCCGAGCAGAAAGACCAGTGCCTGTTTTTGCTGTGGGACCTCAGGATCGTCACTGTAGAAGGAAGGCTCTAGCTCTGGCTCTTCTAGGTCCAGCAAACTAGCAATGAAAAATATAGCAAAGTACTTGTGACAACAAAGCACACTGGTTTCCTTTCTAACACATGCTATCTCTGTGCTCCTACAGTGGGTCACTAGGCCCAGGTGCTCAGGAGCCACTGATTCCAGACTCAGCTCTGCTGTACACAAGCTATGTAGCCTTGGGCAAAGCTCTTACTCTCTCTGGGCCTGGGTTTCAGCATCTGTGAAGCAGTGACAACTCCTGCCTGTGGACCCTACAGAGTGCACAGTGTTGTAAAGTTCAAATGAGCTAATCACAGAGAATATTCTAAGGAAAAAAACGGTAATATTTACTATGTTAAATACAAGACATTACTGCTATTCTCTAATAAATAATTGAGCTGAGAGGCATAGGTTGCATAGAAAGAGCCAAGACTATGGAGTCTGGAAACTTGGGTTTGATTCCTGGTTCTTACACTTGGTAGCTGGGCTGTTATGCAAACTCCTGGAGCCTCAAGTTTGTTCACTGATCAAATGAGAGTAACAATATATATTTGTTTCTGTTGAGATTAAATGAGATAGTATACAGAAACACCTAGCATGGAGCCTGGCACACACTAGGTGTTCATGTATGGGTTGATGTCATAATTAATAGAAGGGTATAGGGTCTGAGATTAGGCCCATCCACCGCCTGGCTTTCAGCAGTCATTGCTCTTGGACATGGATGTAGCCATGTCCCCATGGGCTGTTAGGACAGCACTTTGCATGGTCACTCTGACCTCTGGACACACTCTTCCTCCGGGCAGGCCCTTTGAAGTTTCCTTGGGTCTCCTCTAACCTGAGAGACAAACCCAAAGAGGCAATGCCCTCTTTCCTTCCAGAGAACACTAGACGGAAGCCTCTGACTTTTAGGGTCAGGAGCAGAAGCAGGCAGAGGGGGCTGGCACATACTGTCCTCTCTGGGCTTCCTCCCCCTACAAAGGAGCCTCATACCTGGAACACGCTCTGTCTCTGGGATGACCTCACACCGTATTATCAAGGTACCATGAGGACGCAGAAGCAGAACAACTAGCTTCACATCAGGGCCACTAAGCTCACGGAGATGCCCCTCTAGGCAGATGACTTAGAAGAAGGCACTCCTTCCATCTGGCCTGACTGCGTGAGTAGCATGCAGGCCCGACTTGAGCCCTAGCTCCCCTGCTCGGCAAGGCGCCCCTGGACAGGGCACCATGCGCACAACCAGGTGCAGTCCTGCCCGCTTGGTAGAGATCCAAAGGCCTCTCAGAAGCTATGTCTTCTGAGCTAGGTGCTGCAGGATGATGACAAGTCTGCCTGGCAGCTGGGAATGGAGAAGAGCGTTCCAGGCAGAGGGACAGGAGGAAGGGCACCACAGACTCAGGGAACAGGCCTGAGAACACACGGATCCTTGATCCAGCTCTGTCTCATACCAAGTGCGACCTTGTTAAAGCACTTAGCTTCCCTGTGCCTCAGTCCCGCATTCACCAGTGATAATAGGCTAGTGAACCGAGGCTTGCAGGAGCAGGGAAGGAGATGAGGCCAAGGGGCTGGGCCAGAGCATTAAGAACACTTTCTGCAGTACTAAGATGTTTCACTTTTATCCTGTGGGTACTGTGTTTTCACAAATTGCCTCGGAGGTGTACAGAGAAGAGAATGACCCAAGGAAAGGTAAGGGCCCCATGGGAAGGTGAGAGATGTGGAAGCCTGGGAAAAGCGGCCTTCCTCAATCTCCCTCCTCCAGGGCTCTCACCCGTTCTTCGTGCAGGGCACCTGAGTCCCCATCTCACAGGTGTTCGGGGTGTAGAGCAGAGAAGAGGAGACAGACCACGCTGTAGAGCCAGCACAAGGAGGAGAACAGATGCCAAGTGCCAGTGACAGAACACGTATTCGATTACTTTCTATTTTCACTATTAAGAGACGCAGAGAGGCGAATGGGAGAAGAAGAGAGAGAGGAAAAGGAGGGAAAGGGAAGTGAGAGGCAAAGAAAATGAGTTCAGCAAAGCCTCAGGGCCAACCCACTGTGATCCTGAGGAAGGTCCTAGGCTCAGCACTGTGGCTTTCTTGGCTAAGGCCCTTGGAATGACTGCTTGTCTTAGACTAGATTCTCAAGGGTCTTTCCAGAGAAAGACCCAAGCACATCTAATTGTCTAGTGCTTCTTTTCCGACAGGGGGATAGATTTATCAGCCTATTCTGCTGCGGTAACAGGCTAGCTTAATGGGGGAAATGAACTAAATCCCTATCTTATACCACATACCAAAGTAAATTACTGCTAGAATAAAGAGTTAAATGTAAAAATTTAATGTTAAAAAAATAGAGGAAATAAAGGTACATATATCTCAGGGAGGGAAAGGATTTTTCTAAACATAAAGCAAAGAAAAACATAAAAACATTTCAAAAGAAAGACTGTGAAGTTTGTAAAAAAAAAAACTAATTTATGTCAAAAATTACTATAAACTGGAAAAATGTTTTCTATACACATCAGAGAAAGTATTCCTTTTATGTGAGGATTGGTACAGTGATAAAAATAATTAAAACCCCAATAGAAAAAAATGGAAAAGCAATGATATGTAATACAGAGTACACAGAAGTACCAAGCGCTGTACTGGGAGTGTTCAATGAACCACTGCATTTAAACCTCACAACCCTATGATACTATTTCCTGGATGGGGAAACAGGCTCAGGTTGCTCCTTGCCAAAAATCACATAGCCGTTAGGTGTTGGTGCTGAAACATTGGGATCTGCCTGACCCCAGAGCCTGATTTCATTATACTATGCCTCAAATCGGAGAGGACCATAAGAGGTCAGAATACGTACATACATACATACATACATACATACACACACACACATGTTAACATTCACTGGCAATCAAAAGCCATTATAATTTCTCTATCAAGTTGACCAAGATTTCTAAATGACAAAACGCAGTGGTGAAGAGGGTCCAACAACCTGCCCCTCATTCCACCTCCGGTGGGTATGCAAACTGGAAAGATCTTCCTCAAAGCTGGTTTGGAAATATTTAACAAAAGCCCGTGGAAAGATTCCTATTCTTTGTGCCAGACATGTTCCATCCCCTCCAGATCGTCTACCTTTCTCTACCCTGTCCTCTGCCCTGAGAGATGGACCCTGGGAGTTACCGCAACAGGCCAAGTGTCCCTGCTTCCCGACCAGACTCCCCGAAAGAGGCAGGGGAAGAGAGATTGACAGGGATCCTGGCAGAAGATGGGAGGAGAGGGGGTCAGGTACTTCCTCCCCTGGTTTCTCCCCTGCTGGGTCACAGCTCTTGCCAGGATCACTTGTTTGCCAGCACTCTCTGTCCCTCCTGGTTCCTTTCATCCATCTCTCCCTCCATCCCTTTGGGTGTAGGAAAACTGAGTGCTCTGCTGCCCAGGACCCTGGACTCCTCTGTGGTTGACCTGTCTCTTGCCCATACCTTTCTAAGTTCCTTATTCTATAAATAAACTCTCTCTGGGTTATCTCAGTTTGGTCATATCTTCTTTTTCCGTCTAGGATGCCGATTGATACATCTTTACAACTAGAATTTTATTCTAGAAATGTATCATGAGGAGACAATCAGAGACATGTAAAAATATATGATGATAGTTTCAGCAGCATTAAAACTGGGAACAACCTAAATATTCAACAATAGGGAGCTGGTTTTAAACCTGTGATGAGCCACATGACGAAATACTACATAGTCACTAACAATCAGATTTAAAAAGAGTATTCAATTATGTGGAAATACATTTATTAAATATTTTAAGTGAAAATATTATGATCCCAATTTGGCACGTAAAAGGGACTACAAGGATGTATCCCAAACTATGACTAGTGATTCTCTTTTTGTTGTGAGGTTACGGGTGACTTTCATTTCCTTCTTTGCATCTTTTGTATTTTCTACAATTTCCAAGTACTATTTTCATAATTAGAGGACACAAACCCAAAATATTATACATGCTAAAGAGAAAAATTCAAACTGCGTTCTATAACAGCCTGCCCCCATGTGCACGGGCAGGCACACACACAATGTGGCAATCTGGCATTTACAAACAGGCTCCTGCTGGCCAAGAACGTGCACAGCTGCTGAAGCCAGGAGCATGGCCAATGTGCTTCACCGCGTCTGCATCCAGCTCCTAACTGCATGCATTCCAGCTTGGGCTCTGGCCCACATAGGTCCCTCAGCCATGCTCTGGAAACTAGCTCTGAGGCATGACTGAGAGAAGGGTGGTGCCTTGATCTGGGGTCAGAGAGACCTCAGGAGGGGTACAGGAACCTTCAACAGGGACAACACAGCACAGCAAGGGATGAACCCCTAGACCTTGGGAAGCCCTGGCTTGGATCATGGCTGAGCAGATGAGCAGCTGATGAATTTAAGGATGCTCTCAACCCCTCTGAGCAGTGGTTTTTGCATGTTTACATGGGGGGAAAGTTACCCTCCCAGGCTGTTGCATTCTATGGTGTTACATGAGAGCAGAACATGGGCTCCCTAAACAGCAGCAAACGTTAAAGAGAAAAGAGCCTCGGGGACCAGTAAGACACCAGGGGTCCCAGAGACTTGGCTCTGGCGGCACATAAAAGCTGGCAGGGAGAGACAAGAGATAGGATTTGAGCAAGGAAACGGTCCTCTGGCATTTTGCCTAGCCAGCCTCCCTCCCAGCTGCGAGGTACACCCAGTCTCAGGTAAGAAAAGCTACCTGCAGTGGGTCCCAGGTCCAGACTGGAGTCATTCAGCGCCTCCTCCTCTTCCCAGAAGTACTGTGGCGGCTGCAGAATGCGTGACTCTTCGCTCTCTTCACTGGGGAAACCCGAGCCGGGGGCTCCCAGGCCTGCTCCCAGTCCCATGGCCTCACTGGGCTCCTCCGAGTCCAGCGGCTCCAGACCCGTGGGCGGCAGGAGATCCAGCAAGGAGGTGGAGGTGAGGCCCTCTGGGCCAGGCTCATCGGACCCTGCTGCACACGTGCCCAGGGACGCTCCTGCACAGACATGAAAGCCGGATGGTTAGAAGGGGCCAGAAAGGCAAGACTGGCATACGGTTAGGACACGCCTCCAACAGCAAAGAACACAGGGGTGCCTGTGGGGACTGGGGGGGAGACACTCCTGACATCCGGGGCTGCCGGGGGATTCTGAGATGCTGTTCTCACTCCACAAAGGCCGAGATGTTCAGCCCTCCCGGTGGCAGGACCAAAGGCAAGCCCGAGGGAGGTGGGCCGGAGAGCGTCATTAGACTCAGCACAGGCTTGACAGTAGCAGCGGGGGTAGTATTTGTTCACTCAGAAAAGGCCACCAGTGGCCACCTTCACTACAGCTGTGCTGGGCTGCAGCGGGCACAGATGCAGTGAAGAACAAGTCCCTGCTCTGAAAGACCTCGTGTGCGTACCAGTCCCCAGGCATCTGTCCTAAGCTGAACATTTTCCAAAAGTGCATTAAGAATGAGATTTGGATGTCAGCAATCCGATCTCCTGAACAGTCTCTAAAGACTAGGTGAGACCACAGGTCAGATTCAGCCAGCATTGGTCCTAACATCTTTGTTTAGCACCTTGGATCCCTCTTTCCTAATTTATAAAACAAACGAACAAAACCCAATAAATTAAAGGGCATCTTTCTTGCATCTCTCACTTCCATTCACTGAGAAGAGGAAGACAGCCCTATGGGCCAGCTTCACACCTTAAGTACTAGCTTAATCACACAAATACTACTAACTTGCTCTATGTCTTCTGGAAAATTGCTTAAAACCTCTGGGTCTATCTCCTCATCCTTAAAAATAAGGAAGGTGGTTAAAATGATCTCCAAGTTCTCTTTTCCAAGTCTAACGTTCAGTGATACGATCAAGAGTTATATCCTGCTCTCCCCCGTTGCGCACCGGGCCCTGGCCTGAATAGTTCATGAAAAACTTTCATGATGTTTAGAATAAAAAGTGAGAGCTAACACTATTTGTGCTTCATGCTCCATGCTCCGCATGGTCTGAATCTGAAGCTTCACAACTGCCTTCTGCAGTTGTGATAGGCCCTAAGCTTGGCACCCGAAGCGTGGTGGAGACCCCGTGAGTTATGTGTGCATGGTCAGGTGACACGGTACCGCGAATACAACATCTGACCGAAAGGAGAGCCCCAAGGGAAAGGGGCTTAACACAGTTAAAAGTTGTGTGGATGAGGATAAACAGGTCTTGATCTCAAACACAGGAGGACGGTCTAGTAGAGAGAGCTTGGGCCAGGGAAACAGGTTTGGGTTCTGGCTTCCCTGGGGGAGCTGCTCTGGGTAAGCTACTTCACCAGGGGCCCCAGGTTCCTCATTGGTAAAGCAAAAATTCCACAGCCCTCAGGAAGGCAGGGGCCTCAAAGAAGGGCAGCTCCATGCAGACCGTGCCATAATGAGCAGACTGCATTCCAGAAATCTAAGTATTATTATCCTTTATAAAGAACAGAGAACTGGGATGTTCTTGGCCAGGAAAAAAGAACATGCAAGAGAGACAATGGTCAGTATCTTCAAATATATTAAAATAAAAGGTTGATGTGAGTCATAGAAATCAGAGTTATTTTATGAGACTTCAAAAACAAAAACAAAACAAAACAAAACCAGGACTAATGGGTGGAAACGTGGGACAGCATGCAAGCTTCAAAAAACCTTTAACCAAAAACAGGTAATGCCTAGGGCCACTTGCCCCCACCCGCCCAGCTCCTGCTTCTGCTTCCAGTCCCTGCTTCTGAGAAGCTCTCCCTGGTATTCCCAGTGTAGGCTAGGCACCACACTTAGTACCATAGCCTTCTGAACCAATCACTGCACTTTTCTCTCAAACTGGAGCTGGTCATCTATGGCCTCCTTCCCTCACTCTGTATGTCTCGTGTCTGAGTCAACTTGGTCAGCCCAGTGCCTTGACAGACTCTGAAATATGACAGGAACACAACAGGTGTTTGAATAAATAACCCTCTTGTTTCACAGACGAAATAAGGGAGATCTCGGGACCGTAAGGTCACAATCACACAGCCAGTTAATAGAAGTGCTTTCTCCCCTCAAAAATGAGCACGGTTTGAAAAGTGTAGTCTAAATTTTAAATGTGATACCAGCAGATACAACTGTAGAAGTGGTACCCCCAAGACTGGGGGAGCCAAATGCAATAAACTTACCTGAAAAAAACTCATGCAGTCCACAGAGAAAAAAAGTCAATTGACAAGAAATGTTTGTAATAATTAAATAAACATTTTACAGATCTCTAGGTCACCTGAGCAGCCAATCTTTGAAAAAGTCATTGGGTGAAAATCTGTATCTACATGAGCCAGTCTCTAGCGGGTACCTTGGGAAAGACATTATGTCAGCCTCTTTAGAAAAGTACAAACTAGTTTTATTTAGGAATTCTTGGGATTTTAGCCTCTGGAGGCTCAAACTTGCATTGCCTCTTCAAAACCTGAGTGTTGCCTCTCTTGGAGCTGAACTGGGGCCTGGTGGGAGAGAAGTCCCTCCCTTCTGGGCCCTGGGCCTTCTCTCCACAGTGGCATGGATCTTGAGGAAACTGTGTGAGCCCTCTCAAGGAAAGTCTGACCAGCAGTCCTGTTGATTTCCCACTTCTGGAAATCAAATACTGTGTAGTCAGTGAAGCTCCCTGTTCAGAAAACTGCAGTCTGTGCAATTCCCTGGGACCACTCCCTACCATTTCCACAAGGAGGCGAGTTTCTCCATTCTCTGAAACTCTCTCCTCCACCTGTCAGGCAGAGACACCACCAACTCCTTCCACCTCCTCCTCCCTCCTTCTCTTCCTTTCTCAAACTTCTGATATGAATGAACAGAAATTTTGATAATCTTGCCAAAAAGCTATTGTGAAAAAAGGAATCTGGGTCCTCACTCTTCTCCAGTAAACAGTTCCATTTTCTTGAACTTCTTTGTCCCTGTGATGGTTATTTTTTCTTTATATAGACCTTGATATTTTCAAAAGCCTTAGCAATGGATAATTATTTAGTAACTGTAAGAGCTTGCTTATTTTCCAACTTGCCTACCAAAATAGTAGCTGAGCCCTAAGCATTCTGTGTATAATTGCTTTTACACTTAATAATTAATCTGCCTTAACTGAGACTCCATCTGATTTAAAATTTCAGATTTATACTCTTTGTGACTGATTCTTTTTTCCTTTTAAAGACTTACTTATCTTTGGGGTGCCTGGGTGGCTTAGTGGGTTAAAGCCTCTGCCTTCTGCTCAGGTTATGATCCCAGAGTCCTGGGATCAAGCTCTGCATCGGGCTCTCTGCTCAGCGGGGAGCCTGCTTCCCCCTCTCTCTCTGCCTGCCTCTCTGCCTGCTTGTGATCTCTGTCAGTCAAATAAATAAATAAATAAAATCTTTAAAGACTTACTTATCTTCAGAGAGAGGGCACACTAGCACACGGGGAGGGGGGCAGCAGGAGAGGGAGAGAGAATCTCAAGCAGATGCCATGCTGAACATGGAGCCCGACACAGGGCTTGATGTCACAGAATCACAACCTGAGCTGACAGCAAAAGGTGGACACTTAACCAGGTGTGCCACCCAGGCGCCCCTGATTTTCTTTTGTTCTCCTCTAGCATCTATAATTTTCTGATATTTCATCACTCCCAACAGAAAGAGGGAGAGAAAAAGAAGGCATGTGAAAAGGATTTGGTGATCAGCCTCAAAGAACTGAAAACCTGACCCAAACTCGGAAAAAGAGGCAGAGGAAGCAGGTTTATATCTCAGGGGATAAAAAAAACAAGGCCTTAGTAATCCGCATGTTTTATCTCCCCTGCAATCTGCTCCTGATCCAAACATCCCTTTCTGATTTCCACCATCCACTACACCCCCATCCTTCTCCTCATCAGCAGCTTTGAAGTACAGCTCTCCCTAAGCCCTTGCCAGACACCAATACGGGGGCTGCCCGGCAGCATCTGCCACACAGCCCCCACACCCGTAAGTGTCAGCTACAACAGAAATTGTCTAGCACAATCACCCTACCACATACACACTCACACTAGTGTGCATGTCTGGATAATCTGAGAAGCAATGCCCAAGCGCTCTTGAAAGGTTTCTACAGAAAGGTGTATAAAAAAAAGACGTACTACCAGACACATATGTGTCACTAAAGAGGTAAGTAATAATGTACACCACAAAGTGTGTACGGGAGGGAGGAGTTGGGAGGGAACACAGAAGGAGTAAAGCTGCCCACAGTCATCCATGCCTAGCCACAGCTGGACATGGGTCCCGCCACATGCTGCTTGCCAGTTCTGGTATGGCTGTTGCACAAAGAAAGAGCAAACTAATCAATATTTAATTTATTTGTTGAATCTCACCTCTTCCAGAGATGATTCAAGCTATGCAAACATAGACATAGATGTGTGTGAGCACATGAGACAAACGCCAATGGACATACTTCTGTGCACACACTTAGGTCCTTACCCATCCCTGGACTGATGGTGGAGAAAAAGTACCCCCTGCTGAACTGAGCCTTCCTAGGACAAGCTCAGGTGCAAGAGATCTCTTTCCCTGTCCAGTCGTTTTCCCTGGGATTCTGTCACTATGGGCCCATGGCAATGGCCCATCTCACTGCCACTGTCAAGCAAAGACTGCTCTCTCCTCTCGGGCAGAGACCCTTCAAAGGCCTCTCCTTCGTCACAAAGATGCACACCTGTGCCTGTGTCTTTGGGGGTTAACCTCACAGGAGGTGACTAAGTAGCCAGTGTCCCTGGTCAACTCCCACATACACACACACACGTTATACTCCTGCATGTCCATCAGAAGTGGAATCACTCAAGGCCATCTGATGAGTGAACACATACACTATATACACACATGCGTGCACACACTCATTCCGGTGCGTCTCTCTACCAACACCAATTAGCAATTGCCCCTTAATATGCACTCGTTGCATACCGTCCCCTTTCTGCTGTGTCCGGCACATGGAGAAGCTGTTCAGTCATGTCCTTATTTGACCCACTCCTGCAGACAGCACTTCTACCCACCCGCATTCAGTGGTGGTGGCCTGTCTGGGAGGCTGCCACATACCTTGTGACCACCCGCCAGCAAACACCTGAATCCCATGTATCCCCCTGGGAAGCTTCCAGCAGGCTCTGACACAGGCACATCTATTTCACACCTGCCCCCCACACCGAGCCTGTCATCACCCACACACTGCCCTTGGGCACTGCTGAACTAAAACCACATCTCAGAGTGTCTCTCACACCCATCCCTGCGTGGCAGATGCGCAGGAGCTATCCAGCAGTGTCACTGTCACAAGCAGAGACCTGGGTGCTGTCATACCTCCTCTTTGTCAGCTCCTAATAAAGTTGCCCAGCACAGTCTAGACAGCCATTCGCAATGACACACCCCTCCTCCTGTCCGGTAGCACCATACGCGCGTAAACACACACCCCTCATTGTCGCAGCAGCTGTGTGTACGGCTCTTTGGCACTTTCCCCCTCGGAGCCGCAAGACACTGGCGCCCACGCTCACTGTAGTGACCTCACGGGACCTGTAAATGCCGCCTCCCCATCCCTGAGTGGCTATCGCGGGACTGGCAGTCAGGGTCTGTCCTCCTCTCGCTCGTGCTCCCGCCCTCTCCAAACGCCC
Source organism: Mustela erminea (assembly GCF_009829155.1). NCBI lineage: Eukaryota > Metazoa > Chordata > Mammalia > Carnivora > Mustelidae > Mustela > Mustela erminea. The sequence continues at coordinate 58,772,129 of NC_045614.1, forward strand.
CCCGAACAGAGCCCCCAGGGAGCGCGTGCAGCGCGCCCGCCACCACACTCCTGAGTGTGTGTGTGTGTGTGTGTGTGTGTGTGTGTGTGTGTGTGCGCGCGCACACGTACGCCCCCGCGCCGGGGACCGCTTTCACACGAGGCACACGCCGTGGCCCCACGCCCCCCGCCCTGGGAGCGCGCGTGTCGCGGACGGCGCAGCAGCCCAGCCGAGCCCCGCGCTCCCGCGCCTCGCGCGCCGGCCCCTTTGTTGGCGGCCGGGGAGCTGTCCAGCACCGCGGCCCGCCGTCACTGCCGCCACCCGCCGGCCCCGGCCCCGCGGCCGCCCGCCCGCGCAGCGCGCACTCACCCCCGGCCAGCAGCAGCAGCAACGGCGGCAGGAGCGGCGGCAGCCGGGCGGCCAGCAGCAGCCAACCCATGGTGCAGCCGTCGCCGCCCGCAGCCGCAGCGGCGCGGCGCCTCGGCCGGCGTCAGGGGCCGCGCGGGCGGAGGCGGCGGCGCGCGCCCGCCCCATTGGCCCGCGTGGCCGTCACTCACCCCCAGCCCCGCCCGGCCGCGTGCCGCGGGCGCGCCCCCGCGAAGACGAGGCGGGCGCGCGGGCGGCCGCCCCTCTTCTTGGGCCCGGGCGCCCGGCCGGCCAATCAGCACCGCAGAGGCCTGTAGGGGCGGGGCCGCGGCTGCGACCGCCTGGAGGTCCCGGCCTCGCACCTCGCGACTTCAGGAGCTGCGGCCACCTGCCTGAGGTGCTGCGACGGAGGAGGGAACGCCAGAGCCATCTAGTTATCCATTCCCCTGGAAACATTTCCTGTGCGCCCAAAAGGCAGCGGAGGGTCACTTGCATGGAAGGACACTGATCAGAGAAGACAGGAGTGACCCCTGATGCAGTTGACACGAAGAGTGGCTTTAATCCTACATCAAGGCACTCTAGGCGGAGTGGGGTCAGGGAAGGCTTCTCCAGGGCACGTCATCTGGGCAAGCAATCCTTTGTGCCTCAGTTGCCTCAACTGTTATGTATGGGCTTCCTGTTAACAGAGCAGTGTTGCTTAACTTCTGTAAAGTGTTTGGTCCCTTTTGGCAACAAAAGTTCTTTCATATGCGGGGCTCCACAGTTGTGAACAAAACAGCCACAACCCTTATCCTCAGAGCTTAGTCTAGTGGAGAAGACAAACCTAAAGACCAACACGACACACATATGATTGCATGATTAAATTGTAAGGTCTGTTAAGATGTATAAGGGAATATGAGACATTAGAGAAAAGGACCTTCACACATGCCTTCCTGAAGAAACGACATTTAAGCTGGCACCTGCATGGATGAATGGGTATTGGGTAGGAAATCGGGTTAGGGAGAGAATCTTCCAGGCAGAGAGAAAAGTGCATTCGTAATTGCTGAGTTAGGATGGAGCTCAGCCTCTATAAGGAACAGAGGAAAAGTCCTGACCCTTTGGGGATGAGTGAAATTTAAACATCTGCAGAAGCGATAATTTCCTGGAGTTTTACTTTATATGTAGTATACTCAGAAAACATTGCTTTAAAATAAATTATTATATTGAATCTTCTTTTTCAAATTATATTCCCATCCCTCTATCCAGGGGTGTTATCACTAGATATTGTAGATAATCCCAAAGGATTTTCCTAGGACTAAATAGTTAGGAGAAATAGGAGTTGGGGAGGAGGGGGATAGGGCAGAATGGGTCCCTGGAAAAGGAAAGAACATGAGCATGGTATGGTAATAAATGATGTACCATATTAAGGGGGATAATGAGTTTCATGATTAGCATGGGGGCAAGAGATAAGGTTAGAAAGGTACATGGCTTATGAGCTAAATATCTTGATGAATTCTTGGTTAATCTGTAGTAAGTCCTTACATTATAAATGAAGAAACACAAGGAGAAAGTGATGGGTCTAAGTACATATCAAAAAGTTGTGCCATAAAATTAGAACATTGATAAAGATATTCTCATTTAATTAACAGAACTACATCATTTTATTTAGCCCATGGTCAATTTAAACTCCACAGGCCATTTGAGTCAATGAACATGATGGGTTCTAGAAAATTAAGTGAGGACCTAGTAGTAAAAGATTTTGAACATCGTAAGTTTAGACTTCCTTTTCTTCTGTAGGAACCATGGCATATATTTTAGAGAATTCTGAGGGCAGCAGGGAGGAAGAGCAAAATGGCCAGTGGAGAGAGTGCTGTAGTAGTCTCAGTGGCAGATGGTAGAAGTCTGACCTAGAGCTGACATAGCAGATTTGAGAAAACACTCCAGAGGCAACCAACAGGACTTGGAGAATGACTGAATTGAGTCATGTTGACTGCGTTTTGGGGTGCTATTTTCTTTGCAAGTACAAGTTAAAGGAGACCTAATCTAAAACAGTTCATATGTGAGCGCCTGGGTTACTCAGTCCGATAAGTGTCTACCTTTAGCTCAGGTCATGATCCCAGGGTCCTGGGATCAAGCCCCACGTCAGCTCTCTGCTCAGGGGAAATACTGCTTCTCCCTTTCCCTCTCCCTCTGCCTGCCGCTCCCCCTGCTTGTGTGTGTTCTCTTTCCCCCTCTCTTACTTTGTCAAATAAATAAATAAAAGCTTAAAAAAATAGTTCATACAAAAAGCCCATGAATAGGTAATGGCTACAAAGTGTAAAGCAATTTTGACCTTAAAATGATATAGTATTCAGAAAAAGGAAATTAATGGTTCCATTATTCTAAACTGTTTTAACTTTGTTAGCATTATCTTTTTATAATAACTTTTATTTTTTGGAAGAAACAAGTAACAGATGATAAATCCAGGATGATGTCATGAAAACCAATTGTTAAAACTGGGAATATCTGACTTGGAAAAGAGAAAAGTAGGGTGCATCTAGACCCATCATTTATTTCCTTCTTTCCTCCGTTACAATGAATGAAACATCCTCTCTTTATCACTGGCCAGTCTCCTCCACCATTGCATTCTTTATCTCCTATTCAAGGACTTCCATATTAAGGTATTCCTTTTCTGACAGCGTCAGTTTTCCTTTCTCTGGATCATTTTCATTAGATACAAATGTGGTCCAGTACTTCCACCTTGAAAGCAAGTAAGCAAGCAAACAAGCAAGAAAGGTTGATTGAGGGATATGAAATCATGCTGGTACACTGAATACATGTGCCTGCTTTCCCCTCTTGCTTTTGACTCCTAGAAATGAGAAGAAAGCTAAATATATACACCTAAGTCCAAAACAGCACCGGAAAACAAGATGAGATCAATTGGTGGTCTAAAATGAGGAAGAATTGCTTGGAAGATAAAAAGCAAATGAGATTTAATTGATGGAGGAAACTGCAACCCAAAATGCATACCTGTCTAAATAATCTTAGGTTAAAGAGTAAATCACAATATAAATTTTAGTCTATTCATTAATTAATGACAATGTGAGAACATTGCACATCAAAACCCATAAGATACAGCCAACAATTCAGAGAGGCTTTATAGTTGTAAATGTATTTATTAGGGGGAAAAAACACAGGTTAAATGTAAACAAACTAAGCATTCAATTTAAGAAGGTTTAAACTCACAAAAACACACACCCCCATATACACATGAATCATTAAATTTCTATTGTTGTTAAAATAACAAAAAAAAAAAAACCAGTAGAACTGATTGTTAAAAGCCTGTTGTTTGAAAACATAAATAAAACAGTCAAATCTTTAGTATAAGATAAAAAAGAGAAGACATAAGTAAATACCATTAAGAATGAAAAAGGGAACAAAACTAGAAATAAGATTTCAAAATTATAAGCAAAACTTGATATATATCAATAAAATTTAAAGTGTAATTGAATGCTTTTAAGGAACACATAAACTACTAAAAAATTGATTCAAATAGTAGAAAAGCTAAACAAACAAATAACAGTGGGGGGGGGGAGACAGTAAAAAATTGACTGTTAAGGGGCGCCTGGGTGGCTCAGTGGGTTGAGCCTCTGCCGTCGGCTCAGGTCATGATCTCAGGGTCCTGGGTTCGAGTCCCACATCGGGCTCTCTGCTCAGCAGGGAGCCTGCTTCTCCCCTCTCTCTCTGCCTGCCTCTCTGCCTGCTTATGATCTCTCTCTCTCTCTCTCTCTGTCAAATAAATAAATAAAATCTTTAAAAAAAATCGACCATTAAAAAAGACATAAGCGGGACTGCCTAGGTGGCTCAGTAGCTAAGCCTCTGCTTTGGCTCAGGTCATGATTCCAGGGTCCTGGGATTGAGTCCCACATTGGGCTCCCTGCTCAGTGGGAAGCCTGCTTCTCCCTCTCCCACTTCCCCTGCTTATGTTCCCTCTCTTGCTGTGTCTCTTTCTGTCAAATAAATAAATAAAATCTTAAAAAAAAAAAAAAAAGACATAAGCTCCTTTTGGAATGAGAGTATTCTGTCAAACCTTCAACGTATAAACTCTTAGAAAGTTAGAAAGTGTCCCAATTCACTTTATGAGGTTTGTGTAACCCCAATGCCAAAACCAACTAAGCAACTCCCTTAACACAGATGCAACTTGCTTAAAGAAAATATAAGCAAGTTGATTGCAACAATGTATTAAAAATATGTTATGATTAAATAGGGCTTAACCCAGGGACCTAAGATTGGTTGAGTATTAGCAAAAGTCACTAATATAGTTCTCTGCATAAAGGAGTCAAGAAAAAAATCTTAAGAGATGCCCCCAAAAGGAGCATGTGATGAGACTTAAAACCCACACCTTTTATAAGGAGCAAACGAAAATGTAAGAAGTAAACCAGAACTAGAAGGAAACTTATTTCATTCAAAAAGGATATCTCGGGGCACCTGGGTGGCTCAGTGGATTAAAAGCCTCTGCTTTCGGCTCAGGTCATGATCTTAGGGTCCTGGGATCAAGCCCTGTATCCCTGCTCAGCAGGGAGCCTGCTTCTCTCTCTCTCTCTCTGCGTGCCTCTCTGCCTACTTGTGATTCCCCTCTCTGTCAAATAAATAAAAATAAAATCTTTAAAAACAAACAAACAAAAAACTCCAAAAAGGATATCTCCCAGAAACCTACAGCTATCACCAAACTTAATGAAGAAACGTCAGAGGCATTCTCATTTAAGTGAGGAATAAGGAAAGGATAATCATTATCAACACAAATATTGAGTATTCTGTAAGACACAATGCAATAAGGCATGATAAAGGAAATGGATTAAAAATATTGGGGAAAATTTGGTAAAACTAATTATTTGCAAGTGTACTGAGAAAATGCAAGACAATCAACAGAATCACTAATTGAAAACATTTATTAGGAGTTCAGCAATGGGTGTCTGCGTGGCTCAGTTTTTTGAGTGTCCAACTCTTGGTTTCAGCTCAGGTCATGATATTATGGTTCATGGGATTGAGCCCATGCCAGGCTTTGCACTTAGTGGGAGTCTGCTTGGGGATTCTGTCCCTCTGTCCCTCCCCCTGCTCTCTCTCTCTAATAAATAAATAAATAATTTTTTTAAAAGGGTTCAGCAAGATTTCTGGATACAAGATATAGAAATCAATAATTTCCTATGTATAATCAAAATAGGAGGAGAAAAGATCCCAGTCACAACAACAAGCCAAGAATAAACCCAACTAGATGTAAGAGAACTAAATGAAGAAAATGCTAGACTTCCATATAATACTTCCAAAAAGGCAAAAACGTATCTTGTCCCTGGATAGGATGATTCAGTATTATAAAGGTGTCAGATTAATAAAATTTGATGCAATGACAACAAAAAACCCCTGAGACTGTTTTATGGAAATCTGAAAAGAAGATTTTAAAATTCATCTAGAACAGGGCGCCTGGGTGGCTCAGTGGGTTAAGCCGCTGCCTTCGGCTCAGGTCATGATCTCAGAGTCCTGGGATCGAGTCCCGCATCGGGCTCTCTGCTCAGCGGAGAGCCTGCTTCCCTCTCTCTCTCTCTCTGCCTGCCTCTCCATCTACTTGTGATTTCTCTCTGTCAAATAAATAAATAAAATCTTTTAAAAAAAATAAATAAAATAAAATTCATCTAGAACAGACAACATCCAAGAAGAGCCAAGCACATTTTTATCAAAACATAGTATAAAATATAGAAATTAAAATAGTGTGGTATTAAAACCAGAACAGATGCATAAATCAATGAAATAAAACAGAGAAGTCAAAAGCAGACCTCAGTACACTTGGAAATTCATGATAAAGAAAGCTTTTCAATGTAGTGGGGAATAGCTACTCACTCAGTAAATGGTGTTGTGTCAATTATACTACTTGAAAACATGAAGTTAGATCCGTACTTCCTATCACAGTATCAGACTGAAGAACTGAATGTAATAATCTTTGAAAGCTACTCTAAGTAATGATAAGTAATACAGGAAACATATTAGCCAACAAAATGCACAAATGAAGTTATTGAGTTTTATCACCACATAAAAATAAACACCAAGCATTTAAAGAAGAGTCAATAGCAATTTTTCACAAACTCTTCCAAAAAAATAGAAGAGGAGAAAACACTTCTCAGCTCATCACATGAGGCCAGTATTACTCTGATACCAAAACCAGCCACAGATATGATAAGGAAAAAAAAACAACAACTACAACGACAACAACAACAACCACAACAATAACAACTACAGACTAGTATCTCCTGTGATCATAGATGCAAAAATATTCAACAAAGTACTAGAAAACCAAATCCAGCAACATATAAGAATTTTACATTATAACCAACTGAGATATATCCCAGGAATGAAGGGTAATTCGAAATCTGAAAATGACCTGAAAATGAACTACTACAATATACCATATCAATAGCATAAGGGCCAAAAGACACATGATCATCAACAGGTGCAGAAAATATATTTTACATAATTCAACAGCCCTTCATGAAAAAAAAAAATTACTTAAGAAACTAGGAATAGAAGGGACTTTTCTCAACCTGATAAAGACACCTATGAGAACCTCCAGGCAACATCATACTGAATGGTGAAAGATTGAATGCTTTTCAGCTAAGATCAGGAACAAAACAAAGATGTCCACTCTTGCTGCTTATATTAAATATTGTACAACATTGTCTGGTTCTGGCCAAGACAATTAGGCAAGAAAATCAAACAAAAGTTATCCAGATTAGAAAGGAAGAAGTAAACCATCTCCACTTATAGATAACATAATCTTTTATATTGAAAATCATAAAGATTCATCCAGTAAAAAAATTATTAGAATAAAAGCATTTAGCAGGATACAAAATCAATATACAAAATCAAATGTGTTTCTATATACTTCTGTAGTAGGCAGAATCATGCCCCTTCAAAGATGTCCCCTGTCCTGATCACCAGAGTTTGTGAATACACTACCTCACACGGCAAAAGGGACTTTCAGATGTGACTACGTCAAGGATCTTAAAATGGGAAAGTATCCTGGATTATATAGATGGGCCCAATATAATTACAGGATCCTTAAAATTGAAAGAGGGAAGAAGGAGGGGTGCCTGGATGCCTAAGTTGGTAGAGTATGCGGCTCTTGAATTTGGAGTCATGAGTTTGAACCTCACATTGGGTATACACATTGCCAAGAAAGAAAGGAAGGAAGGAAGAAGGAAAAGAAAAAGAAAGGAAAGGAAAGGAAGGAAGGAAAGAAGGAAAAGTAAAAGGGAGGGAGAGGAGGGGAGAGGAGGGAGGAAGAATGGGAAGGGGAAAGGAAAGGAAAGGAGGAAAGAAAAGAAAGAAAGAGAAAGAAAGGAAGGAAGGAAGAAAAGAAAAAGGAAGGAAGGAAGCAAGAAAGGATGGAAGGAAGCAGGCATTGGCACAAGGATAATCACATCCTTGGATGAAATTAGGAGTTTAGAAATAAGCCCTCACATTATGGTCACTTGATTTTTTCAAAAATTTTAAGATTTTATTTATTTGAGAGAGAGAGAATGAGAGAGAGAGAGCATGAGAAGAGGGAGGGTCAGAGGGAGAAGCAGTCTCCCTGCCGAGCAGGGAGCCCGATGCAGGACTCGATCCTGGGACTCCAGGATCATGACCTGAGCTGAAGGCAGTCACTTAACCAACTGAGCCACCCAGGAGTCCCAGTCACTTGATTTTTGACAAGAGTGTCAAAGCACTTCAACGGGGAAAGCATAGTCTCCAGAAATCATGCTGGGACATAGGGATATCCACATGTGAAAGAATGAAATTGGACCCCTACCTCACACTACATACAAAAATAAACTCCAAATGGACTAAAGGCCTAAATGTAGGAGCTAAAACTACAAAACAATTAAAAGAAAATATAGCAGGGGGCACCTGGGTGGCTCAGTCTGTTAAGCATCTGCCTTTGGCTCAGGTCATGAACCCAAGGTCTTGGGATCGAGCCCCAAATCAGGCTCCCTGCTCAGCAGGAAGCCTGCTTCTCCCTCTCCCACTCCCCCTGTTCATGTTCCCTCTCTTGCTGTGTGTCTCTCTCTGTCAAATAAATAAATAAAATCTTTTAAGAAAAATTTGGAATTCATAAATCTGGTAAGGTGCTTGTTTCTAGAACACATAACTCTTACAATTCAATAATAAAGAGACAACCCAATTAAAAATGGGCAAAAATCTGAACAGGTATTTCTCCAAAGAAGATATACCAAGGACCAATAAGCACATAAAAATATGCTTAGCTTAGGAAATATGCATTAGCCTCAGGAAAATGCAAAACGGAATCACAACAAGAAAGCATTTTACTTGCACGGAGACAACAAAATCAAGAAAGACAATTTGTGTCAGGCAGGATGTGGAGAATTCAAAACCCTCATGTCCTAGATGATAATGCAAAATGGCATAGCTGTTTGGAAAACAGGCTGGTGGCTCCTCACAAGATTAAAACCTAGAGTTGCTAATGACCCAGCAATTCCAGTCCTAGGTACGATCCCAGAGAACGGAGAACATGTGTCCATACAAAAACACGTTACAGGAATATTCATGGTCGCATGACTTGTAATAGTGAAAAGGTGGAAACAACCCAAATGCTTATCAACCAATGAGCAGGTACACAAAATGTGGTGTATCCATCCAATGGGATGTTATTCAGCCATGAAAAGGAAGGAAGAGCTTATACAGACTACAGTAAGGATGGAAATTAAGAACATTATGTTCAGTGGAAATAGCCCATCACAATACCATGTGTATTGTTAAGATTCCATTTACAAGAAATGTCCAGAATAGGCATACCATAGAGACAGAAAGTGGATTAGTGTTTGATTCGGGCTGGGGAGAGAATGGGAGGGGAGTTGACTATTAGGTATTGGTTTTGGGGAGGTGATGAATATTCTAAAATTCTAGAATGTTCTAAAATTGATTATGATGACAGTTGTACAACTTGAAATATGTTAACACCATTGGATTGTACATTTTAAATCATATGGTATGTAAATTCTATCTCAATAAGCCTGTTATATAAAAAAACATAAGAACATAAGCATATGCTTCATATTATCTTTTTTTTTTTCTTTTGTGTGAGAAAGAATGTTCAGGGGAGAGTGGTAGGGCAGAAGGAGGGAATCTGAAACAGAGTCCATGCTGAGCATAGAGCCCAGTGTGGGTCTTGATCTCATGACCCTGAGATAGTGACCTGAGCCGAAATCAAGAGTCAGACACTTAACGGACAGCCACCCAGGAACTCCTGTTTTGTATTATCTTTAACACAAGCACACCCATTAACAGTACATAATATCAGTATACTTTTCAATTTTACATACTTGGGATCATATCCTTTGGCATCTTGTTTTTTCACTCACAGTCATGTTTCAGACTAATCCATTAGTAAACTCTTTTATTGTGTGAATACAAACTTTGATTATCCAGTTCTAAAATACATGAACTCTTTTGACCCTATACATCTTGCCAATTGCCCATTTCCCTGTTCCCCCGTCAGAGCCAAACTTCCCAAGACTTTTCTTATTATGAACTTCTATTGCTTTACCACTTAATCCCCCCTTATTCTATGAACAGTGCATTAAAACCGCTCAAGGTCACTGCCAGCCTCCATGTTACCATAAATACCCCATTTCCACTTAAGATGCCTATTTGAAACAATTCCCCAGCATTTCTAAGCTGGGATGTGTTATGGTTGATGGCATCTAATCATTCTAAATGTTAGCATTTTTGTCTTAGCAGCACATAAAATAACGGTGATTTTTATAATAGATGGCATCTTAGATGCAATGAAACTTGGTACGGTGGACAGGCTTGTCATTTCACCTGAATGTACAGCTATGTTGGCCCCAACTGACCTCAACCTTCCTGAATTACTTTCTTCTGGCTTCCGTAAGCACATCATTTTCCTCCTGCCTTCTGCCTACTCCTAAGTGTCCTTCACTGGTTCAGATAATGGGCCCTCAAGTCTCCTTCGGTGCTCATTTCTCATCGTGCTCTGCTGGGTGATTATACCCAGTCCCACTGTGACGGCTGTCAGATGATTATAGCTCATGCCCGAAACTCTATCAGCAGTCCAGACTCAAATCTGCCTGCAAAGTTCACAATGCTACTTGACGTCTACAAGGCATTTCTAGCCAACACACCCACAGCGAAGCTACCCACTAAACCTTAATCTGTTTATCGAGTGAGGAAACCTGGTCATCATTATCTACCATTTCTTCTTTTCTCCCACTCCCTCTTCTTATCCGTCAATAAATCTTGCTGAAATTGCAAAATCCAGCTAAAAGGCATCCACCTTCTTCCACCCCCTAGTTCAGACCACTGACATTGGCAGGTGGCTCCAGAGCCTTCCGCTCACCTCTTCCTCCTTTCTCCCGGCAGTCGACAGGGCCCAGGAGGAGCCCCTGTAAAATACATGGAACCCTTTTACTCCCCGGCTTACCACCCCTCAAGGGCTGGCTCCAGCAGTCAGAGTCAAGCCCTAATTAGGCCCATGTGATACTGTCCTGTAACGTTGTGACCATAGCTCACAGTGCTGGATGGTGGATTTAAATGTTGCTTGGAGTAAAAGAGTCCTTAAAATTCCCCATCACAGGAAAAGCATCTGTAGCTATGTGGGGTGACGGATGTTAACTAGACTCTCCGCGATCACTCTGCAGCATGTACAAAGATCCAATCACGTTGTACGTCTGAAACCAATAGAATCTTAAGCATCAATTATATCTCAATGAAAAAAACAATCAGATCTCTCATCTTGGTTCCTAAAGAACAGAACAATGTATAGTATACATATTTTGTCTTCACCCCCGACTCCCGACGTCTTTATAATTTCCTAAGTGATAGGAGGATAGGAGCATCTTTCGTTCTAATATCTCAGTTTTATCTTAGCTCCTAAAGCTCCAAGTAATAAAGGTGGAAAGAACGTCGTTACTTATTCCTAACAAACCCTTTCAATTACACAAGAGCTTAAAGAGGTGACTTTCGGAAAGCCCCCAAGGATGCCTTGGGAACCAACCCTGGGATGGAAGGGTTGGAACCTTCATCCCCAGTCCCTGGCCTCTGGGGAGGGGAGGACTAGAGGCTGAGCTAATCACAAATGGCCAATGATTTAATCATCATGCCTAGGGAATGAAGCCTCCAGAAAAACCCCTAACTAAAGGGGTTTGAGGATCTTCTGGCTTGGCAAACAAGAACACAGCCATGTGCCAGGAGGGTGCCACCTCCCTAAACTCCACAGGGACAGAAGCTCCTGCATGCAGAACTCTTTGGGATCCCACCCCCCACCCCCATGTCTCTCTCCCTCTGACTGATCATTTGTATCCCTCAATATGTAGTAATTACGTCGGTCCTAATAAGCTAACTGCTGTCCTGGGCTCTGGGAGCTGTTAAAGCAAATTATCAAACCTGGGGGCAGGCCGTGGGAATCTGTGATTTGCAGGCAAGTTGAACCTAAGTGTGGGAAACCTGGGGCCCCACTACATGCAACCAGTGACTGAAGTGGGTGCAGTGCTACAGGACTGAGCCCTTACCCTGAGGGGTCTACATGCTGATCCCAGATTGTGTCCGAGCTGCCTTATATCGTAGGACACCCAGGAACGCCTTGGTGGCTCAGTTGGTTCAGTGTCTGCCTTCGGCTCAGGTCATGATCTCAGGGGTCCTGGGATCCAGCCCCATGTCCGTCTGGGGCTCCCTGGTCGGTGGGGAGTTTGCCTCTCCTTCTCCCTCTGTCCCTCCCCCTCTGCTCATGCACTCTCTCTCAAATAATCTTTAAAGGAAAAAACTGTAGGACACCTAATGTCGGACTGTGAAGTGAATTGAGGTGGTGTAGAGAACCCACACATCTGGTGACAGATGTGTTCTCTGCATAGAGACTCTTTCCTTTCAGGCTGTAAGCCCTCCAAGGCCCAGCTCCTGCCCCAGCCCTTCCCCGCCACCCCTCAAGCTTCAGCCACACCAACTGCTTTTTCCTGGGGACTGGCTCCTTCCCATTCTTCCTCCCAAAGATCTCACATTTACAGGGGACACTTCCTCATCCCACCCCTCCCCAATTCAGTTCCCCAATTCTTGACTGCTTCCTTTGAGATCACCCCACATCCCTCAGGGCCTTCCCCTTATCACTCACCAGGAGATGTGCAAGGAACGGAATAAGGAAATCAAACAAGAGGTTCATTGAACATCTGCAGGACTTTCACAGGAAGGACTCATCCTGAAAGTCTCCAGAAAGGATCATTTGAACCAGAGTGAAGCTGTAAGGAGACATTTCTGCTACACCTCAGGTAAGAAACACTAAGAATGGTAGGTGTCCACCCCTCCTGAGGGCAGCTGATCGGAGCTGGGCGTTTCCAGGTAGAGGCCAGATGGCGATGCTGTCGAGATGAACAATGGGGCTCCCTTTGGAAGCAGGGCCAGATTTCCTCCAGTCCCTTCAGGTGTACAAGTCTGTTCTTTGGTTCTTGTGGATTCCACAGAAGTCACAGAGGCAGCAACTGCCAACTGGATTCCCTAGGAAAAGCAACACCATTTTGGCTTTTTGCACATCCACAAATAAGACAGCTCTTACAGCCAAATCTACCTCTGACAAACACCAAAAACGAAAAATGGGAAAGGTCTTCAAGGAGAGTGCAGGAAAGCCCGCGTGATAACACGAAGACACAATTCAGACTAACAGCCACCACTGTTTAGATTTTATTTTATTAAAAATAAAAACTACAGAAACAAAATTGAATGTACAACGAGAGAATGGGGACTGGCTAGTAAAAGAAAACCAACGAGCACAGCAATGGTGACCACCAGTCCTGGCTAGGCACAACTGGTATCAGGGACAAGCCTCATTCCTACCTCCCAACCCAAGCAACCCCTGGCCCCAGGGGGGAAGCTGAGGGCTGGGGAAGGGGCCATGTCACACGTTGTATGCTCTTCTGCCCACATTTTCTCTACTCACAGAAGCTCAGAGAAACCTGTGGGACAGAGTTCAGGAACACACTACAAATACCTTGAACTTGCTCTCTGGCCAAAGCATAGAAACATCCAGGACCAGAACTCACACCAAGAGGGCAACAAGTTCTCGGAACACCCTCATATGCTCGGTCATCTAAAATGGACTGTGGAACCCAAAATACAAGGGACTCTGGTCTAAGGGACAAAGCAGAGACCAAGCTCCCATAGGCGGTGGGCTGCCAAGAACGTGACAGAGGGACACTGGAAGAGTGTGTCCACATAGGACAGCATGAAGGGCAGGGAGTGGAGCATTAGAAACAAAGGGCCTTATTCCCAGCCCTGCCTGAGCCCAGGAAGTGGTGGTGGGAGCTGAGCGGTTCAGCCGCAGGGCTCCATACACCCTCTGGGGCTCCATACACCCTCTGGGGTCCCTTGGTGGTCAGCTGTTGTATGCCTGAGAGCGGGTGAAGTCGGCCCCGCCAGGATCTCAGCGAGCTGCTGTGGATGGCCCCAAGCCTCAGAACTGCTGAAGGATCACTTTCCGTTTCAGGTCATGGCTGAACCTGTTCATCCTGAAGAGTTCACTATCATAAAAAGCAGACAGGTTGTGGATGTTGATCTGACGAGCCTAAAAAGAGAAAACATCAAGAGAGCCATGAAAATGAGCTCCAGCCGGTCCGCAGCAAAGCCTATGGCGCTGGTGCATGTCTGAAGGCCATCCCTGGCGGGGGTAAACTGAGTCGGGGTCTGGAGACAGACACGAGGCTTGAAATCTTAGCTCTGCCACTGCCTGTAAACGTGGACAAGCTCTGTCCTCAGTTGCCGTGTGTCTATCTCCTCTGTGAGACGGGATGGCAGTAACAGGGCTCACCACGGTCAAGTATAACTACACAGAACGGGGCTCGGTACATCACGAACATTTAAGGAATCGCTCCCATCCGAGGCCTGCCTGCTTTACCATGCAGCAAGGACTTCCCACCCCCAGGGATGCCAGACAGCTAGCTCCCCAGGAAGCAGCCCTCCCTCCCAGCTGTGCCCCTACCTTGTCCACCAAGTCCTTCTCAGGCACTTCGATAGTGTCCTGCTGGGCCCCGAAGCGGTTGCGCTGGTATGTCACCTGTTCTGCCACTAACTGCTTCAGTATGAAGAGCAGCAGCTCGTTATTATCACGCCGGAATGAAAGGTAGCGGGCAAAAGTCTGCAGAGGACAGCCGAAGTCAAGCGACGCTCTTCCTCACTAGGACCCTCCAGGCTACCAGAGGATGACCAGTCCCCACCACGGCTCACCCCGCGACTGGCCCGAGCAGCCAGGTAGGACAGCAGAGACCAGATCCAGAGCCTCAAGATGCCCACCATGGCTGCCATGCCCCCAGTCCCTCGCCAAGGCTCCCACCCACCTTCCGCATGCTGCGCATGACGCTGAACTTCTGCGTGTCGATGAAGCTCTCCAGCATCACGCGGATGGCCATGCTGACATCATCCTCAATCACGTAGTCCCGCAGGTGGATGCGTGCGTGGGCTTCTGCCATGCGGATCATGGACTCAATGTGCCGCACGGTGATGGGGATGCTGCCTGTGGCCTGGGGGAAGGACGGTGTCAGGGCTCCTCAGGCCGGAGACAGAGGCAAGGAAAACAGAAGTAGCGCTACCAGCAGCTCCTACATAGGCCACACGCTCGGGGCCTGGCGCCATCCCGCCTGCACCTTCCCTCCCACCGCTCACTGTGTGCATCCCAGAGTCCAAGAGGCCTGTGACCAGTTGTGCTTGTTTCTATCTCATGTGAGTGCTGCACATATCTGTGTGATGTGTGCAGAAAAAAAGCTGTTTGTAAAAAAAGTAAGCCAAATGCTCTCCAAGGACCTCATGAAGTTGAAAGGTTAAAAAAAAAAAATCAAACAAACGAATAAAAAAAACAAATAAGCTGCTCTCTTGGTTAGGTAGGTGAGACCTACCAATCCACAAGAATTCTGCAATCCAAGGGCACCTGGGTGGCTCAGTCGGTTAAGTGGCCCACTCCTGATTTCAGCTCAGGTCATGATCTCAGGGTCATGAGATCGAGCCCCATGTCAGGGAGTCTGTACAGGGATTCACTCTCTCCCTCTGCCCCTCCCCTCGCTCACCCAAGCTCTCTCTCTCTCTGAAATAAACAAATCTTTAAAAAAAAAAAGGGTTCTGCATTCCAGCGGCATGTTAGCTGCTATTATTAAATTTCGCTCCACGACAAAAGAACACATAAGCGGGGCACCTGGGTGGCTCAGTGTGTTGAGCCTCTGCCTTCAGCTCAGGTCATGATCTCAGGGTCCTGGGATCGAGCCCTGCATCGGGCTCTCTGCTCAGTGAGGAGCCTGCTTCCCTGCCTCTCTGCCTACTTGTGATCTCTGTCTGTCAAATAAATAAATAAAATCTTAAAACAAAAACAAAAACAAAACAAAAAAACAACAAAAAAAGAATGCATACTTGTTCAGACCACCTGTTTAGGTGGTGAGATTCACAAAGTTAGCACAGAACCTAACCAGTGGCCAACACTCAGGAGACCTTGGCCCCATACCCAGACAGACAAATGCACGTACATCTACATTCCATCTGAAACAAAGTGGTCAAGGTATCCATGTTATCATTTTGGACAGGCATTCTAGCTCTAGTGCTTCTTCGATGAATGGACCGCACAGCTAAAGAAGCTTCTGCTGAGATCCCCCCTGCGCGCGCCCTGCCCCACTCCCCTAGGCCCGGCAGAGCCTTGGGTCCTCACCATGGACTCTTTCCTCAAGTCACTGTACATCTTGGCCACCTTGTCCTGGTCCATCTGGTTGAGCTTCGGGTGGACCCTCTCCTTGGCATAGATGATGTACTTTTTCAGGACCTCCTGCGGCAGGGGCTCCACACCGTATGTGTTGGGCATGGCGGGCTCCTGGGTGCCACTGCCACCCAGCCCCTCCTCCTTGTTGCTGGGGTGGTGTCTGACATGGCTGCCAACCACAAAGCGGGCCAGCATCTCATCCTAAGACAAGACAGATGAGGGCACGTTGCAGGGTGAGTCTTGTAACCCGGCATGGAGAAAGCCGGCTCGCTGGAAGGAGTGGAAGCTGCAGGTGCCAGAGGAGGACATTCTCGCAACAGCACCATCTGATGTCTACTATGTGCCAGGCAGCAGAGGGTGCGGGGGGAGGTCACCACTGCACATGACAAAGCTCAAGCTTGCCTCTCAGGGACAGCAGAGGGGACAGGCGCAGTTTTCCCAATAGCCACAGAGAGGAATGTGCCCAGGAGGGAGGGCCCGAGGAGACCCCTCCAGCCGAGGCTGCCAGAGCGCCTCAGCCAGTCAGCAATCTAGGAGGAACTTCCGGGAAGAGAAAAGAGTATGATGACAAGCCGAGGCCCAGCAGCTGTGGCCAGGGTGGGTGAAATGAAGGGAACAAGGAGGAGAGACAGGCCCAGGAGGCCTCTTGGGGCCCAGGGCATTCTCTGCTGGTTACAATGGAAGCTGCCAGCAAGTGGAAAAAAGGCATTAATTCACCTTCTGTGTTTCAGAAGACAGGCTGGCCTCCAACTAGAGAAGACCTTAAACGGGCGTAGGAGTGGAAGGCAACATCCTGACCGCAGTACTCTGGGTCAGATCAAGAGAAGCCAAGGACTCAGCTGCAGCAGGGATGCAGTGAGAGGCAGGTAGGAGCCCACGGTTGGGCCAGCAGGGCCCGGTGGCAGACAGTGGGCGATGCCAGAGGGGCAGCGAACACGGGCCAATGAGGGAAAGAGAAACCAGGCTGACTTTCGGTCAAACGCCACCATCTGAGCAGCATCCCTATCTCCGCGCCTGACACGACCCAGGCCCTCACACCTTACTTAAGGTTCCTGGAACTCACTGCATGAGGCCCGGGACATGGGGTGGTGTACCTGGACTGGGTCCACCATGTCCCTCACCACACACAGGACGTCGAAGCGGGAAATGATAGGCTCTGTGAGGTCCACGTTTTCTGAGAAGGTAAGCGAGGGGTCATAGCGGCCTCCTGCAACACAAAGGCACCTGTCCATCAGGATGCACGCTCCCTTGACCTGCTCTTCTTCTGAGCACAAAGTTCTTGCCAATCTCACGCTGCTTCAGCGACAGGAGAGGAAGATGACTTTGGGAAAGGAAGGCTTAGTGCCTGCTATCTACCAGGTATTCTCGACAAGACATGGAAAACGGCTTTCCTGGAGCACTGGCCTGAAACAGCCTTGAGACTAAACGTCTAATCAACTCCCAGCAGGAAAAACCAAGAATAAGGTGGGCAAGGTACCAGTCTCTCTGTCCACACATGCTGGCTGGGATCAACAACCAACTGAGACAACGCACTGGATTTTTCTCTTGTCTTCTGAAGAAAATGTTCAAAAGTGGTTCTGAGAACATGGCGCAACAAAAGACCCCAAGTCTTGCTTCTGTGCGCCCCTAGCAAGAACCATGGGAGAGAGAAAGGTTTTCTGGTGTTCAGTTCCTTCCTCAGATGTCAGGACTGGCCAAGGGACACTGCGAGCTTCTATTCCCTGAGGAGAGGCCTCCCTGTGGCACACCCCTACCCCCACGGCTGTCGTGCCTGGCGTACCTATGGGGTTGGCCGCAGCGATGATGGTGCAGCGAGCCTGGAGGGAAGTGACGATGCCAGCCTTGGAAATGGAGATGCTCTGCTGCTCCATGGCCTCGTGAATGCTGGTTCTGTCCTGGTCATTCATCTACAGGAGGTTCAAATGCGTGATGCTTGGCCCCAACGGCTATCCCACTAAACCTGTTTCCCCTACTGAGGACTAAGCCAACACATCCCGAATCCTATAGCCTAAGGACCCACCTTGTCGAATTCATCGATGAGACACACTCCTCTGTCAGCCAAAACCAGGGCTCCTGCCTCCAACGTCCATTCCCTGCTGACGGGGTGCCGCTGGACATACGCCGTGAGGCCCACAGCCGAAGCCCCCTGCCCAGTGGTGAAGATGGCTCGGCTAGAAACTTTCTCGATGTATTTCAGGAACTGAGACTTGGCTGTGCCGGGATCTCCACACAAGAGCACGTTGATGTCACCTCGCACCTTGTGCTTTCCCCCTGGAGAAGGCAAGGACGGAAGTGGGGATGAAAGGGAGCGTGGGGTGCAAGACATAGCCGAGTTATCCCTAATTTCTCAGGCTGCTTATGCTGAGGGCAAAACATACTCTTCTAGAAAGGGATACAAGGCCCTAGGACGAGCAATCCCACTGCCGAGAACCAAACCCAGAGTGATGGGGGCACAGGGCAGCAGGCCTAAAGATGCCCCTAGTAAAGACTGATCTCCAGCGAGACGAACAGCTATGTACATTGTGCTATGGGGACCTTGATACGGTTGCTTAGGAGAATGAATCTGCTCAGTACATGCCGATGCAGAAAGGACGCCCCACATAAGCTCATGGGCAGGGAGAGGTAAGCTGCGCACTTTCCACAGTCACTTAACGCAGGCACAGGAAACACTGTGCTTATAAGCAGAAACGTATGCACACCACGGAACTGTGTCATTGTGTAAGTACATGTATAAGTCTTTGTGAATGGCCACACAAAGGTCCACGAGTGACCCGCCAGGAGGGGACTGGACTAGAAATGGTGGTCAGTGGGGACCTCCACCTTTCTGTGGCTTCTGACAATTTAAGAAGAGGGTGTAATTACCTCTACATATTAACATATTATTTTTATAGCTAAAACAGCCCAAGGTGCCACAGCCATGGGCTACGCTCTCCCTACAACGACTGAACCACACGTGGTCTGGCCATCTGCTAACTTGTACTTTCTCCCCAGGCACCCAGTGTCCTGTCTTGTCTGATACTCGCAACACTGAGGAAGGGGAGGGTGGTGCCCAATGCCGCTCACCTGGGTTTTTGGGCTCCCCTCCAAACAGAGCCAGCGCCAGGCCTCTCTTGATGTCTTCGTGCCCATAGATGGAAGGAGCAATACTGGCAAAAATCTGCAAGGGAGGAAGAGCCAGTGAGAAGAGGTGCCTCTGCTCTGAGTCTGGGCCAACCCCCCCGTCAACACGCACACACATGGTATGTTCCCCCACCTGCTCCAATCTTAGCGAACAGGGATGTCTCCAGCCCCAGAGTGCACACACCACAGCTGCCAAAGTCCCACCAGGCCCCAGCACTAAGCTCTGCCCTCTGACCTTGGGCCAGGCAATGAGTTGGCTCTTCCTGAGAATCACAGAACTTCACAGCCTGACAGAACCTCAGGTGGACCCCCTTTTTGGTCATACATCAGAAAGGACTACCCAAAGGTAGCAGAAAGAAGGCCCAGGCCCACGAAACAGTGCAATGGTGGCTTTGACAACACAGATGCAACAAGACCCCTCCCCTGGGCTCTGTGACTGCCTGAGCCTCGGTCTCCTCAGATGGGAGACAGGTATCACAAGCCAGTTCAGAGGACTGGGTGGGCCCCGACTGGGTGGGCCCCAAGTGAGAGGTTTACACAAGCGCCTGGCTCTTGGCTATGCTGTGGTAGCCAAACGTGATAAATATAGAACATTCAGGCAATGGGCCCATTGGGAAGTCGTCATTTCAACTGGTAAGTTACGGAGACATCTACTTGTGCCTGAGAGAAAAAGACAGGGCAGGGAAGAGGAAAGAGAATCTCAAAATCTGCGTGGTTTTTAAAGACAGAACCAGCGAAGACAAAGAAATGTCCTGCCAATAGGAAGCAGCTTCCATCTCCACCTGCACGCTTTTACTGTTCTCAACCTTTCTGCCACCTGCACGGAGGGGCTCCACAGAAGCACTGCGTGCACCTCCTTTCCCCCTTACAGGTCACGCCGAGGTGGCTTGTAATGCAGCAGGCCCCGGGGGAAAGGGAGCCTGGAAGCAGGAAAGTCAGTGCTGAAAATCAAGAGGGCGCCCACCCACCCCCACACTGTATTGGATCTGGTTGTCCCACCTGCCCAGCAGGCAGAGGGAAGAACTGCTTCCTCGGGGCTCCCTGAAAGCATAAAGGTAGGTGGGAGACATCCAGTCCTTAGAGCTGGAGTCAGGGCTCAGCAGTTTATCCTGCGGACGGCCACTGGGCGCTGCTGCCAGGGGGAAGAGTGACCAGCAGGTCCTTCTGGAAATTGAATCTGCCAGTACCGCTGGTACTGAGCCAGGCATGCCTGCTGCTGTTACTTTATATAATAAGTCAGGGGTGGAAGTCAGTTTCCAGTTGGACACTTTGGCTGGTTCTTTTCTTGGCCCTAACGTTTCCTACAAAACCTAGCCCAAGGGGAGGTAGGACTGCATTAATTGATGCCTGGAGATCGGGGCCTGATGCCCATAGAGGCTGGCCTCCCAAAACACTATTTCCCACAGAAAGAAAATTCTACTCCCCACGGGGCTATTAGGAGAAATGGCCAATCCCAGGTCTGGGGCAGGAAATGGGCAAAAAGAACCCACAGTGTCTTATATAAAATAAAGAATAAAGTATCAGAGACCCAGGGTCACACCAATAGGACTCAGGATGATGGGCTTCACGCTTGGCAACTAGCCAGGCATCACCTGGATGGTCACCGTAACGCCAAAGCCTTGATGACATTTAAGTCTGCTCATCTGTGATGACACTCAGTGGTCACCTCAGGAGAACCATTCGTGATTTTGAAAATTGGTCAGTGAAGGGAAAGGATCAAGCACGATCCTACTTTTACTATAGGACCTCTACCTGAGCATAGTCCAGTAGTTAATAAAGCTAAGTTTCTCTATGTAGAAGCATTTCAAAAAATAAATGAAGGAGGATTTGGAGTTAGAAGACTGTCATTTCACAAGCCCTAATAAATGTGAGTGGGTTTGGCCAAGGATCATCAGCAGTGGCTAAAACCACAAGGAAACAAGGAGATGTGAGGTGACGTGTGGGAACACAGACCACTGGCCCATCTCGCCACGGAGCCCACCTAAAAAGAAATCAGCCTGGAGACTGATTAAGCGTGTGCATCACGGTGACAATTCACAGAAAAACAGGAAGCCCAGGAACATGTTCGACAAAGACCTCATCAGCACCATCCACACCGAAAATCTCAACGGGACAAACGACCTATGTTCTTCCACAAAAAAAGAGGAGAGGGAGAGGGGACCTGAAGACAGACTGAAGAGGCAGATCGGTTGGTCCCAATATGTGGGCCTTCCTTGGACACGGACACCAAGAGACTTTTAAAGAAAGAAAGAAGTAGGATAATCAGGGAAACGTGGCCACCAACGAAATACTTGCTACCACGGAACCGCGAACATTTTTAAAGTGTGGCTGCAGTGCTGTGGTTCGGTGCAACAGGGAGAGCCCATTAGAGATCCACAGTTGCAGGCCAGACGCCACATGGGCAACTGTCTACAGTCGTTGAGGGGACTGGGCACGAGTAGATAGGACACAGGGGTGGTCCGACTCCAGCCACAGGTGGAGCCAGGGGTAGGACACGTGGGGTTCACTGTAACCACTCCATGCGTATGTCTGCGAGTATCTGTAATAAAGTTTTGATGTTCAGACCAGGACTCATGCTTAGGTGGTCACAGAATTCACACACCCAAGCCCCCCCACCCCGCCGCCCCCAACACACACACATACACACACATCCTTCCTGAGCTGCAGTAACAGGGAGAGGGAGCAGAGAGTAGTCACCAGAGCGAAGTCAGACCAGACTGCCTGGGTGGAGATCCCAGTTCTGTCATCAGCAGCTATGCTACATGGTGGCTTACTTAGCTAGGCCTCAGTTTATTCATCAATAAAATGGGCACCCAAGACACCTCCATTATAGGACCGTTACCATGGTTACTACCTAGAAATTACCTACACGGTGTCAAGTAGATACTCTGGGGCTCAGTATGCAGGCCTCTTCCACTGTACCCCTACCTGTGCTGGGAATGTCGGGAGAGACAAGCCACCATGGATGTCTCATTCTCCTGTATGTCTTGTGGGCGTGCAAGGGTGCCTGTCCCTGACCTCTCCTTACCCAGACCGATTCTCAAAGCTGTTCCTACAGCAGGCACCCCTGCAAGGGTGAGGTAATGTCTCTCTCCAGGACCAAGAGCAGCAGGCTCCCTTCCTGCCTGTCATGCACCAGCTGCCCAAGCTCAGCTCCCTTCCTGTAAATCACCCACTGCATCCAGACAGGCATCCTTAGAGTCTGGAGGACAAGGAGGCCACCACGCTAAAGCTCATGCTGCCTGTCGCCGACCAGGTGGTCCGAGAGAGTAACAGGCGAAGGTACCCCCTAGGAAGAAAGGAAAAGTCAGGGGTTCCTGCGTGGTTCAGTCGGTTAAGCGTCTTCCTTTGGCTTAAGTTGTGATACCAGGGTCCTGGGATCAGGCCCCACGTCGGGCTCCCTGCTCAGTGGGGAGTCTGCTTCTCCCTCTGCCTCTGTTCCCCCACGTGCTCTCTCCATCTCAAATAAACAAAATCTTTTAAAAAAAAAAAAAAAGGTAAACTCAAGCCCAGACCTATCAAGAAATGACACACCTGCCGTGAAGTATTCCACTTAACCCCCATAATGATCCGGGTTCCCCCACATCAAAAAGGAGGAAATAAACCAAGGCTCTTGTCACTTTGTCTGTTCCTAAGTGAGAGAGGCAGGACATGACCCCATATTCCTCTGAATCTGGAGCCCATGCTCTTTAATTCTCAGCACACACTGCCCTATCCCCCAGCTCAGAACAGCCTGCCATGAAGGGAGGCCAGGTTCCCACCTGCATAGCCACTGGGACCACAAGACAATGCACAGGAAATGTCTACTGTGCCCCAAAGCTATTTTTTTTTTTTAAGATTTTATTTATTTATCAGAGGGAGAGAGGGGGAGAGAGCAAGCACAGGCAGACAGAATGGCAGGCAGAGGCAGAGGGAGAAGCAGGCTCCCTGCTGAGCAAGGAGCCCGATGTGGGACTCGATCCCAGGACGCTGGGATCATGACCTGAGCCGAAGGCAGCTGCTTAACCAACTGAGCCACCCAGGCGTCCCCCAAAGCTATTTTTAATCCTCCTATGGTTCTTAAAGTTTTTAACATCCACTGTCCTGGCCAGCACGCCCATCCAGTGTTTGTACCAGTAGTTTAGACTTTGTACTGACATGCAATAACTAGCCGCTTAGTGCAGCATTCGTGCGCACATGTCCATGTAACCCTTGTGACAGCTCTACCCAGGGGTACCACCTACCGTCAGCTCATCCGTAGAGTACCTACACCTCACCTGATCAAACTGAGGATCAAGCCAAAAGCTAAACCCAAGGAGTCTGGCTCCAGACTGATTATCCTTTAAAATCTAAGTGCTAGGCAGGGAAGGCACTTACCCCTTTATGATTTCTACCTGTCAGTGGCCAGGGCCCACAAAAACCAAATGGACAGGAAGGCAAGCTGAGTTCATCAGGCTGCAGAGGAGGGAGCAGGGGGTGGCGAGGACAGATGGCAGGGAGCATGTCCTGTCGGCAAGGGCAGCTGCCCTCAGCTCTCCCATCAGTCATCACTAGACAGAATCAAAGACCTAGCAATGGCAGATGCTTGGATGGTCACAAACCAGGGCTTCCAGATTTTTCTGTGGCATCTCAATGCCTAGAGGACGATAATTACTTCAAAAATAAAAGCAAACCAAAAGAAAAGGAAACACAGAACCACCCACCAACCCAACAAAACCCATCAGCAAGCCGCAGATGGCCCACAGGCCATCAAATTGCAAACCTGTGGCTTAAATAGTTCAAATAAGCCCCCTCGTGACAACACTCTCCTCCTCTCAGTTTGTCCCCAAAACTACCGAGTATGGTTCCTGTCTTTGTCCAAGTTCTTAGTGAAAATACCCACCCTGACAGTGGTCTAAAGGAGTCAGTATAGATCAACCCTCCCTGGTATCACACAGCCTTCCTTCCCTGATGAGGCTTAGAAAAGTGTCCCACAGAGATCTCATCCTCTCTAGAAGGATCCCCTCTAGATCCTTCTAAAGGATTTATTTTATTTATTTGACAGAGAGTGAGAGATCACAAGTAGGCAGAGAGGCAGAGAGAGAGAGGGAGAAGCAGGCTCCCTGCTAAGCAGAAAGCCCAGTGCAGGGCTTGATCCCAGGACCCAGAGATCATGACCTGAGCCAAAGGCAGACGATTAACCCACTGAGCCACCCAGGTGCCCCAGGATCTCTGTTTAGAAGTCACCATCTCCAACCGTGATGGGATCATGGTATAAGTGTGCAAGTGTAACTGAACTTGGAACAGTCACTACCATGACGCCGGGACATGCCTGCCTGGCACAGTCAGCTTCATGGACAAGGAGGCAGACAAAACAGCAGCTATCAGAAGTGTGGCAGAGCCTTCTATGTTAGGGCCGCTGGGGGCAGTTCTGAAGTCCGGGGCACAAGGCACACATAGGGCCTGCCCTGTCCAAAGCCTTAAGTCAAGCACACCCCACCTCCCACACTCTATCTGCCACTGTTCCTGTCTCCTCAACAGAGTGGGAGAGCAGTGGCTAAGAACTGAAGCAGAGGTAAAGAGGGCACTAACAGAATGTTCTAGAAACACACTGCTCCTTTAGCAGCTCTGGCGCACATGCACACAACTGACACACATCAGGTCATAGGCAGCGAGGCCCGGATCACCAGCCCTGGAGAAACTGGCTCAAATACTGGTGAGGGGTCCAAAATCATGTGCATTGTGTTAGTACTAATTTTCCTCTGGGAAGAACAGGAAGCAAAGAATCACGGGCTGTGGCTGTCTTCCCATGTTACTGATCCCATGAAAAGACTTTACTATTGGGGATCCTAATTCACTATAAGCCCCAGGAAGGGAAGGACTGTGTCTGACTTCCACCACGATGCAGAACACCCTATGAGGTATTCAAGGACTGAGTACACTGGCACAATGAAGTTCTTGTCATCCCAAGGCTGGGGAAACCCCTAGTTCTCCTGCTGAAACCCCAAATCTCAGTGGCCCAGGTGGAGGTGACAAAGGTGAGTGCACCAGATGTGGCCCCGCCCTCAAGGGAATGATCATCAAGTCAGACGGAGCCCCTGCCGAGTCACCTGAACTGAGGCTCTGGCTCTTTAATCCCTAGCTCTCCAACCTTTGGCAAAAACATCTACTATTACAAAAACCGAAAAGCCTAAAACCCCCTTGGGGTAGAGTTCCTCCTGGAGAAACCAGTGTCGGTAGGAGTCTGACACCAAGGGACATGCTCACGAGACGAATTATTCCTAATGCTCTGTCCGTTTCAGCTCTGAGCCTGGGCTCGACCCAACCCACTGATGTCTCATCACAGCCCCATCCCATTGAGGGGTCGGTACCCGAATCCAGCACTCCAGCTCCTCCCCCAAAGCACAGGCACCCCCTGGTCAAGGCACGGTTACCGAGCTGATGCCAGGAAGGGAAAGAATGGACAGAGCCCAGATCCTAGGACCCGGGAATCAGCACCATGTTCTGGGCCTCCTCTGGGAGCATGACAACCCTGCCCGGACTTCCACCTGCCTTCTCCCCGATTTGCTGGTCCTTGGAGAGGCTGGTGATCATCTTCACGTCTTCATCTGTCAGTTCCCCCACGGCGACCTTGTTGTCCTTCTTGGCTACATGGTTGGCCAAGATGACAGTGGCAAAGACAGGGAAGCCGTTGGCCGTGTTGAGGGAGCCATCGTAGTTATTGTGGTAGATGCCAGTCAGCTCCTGAGAGAGGGAGACAACCCAGAGGGCCAGTCTAGGGTTAGGCTCAGGGGCAAGGTCCTCTTCCCTGCTACTGCCATCATCTGATTTCTCAACTCCTTCCTGCCAGACGAGATGAGTAACCCAGACCAAAGCAAAACTACTCCTCCCTACATTCCGACCCAAGAGGCAAGGCTCTTCTCCTCCCAGTGACCGGAGAACTGAACTCAGCCTACTCCTCCCGCGGCCAGCAACCCTTTCTGCACCACAGATGCTCATGCTGATGTCCTAAGCAACTCGTCTCCCTCCAGGCCTGCTCCTGGGCCACTTACTATCTCATCTCCTGGCTTGCAGCTGTCCACCAGATCGGCAAGGAGGATGGCATCCTTGGAACGAGGCAGCCGGCCGGCCGCCACTTTGCCAGGACTCTCCTGAATTCGGATGCGCTGGTAGTTCTGATAGATGGTCTGCGTGGGACAAACAGAAGGTCACAGGAACCTGTCTCTGTATGGTTGACTTTGCACTCTTCTAAGCCCGGATTTGCTACGTCACCTGACCCTGGTCATGGCCCCATGTGTAAGGAGAACAGACAGAATTCCGATCTTCATCAATGAACCAGAAAACGGAGAGCTGAAGCCAGCAGAGGATGAGACTGCTGTGACTGACACATGGACAGTCCCCATTCTCGCCTCTACCATTGTGGGTGCATCCTTACTGCTAGACAGTCACGCACCTGCTTGTAGCCGAGCACTAGTGCATATGGATGCCAAAGCCACACTGCCTGAGTTCAAACCCTAGCTCCGTGGCTTCAGCTGTGTGATGCTGGGGAAGCGATGTCCCCACTCTATATCTTCTTTGCAGAATGAGAATGCTAACGCTCTAAGAGCAATCTCACAGTGAAGATTAAATCACGTCATACAGAGAAGCCTGGGGGGCTTAGTTAAGCATCTGCCTTTGGTTCAGGCCACGATCTTTGGGTCCTGGGCGTGAGCCCCACATGGGGCTCCATGTGTGGCAGACAGTTTGCACCCCTGACCTCCACTCATGCATGCTCTCTCTCAAGTAAATAAAATCTTAAAAAAAAAAAAAATAAATAAGTCATGCCATACATCAAAAGCACTCAAATCAATGCCCAACAAGACAGTGAGCTCCACCAAGTGTGGACTCTGTGGACAAACATTACATGGCAATGTCGTGCCGTGCAATTTAATTAATGTCCCTTATTTTATTTATAGTCTAGAGGAGAGACCATATAATGCAGCAGTTAAAAGCAGGTGCTCTGGATCCAAATGCCAGAGCTCTAATCTTTTGGGCCTCTTTCTAGCTGGGTGACTTCAGGGTCAATAATGCCACTTGCCTCAAAAGGTATGAGGAAAACTGAACTATACATCACCCACCCACTAGGGGCCTTGCAAGTACTCCAGAAACTTGAGCTGTAGGTATTCCTCATGTAGAAGCAGAGCCTGAAACCCTGCTCCTGTGTCAGAGCTTTCTCAAGGAGCTTCCAGGGCAAGTGGATTCTTGAGGATGCGCAAAGCAGGCAGGGGAAGACTCTGGGCAAGGAGTCGGCTCACCCTCCCCAGGGCAAGGTGCACCTGAGCTTTTGAGCAGGTCTGTTTTCGGCTGTGGGCTGCCACAAGCAGGAACTCTCAGGAGCTTTCTGGTAAGAAGGTCCCAGCTAGCGCACTTCACAGAAGTGCAGAGTGCTGGGAGCGTGGCAGCCAGCATTCACGGCCGCAAGGCAATAAAGGGGTCTGGGCAACCCCCACCCCCCCGCAGGTACTGCGATGACCCCAACTCTACAGAAGAAACCATTTAAACACAAAGGCAAATGGCCCAGCAGCTTTAAGCAGGGCCTCCTGAATCCAGTGCAGCAATGTCTTAGCTATGATCTAGAGCCCCCCACCGAGAGGCAGGTACCAGAAATGCCAAGGGAAAGCCCCATGGGAGTGAGGGATGGGAAAGCAGGTGCCTTACTAAGGATCTAGCTGAATGAGAAGTGAGCCCAGTTTTGCCAGAGCTTCCCTGCCTTTTTTTTTTTTTTTTTTAAAAAGAAAAACCATTAACTTCGACATTTTAAGCAAAATGGCCTCGTTTTAAAATATTGGCTCGTGGGGCACCTGAGTGGCTCAGTGGCTTAAGCCTCTGCCTTCAGCTTAGGTATGATCTCAGGGTCCTGGTATTGAGCCCCACATCAGGCTCTCTGCTCAACAGGGAGCCTGCTTCCCCCCAACCCCACCTCCTCTCTGCCTACTTGTGGTTCCTCTCTCTCTGTCAAACAAGTAAAATGTTAAAACAAAACAAAACAAAAAAACAAATTAAAAAAATATATTGGCCCGAATTCTTGAAAAACAGCCCACAGGCCAAACTAAGCAGGCTGGCCAGGGAGCTCTGGTTCACCTGAGGGTGTGGCCAGCACAGAAGTCCACCTTGTTTCCCCTGGCTGCTGAGCTCATGCACCTGCCTTAGCCACGGGGCGGGACCAGGGTAGATAGGAAGGGCAGCCACTGGTGGGCGCGGCCTCTTACCTCCTCCATGTTGACTTCGAAAGGTCCGGCTGATTGGCACTCAGGGCAGGAGCCCGGCTTCACCTCCTGGTTCTGGGACTGACAGAAGGGCCCCAGCACGAAGTTACACTTGTTGCAGTTGTACTTGACCATGCTGAGCTGGGGCAGGACGCCCGTGCAGCTGGTCACCACACCACTGGTGCGGATCAGCTGGTTCAGGTGCAGTTGCCTGTGGAGACAGGAGGGCCCTTCAGAGGACTGGAGGCCAAAGCCTGACCCGTGGCCTCCAGAGATCAGCGTCTGACGTGAAGTGGGTCCAGGAAAACTTGGGAGACCGCCAGATCCACAGCACCACAGCTGGTCCAAGCCAGAGGGCCCGGTGGTGAGTGGGGGCTCCTTGGCCCCGGGGTCTCAGCTCCTGCCCAGCCCCCGGCTCACCTCAGCGAGCGCAGCTCCTCTACTAGAGGCAGGTGGGAGATGCGCACGTGGATGTGGCTGGCGATACGGTCGTACTTTGGGTACATGGCCAGCACGACCTCCAGTGCAGCCTCGTCAAAGATCTGCAGCAGCTCTGCAGGCGCCTCTGGCAGGAAGTACGCCAGGACATGCTCCCGGGCCGCCAGGTCCTCGTAGTTCACCACCAGGCTCTCGCGGTTCTCTGCAGGAGGGAAGAGAGACTGAGCACAGAGCTTGGCAGGGGACATGGCAGGTGACATCCCTCTCCCTGTGCAATGAGGCAGGCCTACCTGCCCCCTCCAATCCTTGACCTGGAGCTGGAAGCCCCAGCCCCAACTTTGAAGCCTGCCCTGCTTTAGCTGTGTGGCTCTGGCAGTAAGTGACACATCCTATGCCTCAACTTCCCAATCTGTAAAATGCAACACCGCACAATGTAGGAAGTCACACTACGTGAAACGATACATGCGGGGCCTCTCACAGAAGGGCCGCAAACTCAAAATGCCTAAAAGGGCCGAGGAGGAAACCCATGAATAAACCACATCAGATACGAGACAAAAAGGAGCGACATGGACAATAGCAGAAAGATTCACAAGCCTCTTTTTAAATGTAATTCCTGTCCCACAGAAATGTGCTACTTTCTACCTGAAGTAGTAATCCAGACTTTGACATTAAACCTGCCACATTTTAAGTACGTCAAACAATGCTTCTGTGGTCCGGATGTTGTTCCTGGATAGCACCGTCCCTAGCACAGACATGCAGTGCTTTTTGTGTTTTGCCCGAGGACGGACATCTGGGGCTGCAGGTGCCACTTCCTGTCCAGCCATGGGCAAGGGGCCTAGTATTCCCTGCACTTCACATCTCGAGTCAACGTGCAATTGAAGGCCCAAGGGAATGACCCCCCAGGGAAGAATCGGCAAGGCGGACGGCAGCGAGTGGAGAGGCAGCGGGGACACACAGGAGCCGCACCTTTACACATGTCGCTGATGCGCTCCTTGAAGACGTTGTGGCCATGGCCATCCACATGGGTGCGTAGGAAGTTCTTAAAGCGGTGGTGGATCTCCAGGCGTGGGCCTGCCATGCTCACCCACTCACGCACAGAGTGGCCTTTGAGGTCCTCCAGGTTCTCGATGCTCTCGATCATGTCTTCATCCTCCTCGCCGTCCTCTGTGGCCCTCTCTACATGGCGTCGTTTCCGGGAGGGGCGCTCCTCGTCCTCCTCATCGCTGTCTGGGGGCCAAACAGACACCCTCCAGTGAAATTTTCCCACCACCTTCCATCTGCCTTCCCCAGAACTCCCTTTCCAGTGCCCCAAGGCTCTGGAAGCTTGGAGGTACCCTTGGAGGTACAGACATTGGAGCCTACCATACAGAAGCCCGCGGCGCATGCGGCCCAGGCCCCGGCCGGCCTCTCGGTCACGCTGCCGCATGGCCCGCTCTGCCGCCTCCCTCTGACTGGCTGTCAGCTCCTCCACATCCTCGTCGTCCAGGGCCAGGCCCTCAGCCTCGTAGACGTCCAGTTCCGGGATGGCGCGATAGTCCCTGAGGGAGCCCCCAAACAGACCGTTAGTATAAAAAACAAAACAAAAGCCGCCCCAGGAACTGGGCCTGCTTCAGAAGACTCGGGAACCCCAGCCTGCCCAGGCCATTAAGAGTCTCCAAGCTAGAAATACAAAAGGCTCCAAAAGGATCTCCAACAGAGACAAAGTGTGCTCTGTGCATACAATGGAGTATCACTCAGTCTTCAAAAGGAAGAAAGTCTGACTGTGGGCGAATCTTGAGGACAATGGATTCAGTGAACTAAGCCACACAAAGGACAAACACTGTAGGATTCAGCTTGGGGACATAAGAAAGTGCTGGAGATGGTTTCACAACAAGAGTGAACTCAACGCCCTCAAACTGGACACGTGAAGATGGTTAAGATGGTAAATTCTGTGTTATGTGTGTTTACCACCATAAAAACGGGGAGAGGGACCTCCAGACAGCTTTGAGCATCCAGTCAGAAATAGGAATTTGAGGAACCACAAAACCTTCAGGCAGAAAGGCCCTTCAGACAGCTGACACCAACTTCCCAACAAATTCTCCCTGTACCCCCCACCCCCAAGACAATGCTGCCTCAAACCCCTTGAAGTACTGGGAAGGTTTTCTATTAACATCAGCCAAACCAGCCTCTCAGAAACGCCCGCCCACTCAATTAACCCTCTCAGCTACTCCAACACCTCTCCAAGGCCTCGTGGCCTCGTTTTCCACGATGTCCCTGGGCAGGTATGTGAAGGGGAATGCTGTCTAGACAAAGAACCCACTGAGAGCAAGGACGGCTCTCCTCCCCACAATTCTGGGAAGGAGACATCATTACTCTATCTGAAAGATGAGGAAAAATGAGGATGATAGGGCTTTTGCCAAGAGCCACTCAGCAGAGCTCGGTGTCAAAATGTGGTCCAACCACAACCTGCAGGCTCGTTCCCTAATACCACACTACCTCCCCAAGATAATCCTCTGGAATTCTCCAATTTTTCAGGGTAAATGGTGACTGGGGGGACAGGCTATTTTTTTTTTTTTTAATAAATTCAGAATAAGTAATTCCATATTGTTGATGCCAGAAACAGATCCTATAGGAGCCAGGTAAATGTGTGGGCTGACCCATTTCTGAATTCTTAAATGCTCTCAGTTAAAAGGTATCTGTCTGACTCTTTTAAGAAAATTTTGAGTCGGGCGCCTGGGTGGCTCAGTGGGTTAAGCCGCTGCCTTCGGCTCAGGTCATGATCTCAGGGTCCTGGGATCGAGTCCCGCATCGGGTTCTCTGCTCCGCGGGGAGCCTGCTTCCTCCTCTCTCTCTCTCTGCCTGCCTCTCTGCCTACTTGTGATCTCTCTGTGTCAAATGAATAAATAAAATCTTTAAAAAAAAAAAAAAAAAAAAAAGAAAATTTTGAGTCACATGAGATGTCCTCCATCCCCAGTGAAATTCTAATCAGTCCATAAAAAAATTAATAAATGGGGCACCTGGGT
The DNA here is from genome assembly GCF_009829155.1 of Mustela erminea. Lineage (NCBI taxonomy): Eukaryota > Metazoa > Chordata > Mammalia > Carnivora > Mustelidae > Mustela > Mustela erminea. The sequence continues at coordinate 58,803,979 of NC_045614.1, forward strand.
GGCTCAGTTGGTTAAGTGTCTGCCTTCGGTTTGGGTCATGATCCCAGGGTTCTGGGATCGAGCCCTCCATCGGGCTCCCTGTTCCACGGAAAGCCTGCTTCTCCCTGTCCCAATCCCCCTGCTTGTGTTCCCTCTTTCACGGTGTCAAATAAATAAAATCTTTAAAAAAATTAATAATTAGGTTTTATCAAAATTTAAAAAAAACTTCTGTGCCTCAAAAGACACCATTAAAAAAAAAGTGAAAAGAAAATATTTGCAAATCATGTATCTGGTAAAGGAACTGTACCCAGAATAAAATTTTAAAACCTCTTACAACTCGATAATAATAAAAAAAAAAAAAAATCAAGCAATCCAATCATAAAATGGCCGAAAGATCTTAACAGACAGTTCTCCAAAGATATACAAATGGCCAATAAACACATAAAAAGATGTTCCACGTCATTAACCACCAGGGAAATGGAAACCAAAACTCCCATGAGACATCACATCACACCTACTGGGATAGCTATCACCAAAACCCAAAAAATAACAGGTGTCAGCAAGAACTGGAGGAATTTGCAGCCTCATACACCACTTGTGGGAACATAAAATGGTGGCTCTCTTTCAGAAAACAGTCTAGGAGTTCCTCAGAATGTGAACTACAGAGTTAAAATACGAGCCAATGATCTCATCCCTAGATGTATGCTGAAGAGAATTCAAAACGTATGTTCATTTAACACTTTGGAGCTGATTTGTCCAAAGGCTCCCGATTCCTTCCAGAGTGTGGGGTATATGGCACATCCACAATCACCTGGGCGATGATATTTAATGCAAAGACCCGAAAGGCCTAGGGAGCCCTTGCAAGTCTCTCCGGTGGCTCACAGAGATCACCATCGCTTCACAACCACCAACCCGCCTTGGACCGTGGGAAAGCCTGTACGGTATTCTCCTACACCCCATGTTTGGAACCCCAGAGTCAGAGTCAAAGAAGGCCCCAAAAGAGTGTCTTCATAAGGCTGTGGGGATTCAAACAATTCTACCAGCAGTATATCTACCAAATCCTGGTTGTAAATATGGGGCAGAGCAGCAGAACTCTAACCTTGCTCCCTTGCATAGCCTACTCCATGACCTTACCACCGAGTCTCAAAACCTTTAATACGTGTTTGTATTTTATTTATTTATTTATTTTTTAAAAAGATTTTATCTATTTATTTGACAGACAGGGATCACAAGTAGGCAGAGAGGCAGGCTGAAAGAGAGAGAGAAAGAAGCAGGCTCCCTGCCGAGCAGAGAGCCCAATGTGGGACTCGATCCCAGGACCCTGGGATCATGACCTGAGCCAAAGGCATCGGCTTAACCCACTGAGCCATCCAGGCACCCCTGTATTTTTCTTTTTTTAAAGATTTTATTTATTTATTTGACAGGACAGAGAGACCACAAGTAGTGAGAGAGGCAGGCAGAGAGAGGGGAGGAAGCAGGCTCCCCACTTAGCAGAGAGCCCTATGCGGGGTTCGATCCCAGGACCCTGGGATCATGTCCTGAGCCGAAGGCAGAGGCTTTAACCCACTGAGCCACCCAGGCGCCCCTAAGTGTTTGTATTTTTATTAATAAGTGTGAAACAATCTAACCCAGGGCCTGGTACAGATTAGGCATAATAAATGTTTGCTGAAATGCACTGAAATCTTGATTCACCAGCCTCCACCCCCAACACTGCTTTTAAGTTGCAACTGCTCAGTAACACTCAGCTGCTTGCTTCCTGTTCTTCCAAGTCAATCTCAGCATCCCTGATGTGGTCCACCACAGGAGAGACTCCTTGCGTCCCCTGAGGGGTACATCTTACAGAGCCAAGGTTTACCCAGGACTATGTATTATACTGCAAGTTACTCAGGCCTATGTTATGGTTCCTTGGACCTGTTTGCCTCCCCCTAGGTCCTGCATCAAGGTGCACTCATAGGCAAGGATACGGATTCCTCTGCCTCCCCAGTACCCAAAGCAAGGTCACTGGACACACCATGGGTGCTCAGCAAAACTATCTGAATGCTCGGCCTTGCATGCAAATACCTCTCCATGCCATCTCCGATAAGCTCCTCTCCATCTTCTTCCTCTTCATCCAGGGGTCCCTCTGTACCTAGAAGTCCCTCAGACTCATCCTCAAAGGGGGGAAGATCACGGCCAGGGCTGGAGGTCAGGGCATCTGTGCGACGGGAACTTCGCCCAGGACTGGAGGTGAGAGGATCACTTCGAAGCCGCCGGGCTGGGCTGGAGGCCACCGTGAAGGATTCTGATGATTCCTGCAGGAGAGGACCGAGGTGAGGGCTGACTTAATATCCTTTAAGGCAGCCCTCTCCACCTGTGACTCTGTCCCCTGACACTCCAAAGCCCTCCAGCCTCAGGACTTTGCATCTCAGGTTCCCTCTGCCTGGAACGCCCTCCTGTAAGCTCTCAGAGCCAATGGCTTCTAGACATACAGGAACCAGCTCAAATATCACTTACTCAAATACTCCAGGCACTGACATTTCCCAGTGTTTTCTCCATGACAAGTCACTAAGAATACCTTATTTATCTGTGTACCTATCCCTCTACTCCTCCAGCCTTTCTCTCCTGTAAGCATGCCTTCCCACCCACAATATGCAAGCCACTGCAAAAGGAGACGAAACACGACAGTGACCAAAGCATAAGAGATCTGGAATGTACAGGCTGGTGGAGGGGAAAAACAATATATAAAACAAAGGGACAAAAAACCACTACAATAATACGTGGCCGAAGATGCGGGGCCTTATCCATCTTGTATTAAACCCAGCGCCAAACACAGGGAGGGAGCCCCACAAACATTTGCGGAGTGAGTAAATGATAGTAGCCAAGTCGGCCACTGAGCGCGGGTTACGGAATTCGGGGCTCCCAGCTTGGAGGGCAGGAAAGAGGAGGCATTCCCCGAATCCCCGGGGATTCGAGCGGTTCGGGGGTCCGCAAGGGAGCAGTATGGGAGAGAAATCCGCTTCAAACCAGAGCCCAGGGACCCAACCCCATCTGGAGGCCCGATCCGGATGGGGCGGAGTAGGGTGAGGGCCTGAGGACTAGAAGCGCGCAGCCCCTCGCCCCGGGTCCCGGCGCGCGCCCGGCCCGCCCACGCCCCCGGCCCCCGCGGACATGCCGACTCGCCAGGACCAGCCGCCGGCCCCCACCCCCGCCTGCGCCTCCGTCCCGCACCGCAGGCCCGCAGCCCGCCGGGGAAACCCCGCGCGCTCACCGCCATCGCAGCAGTACCACGCTCCCCGCCGGCACTCCAGCAACAACCACTTTTCGCGCGAAAACCGGCTCACGTGACCCTCCGGAGCCCGGGAGGCGACTCAGGAAACACTGCGTCATGACGTAAGCCTCATCTGCGTGCCCGGGGGGCGGGCCAGAGGAAGAGGCCCCGCCCACCCCTCCCAGGATCCCCCGCCCCTCCCTGCCTTGGCGCGCGAGTCGGGGAACCTCAGCGCGGCTTTGACCTCCAAGCCAGGGGGCGGTGGGGACCAGCCTCGCCTGCCGCCGGCGTGACCTCGCTCGCCCTGTGGCCTTTTTACAGAGGAGGCAGCTGAGGCCTGTTTTCTGAGGTCTCATCAGCCGCAGGTCTCTTTTAACTACTCCGGAAGCTCTCAGGCTGAATTCTTAGACCGCCCAAACAGCCCCAGGATTGTCGGCCACAGTTTGATATTCCAGTGGGAGCTGTTTTCACAGAGGAAAGCAGAGATGCAGAGGCGGTCCAGACAGAAAGAACGTCATTTGTAAAGATGGAGAGAGCCTGGCACAGCGGGGATCTCTGAGCAAGTCTGTAGTTTGGGTTAAACAGCTTGTGATGGAAATCCCTCAGGTTGCTCCTGGGTGGTGGTGGACTGACCCAAGCTGTGAGCTGTGGCGGCTGTTCTTTCTCCAACTACACCAGCACCTCAGGCTAGGGCAGGGCCCCTGGTGAGGAGGGTGGGGCTGGATGTCCGTCCGTCCCTGTACTTCTGTGCGGACCCAGCATCTCTGGATGGAATCCCGTGTAGGTGCGGGAGGGATCGTGAGCACTGGAAATATGCAAGAACATTTAGGAGATAGAATCTACTGGCGTTGGGTATTAAGGGCAAAAGGGCAGGAAGACATCCAGCAAGACACCAGGATTCTGACTCGGGAGAGGGGTGGATGATGGCACCACTTGAGATGGGGAGTGCAGGAGGGAAAGAGGAAAAGTTTGTATCCGACTGTGTTGTTTTGGGGGGAAAAAGGAGAAGTTTGTTTCTGGCTGTGTTAAACATGGGCCCTGAGTAGAGATATCCAGGAGGCCATTCAGTGTTCAGGTCTGGGGCTTGAGAGAGGGTTCAGGCAGTGGTTGTTGATCATTTGGAGAGTGGCGGGACCGCCCAGGGAGTGAGTGCAGTGAGAAGAGAAGGCCCAGAGAGGTTTTCCAGACTTGGGAAACCCTGGAAGACAGGAAGCACCAACGAAGGACTCTGGGCAGGAGATGGGATACTGAAAGCTGCTGAGGAGAAGCCAGAGAAGAGATCATGGGTGGGATTATATTAGTTATCTATTTCGGCATAGCAAATTATCCTGGAATCCAGCAACTTAAAACGATGACTGTGTATTATCTGAGTGTCTGTGGGTCCAGGATTTGGCTGTGGTTTAGCTGGGTGCGTCTGCCTCGAGATCTCTCACAGTGCTGGTAGATGGAGGGGTGTCTGGGTGGCTCAGTTGGTTAGGTTAGGTGACTGCCTTTGGCTCGGGTCGTGGTCCCAGTGTCTTGGGATGGAAACCCACATCCCCCCTGCTTGGCGGGGAGCCTGCTTCTCCCTCTCCTGCTCTCATTTCTTGTGCGCACACTCTCTCTCTCTGTCAAATAAATAGTAAAAAAATGAAATCTTTGTGGATAAAAAGATGGTAGATGAGGTCAGCAGGTGACAAGCTGCCAAGAGTCATGTTTGGTAGGGTTCAGGAACCACACTGGTGGCCCCGGCGAGAGCAGGTCTGTTCTGGGTCAGTGATGAACACCACACTGGAGTGGGTTAAGGAGGAAGGTGCTGGGAAGTAATAGGGGGTGAAGATGAACAACTCTGGGGAAGTTGGGCTATGGCAGAGCAGTAGTGACTGGAGTGGGATGTGAGGTCTCTGAGGAAGGGCTGTTTTTTGAGATGATACTTGGGCATGTTTACATACTAATGGGAGGAGGGTAGGAGAAATGGAAATGTGGAAGAGGGTTGGGGAAGCCTGTTATGGTCCCTGATGATCACCGTCTTTGGGTAATCTTTTGCCACACTGATCAACATCGATCTGTGTGACCAATAGCACGTGGCAGAAGTGACTGGATGTCATTTTGTCATTTTAAGCTATAAAAGGATTGTGGCTTTCTCTCCCTCTCTGTCTCCCTCTCTCCGTCAAATTACTCAGTCACGTGGAACCCAGCTGCCATGTCCTGAGGCCACACAGCCAGCCCTGTGAATATGCCCATGGAATGGAGAACTGGGGACCCCAGTGGGGAACTTCAGCCTGTGGCTTTCATCCTCAATATCTCCCTCTGGCTGCTCCTGGTCTAGGCACTGTATCCAATAAGGAGCCAACTCATCTCTGATTGAACTTGGCCTTTCCCCTTTGTCAGCTGGTCATGAGGGGCCTCCCAGTAGGTCATAGGTGTGAGTGAGGGAGAGGTGGCTGGTGTGACAGGGGCAGGTGATGTGGAGCTACAGTGGATCGCTTATAATCTGCTGGGTCCACCTGAATTTACAACTTAGCAAGCCCAATAGAACCCAGTTCATCAGGGACAGCCCTGGCCTCATGGTTACTTGATGTCCCCTAGTCATCTCCATGAGAAGCCAGCAGCCTAGTGGAATTTTTTTTTTTTAAGATTTTATTTATTTATTTGACACAGAGAGATCACAAGTAGGCAGAGAGGCAGACAGAGAGAGGGGGGAAAGCAGGCTCCCTGCTGAACAGAGAGCCCAAGGCGGGGCTTGTTCCCAGGACCCTGGGATCATGACTTGAGCTGAAGGCAAAGGCTTAACCCACTGAGCATCCAGGTGCCCCAGTGGAATTGCTTTTTGAATTTGTATATGATTTTTGGGTGTAGGTGGCCTGGCCTGCCTCTAGAGCCCTAGAGGTATACATTCTGGTTTTCCCACGAGGGCTTGCCATAAATGTACACAGCACATTTACCTGCCCTATATGGCCCTAATATTACAGAGTCCATGGTTCCTGTGACCTAGGGGACAGCCCCTTCCTGCTGTGAGCCTCACTCAAAGCTGAAAGCTTTTACATTGACCAGGGATGTATAATTCAGAGCAGAATTCTCAGGTGTAGAATATACTGCTTTCAGAACCCAAAGAGTGGGTTCTGGCATTGTGCCTCATTCCCTGCAATGGGGTGTGTGAGATGCAATCATTTGTCCTTTGGAAGGGACGTCCTGGTATGTCCTGGACCGCTAGACTCCACTGACGTGGCAAGACCCCATGTCTTCACAGGGCTTATCCTCCACCTTCTGGAGCACCTAGGTCTCATTGAGGTATTCATATACTTATTACTTCTCATTCAGCTGGCCAGAGTAGTAGGATATCATGGATACAGTAAACCAATGCAATGTTCTCTCAAATGTCCAGATGGCCAGGGCCCTTTGGACCATATTATGACAAAGGTGGTAGAGGGACCACTGGTCTGGGGCAAGACCGTGAATGTGAGCGGCTATCTTTCCCTGTAAATGTCAACACTTTCTGATACATATGGTCAGATCGCAGGCCCCTGCTGGGTGTCTGAGGCCATGCCAATGGATGCCGGTAAGGACACCAGCTCGGAAGTTGCAACTGAGGCTACTCCTTGATTGAGTCTATAGCAATCCACTGCCACTCTCTGTATTGTTTTAAGTTCAGACTGATTAATTCATTAGGGATATGATGGGGTTTACCCGCAACTCCATATGCTTTAGGTCGTCATGGATAGCACTCATCTCTGCATTTCCCCTGCTAGGTGATAATGTTTTTTGTACTTACTATCCTGGCTGAGGTGGATGGGTGGATGGGGACAAGTTTTAGGGTCTTTCACTGGACATTCACCTCTGGGAAACCTCAGAACTCAGACCTCAAAACTCTGGGAAAATTCAGCCTTGCTGGCTGCTCCTTTGTCCTCGATGATTACACAACAATTGCCCTGACTTTTCTTCTGACAGCTGAGGGCCATGTGTTGTTTCTGTTATTTGCAGATTTCCATTGCTTTCATGGAGTCTGGCCCTGTAGCAGCGATGGCCCAGAGAGCATGGCCACCCTTGAGCCCTGTGTAGGGCTTGAACTTGGGAGTCAGATCTTTGTTTCTCAAACCACCATTTCTTGAACTTCATTGACACCACACTTTGTCCTATATGTAGGGGATACTGCAGTGAATAAGACCGATTCTGCCCCGAAGGGGAGAGGATGAAATAGATACCCTCAGTTACACCACAGATGAAATCCCTACACATGAGGACCCAGACTCAGAGTACCGAATGCAGAATTGTCCATTGCAATAGTAATAGCAAATTCCCTGCCCTGGAAAGTCTGTACTGTGTTAAAACACACACACACACACACACACACACACACACAAGATGGAGGGTAGTCTTTTGGGCTGGTCACAGTTATTCCATTTCTTCTTCCTGGAACATGGTAGGAGGGACGTTTCCTGCCCCCTGGAGGTTAGGAGGGGCCTAGGACTTGTTTTTGCCAATTAAATGTGAATAGTGGTGATGCTCTTAGCTTCCTGGCAACTCTAGAAGTTGACCTTGGCTCCCCACACAGCCCTTTCAGGAAGGCAGGCATCAGCCTGGAGCATGGCCCCTCTTGGCACCTACAGAAACTGTGCACACTGAGCTGACCATGGTCCAGGCTGGGAAAGTCCCAGACTAACCGAATCCCAAACTGTAATGAGGTGGTGACTCCATCTCCTGTTTTAGAAGAATGGGGCCAATCTCATTCCAGCCCAACTGTGAAGCAGCTGTGTTATCACGGGGTGTGTGTCTTGGGGTTACTGTGATAAGTGGGTGTCTACAATATGCACCAGGCGCCAAGTCAGCCTCAGGATGTTGCAAGGAATGTGACAAACATGGTTTTGTCCTCATGACACTGACAATTCTAGTGGAGGGTGGCTGATGAACTAGGAAGCAAGTAAATGAATATAATCATGTTAGAGAGATGGTGCTTGGAAGGAAATAGAGGGGCATTATGTGACAGAGACTGCACAGTTACTTCAGCTAGGGAGTCAGGAAGGAGTCCTTGTCATGTGACAAGAAGCCAGCCCTATGGGACGGGTGCAAGAGAGGGAGGCAGGACAAGCTTCGGTATATTCAAAGAGAAACAGAAAGCACTGTGGGCTGGAGCATGCCGACTGAGGAGGGGAATGGGTGGGAGAGGAGGTCTCAGACGTGGGAGGGCCACGCAGGGCCAGCGTGAGGAGAGCCCGCCAAGAACACAGCATAGATATCAGAAGCGTAAGGATGGGGCAATCGCCGAAGGCTTCCCAGAGGAAGTTGCCAGAAGAACCGTCGAAGTTAGAGATGAGACGAGGAGCGGTTCAAACCCCTCGCGTCCAGACTCTGCCACTTCCTAGTTGTGTGCTTTGGGCAAGTTATTTAACGTCCCTAAGCCGCAGGTTCCTCCTTTGAAAAGGCGACTAATAACAACCACCCTGCAAGGTTGTGAAAATGAGTGCCTGAAACCCGGATGCCAGCGCGCTTTGATGGTGGACGTGGAGGCGGCGTGGCGTGCTGTGGAAGCGCGTCGTTCCGGGGGAGGGGTTGTCCCTACCCTTCCTTCCTCAGCCGGTGACCAAAGGTCACCCGGCCCGACAGCCGCTGCGGGGCGCCCGAGGCGGTGGCACGCGAGGGGGCGGTCCGCGGAGGCTCCTCCCTGGACGGTCGGGCCGCCGCCGGGCCCGGGAGGAGGAGCGCAGGCTGGAGCGAGAGGGTCCGTTGACAGCTGCTGACAGCTGGCAGGCGCGGGGGCCAAGAGGCGGCAGCGTCCTCGGCTCTCCGGTCCGCGATCCTGGCTGCCTTCAGGGCAAGGTACGCAGCAGCGTCCCTACCCCGGCGCTGCTTTCCTCCCCGGCAGTGCTAGCTTCCTGTCTCTTTAAGAGGTCAGCGGGTCGCCCCGCCTCTTAGGGATCTAATTGGCTTTTCCCGCGGCTTGCGCCCTCTTTTTGGTGGAGCTCCATTTCTATAGGCTACTGGGGTCTGGGGGCGGGCCTGAGTGCTATAAGTAGGGGCCGTGGCTGTTTTCGCAGTTTTGGCCCAACGAAAAGGTCGCTGCTGCTTTCCGGTCGCCGCTGCCCGGAGAGGCCGCTTGCTCTTTGGGGGCCGGTGGGCCCGGTGCGCTGACCGCGTTTCCCCTTTCCTGCCGGCCCCCCCTTTCTGCGGAGCCGGCTGCCAGCGGCTCTTGCGCGACGCTCCCTGGCCCCGCAGCCTGCCCCGGGCGCTGGAGGCCAGACTCCCGGGGCCGGCGCCTAGTCGGCGCTCTCTTTGGTGGCGAATGAGCGGCCCGGGCTGCCGGGCCTGAGCACGGCCCGGGGCCCTCAGGTAAGAAGGGAATCTTTTCCCGCCACACCTGGAGGGGGAGCCCCGTCGCCGCCCGTCCTGAAGCCCTACCGCGGGGCTGGGCGCCCCCTCCCTCTTTCGCGGCTGGGACCGCCACTGCAGGGACGCCCCCTGGCCTCCGCCGCACCTACAGCCCCTAGCCGGCAGGGAGCACCCAGAGCCCGGGTGCATCTAGTGACTACCCGCGACAGCTGCGGGAGAGCCGGGAGCTGACCAGGACCTCCACTGCCATCCCCACGGCTCGACCGGGGCCCACCTGTCGCCGCTCCTTCTTCCGGGAGTGACCCCTTCCCGCTCAGGGCGAAGCCTCAGAGGACCCCCTTGGAGAAGTTTCAGAGGGCCAAGGGGGCCCCTTGGGTGAGGACTCACAGGAAGAGGCGACGGGTAATGGGAAGGCCCGGAGGGGTAGGGGTGGCAGAGCGCTCGGTGAGGGGCAGTGAGCACACCTACAGCTAGCTGCGCAGGGCCAGGGCTGGCCAGCCAGCAGGGATGGTGGACCCAGTGGCTTGAGACTGTGCAGGAAGAGTCTAGAGTCAGTGGCCCTGCATTTGGGCCTGTGCCTCGGTCCACAGACAGGAGACAGGACCTGCCTCCAACTTTGCCATGGCCTTCAGCAGCCGGAAAGGGGCAGGAGGTGGTGGTTATGCAGCTAGGGCTGCTGTTGCAGCAGGGGCCTTCTGGGAAGCTCAGAAGTGCTGCGTCCATGGGACCAGGGGAAGGAGGGTGGAGGGGTACTTTGCTTTCTGCATCTGTGGTAGTGGTGGGGCTGAGGGTCTTCCCAGGTGATCCTTCTCCCACTCCCCTGGAAGGGCTTGGCTGCACTCTGCTGGAGGTTCATCTGTCCCCATCGTAACATTTTGTTGAGAACTGATTCTGTACCAGGGACTATTCTAGAGGATTGGGTCATGAGCACGCCTGGGGTGGGCAGCCAGTAAACACATCAGGACCCACTTCAGATGGAGGCCTCAGGGCGGCTAGCTGAGGGAGATGTGTTAAGGAGGGCTTTGAGGAGGTGGCCTGAATGATGAGACCGGCAGAAAGGCCAGAACAAGAGCCCCGAGGTAGGAGGAAGCTTAGCAGCTTGGAGAACAAGGTGGAAGCCAGGGGGCTGGAGGATGGAAGGCATGAGGCACGGCAGCAGGCAGGGGGCAAATCAGGAGGGGCTTCCCTTCGTCCTGGGGGCTCCTGCCTGGGCTCCTGGCAGTTTACCAAGAGTGGCCTGTCTGGAACAGCGTTCCCCTCCCCACACCTGCAAGCCTGAAGGATGAGGGGCTGGCGTCTGTCCTATGGAACCTTCTTAATCTGTTTTGTTTCCAGAGTTTAGATAATCTCGCCTGTCTGCTAAGGGTCAGAAGCACTGAGGGGGCATTGCAGCAACTACGAAGTATAGCCTCTCCCTTTTTGCTCAGGGCTTTCTGTCTTCTCTGGGGTTTTCCATCCAGTCCTGGTTAACCCCATTGCACAGATGAGAGACGGGAAAGCTGAAGCCCAGAGAAGGGAAGATCCTCTCCAGGGGTTCATTACCAGTCACTGTGTGACTGGAGCCGGTCCTGCCCCATAGGCTGGCCACAGAGGGAGGATGGAAAGGAGCTGGAGGCCCAAGTGGAGAGTGGGAAGATGGCCTCTGTAATGTTAACAAGGTCAGGAAAGTACCTCCCAGGTGGAAGAAACAGTCTGTTCCGGTTTCCCTGGTCCTGAAAGACCTGCATTTGCCTTAAGCCACTCAGCCTCCAGGAAACTCCTCTGCGAATTCCATCCCTCGAATCTGGGCTCTACTTCTTCTTGCCCTCAGCCAGCCTTCTCACCGTCTCCTGTCCCCTGTCCCATCTTCTGTCCCCCATTTCCTGAGCCTGCAGACCCCTTACTTCTCTGTCACCACCCAGGCTTCTGCTCCCAAGCCCTGGAGCTTGCCCAAGGTGTGGGGAGGAGAATATGGGGCCAGTGACTTAACCCTCTTGTGCCTCTCCTTTCCCCCTCTGTACAATGGGCACAAGAGTAGTTCCATCTCACGCAGAGGTGGTGTAATAGTTGAGACTGTCACTAAGTGTGTAAAGCATCTAGCCCTGTGTCTGAGGGTAGTGTGCATTGTTGTTTTATTTTTTATTGTTGCTTCAGTTATTTTACAAGCTTTGACACACAGTGATAATTCTGGTAAGGCCAACAGCCTCATAAGCCAACAGTGCTTCTTTGACCAGCAGAGAAAAGGCACCAGCTGGGATCATATTAGCAATGTGGGCCGTCATCCCCGCCCTTGGCCTGCTGCATCAGAATCTGCACGTTCATGACGTTCAGGTGTGAGAAGCGTAGCTCTAGAGCCCAGAGCCTTCCATCTATAGGTGGAGAAACTGGCTCCCAGAGACGGGCACTTGGCAAGTCACCACTTGGGGGCCTGGGCACTGGAAATAGACAACCTGGCAGGTAGCTGGGAGGCCCAGAGCTTTGTCCGAGGAGATAACAGAAGTACTTCCCTCGCAGCTGGGAGGGCTCAGGGAGTGTGTCTGCTGCAGCCACTGAGTCAGCAGGGGGCACTGGTGGAGCAGTCACCTTCCAAAGGGGCCCTTGCCCTCCAAGTGAATCCTTCTTCCCTTTACATCCCCCAACCCTTCCTCTTGGGAAAAAAAGGCAGCAGTTACCGAGGTGTGACCTTTCTTAGGCATTTACTTCTCTGTTCTTGTTTGATCCTCCTGACAACTTTGTTGGGAAGGTGTTATTTGTCCCTGTGACACGGGGAGAGGAGAAATGACTCACTCAAGGTCACACAGCCACATAATGGCTGAGCCAGAAGTGCAGCCCAAATCTGTCCAACTCCATAACCCATGTCAGCCAGAAGATTTTCCTTAGTGAATTAGAGACACCAGACTCAACTAGATGTAAGTAGAGAAGGGAATTTGTGGGATTTTATGCCTAAAAAGAGTGCAGGAGTAGTACTAGCTTCAGGTCTGGCTAGATCCAGGAGCTCATGTGAGGCTCTATCCCGGTATGGATTTCCATCTGCCTCTCAGCTCTGCATCCCTCTGTGTTGACGTTATTCTCAGGTGGGTACCCACATGTGGGGTCAGAGTGGTCCAGCTGTCTGGTACCATGACACTTGGAGCGGAAAGTATCTGTTCCTAGCAATGACAGCAAGTCCTGTGCTGATTCTCATTGGCCAGGACAGTGGAGTGTCCTGATAAGCCAGGCTTAGATCATGAGCACACTCCTTGGGCGTTGTGAAGGGCTTGAGTCAGCTGTCCCTCAATTTCATGGACAGAAACCTGGGGAGCTGAGGTTCCCCTGTCAGGAAAATGAGGGGCTGGACAGGCAAAACCAAGTGATGCTTCCCCCATCAGACTCTATCTGATTCTTCCTGCTGCTTGGCCCTGGTCATCCTCACGGGCTTTTTTTTTTTTTTTTTTGGGCCACAAGAGACCTCTCGGCTTCTCAGCAGTTCCTGGGTGCTTCGCTTGCCCTCTGGGGCCTGCCTCTCCTAGGACTGCTTGACACCCCGTCCTAGGCCAGAGCTGGTGTTGGGTTGCTGGGACCTGAAGTTTGCTCCACAGAGAATGGTGAGGGGCGCAGGGGGAGGTGGAATCTGTCTCCTTCAACTCGGGTCACTTATCAGTCATCCTCCCAGGTCACAGAAGTCTTGCGGGGAGTGGCACACCCCATGCTCAGCATGGCCACGTTCACACAGCAGACCCTCAAGGGCCCCATGCAGGTGCCAAGAAAGGGCTTTCCTCCTGGAGGGTGTCTGACTGTCAGCGAGGAGAATGTTTCTTGGGAGACTTGCCCCATATTTCATCACCTGCCATTGCCTAAACTTGGCACCAGCAAGGAGAATGCCCCTCCACACGTGGACCAGAGTCTCCCTTCGGGGCACTGTTGGCAAAGGGAAAGACGATCATTCATTTGGTGGGCTGTCCCACGTGTTGCAGGACATGTGGCAGCCTTGGACCCTGTCCACGAAAAATCGTAGCACCCCACCCCCTCCATCCCCTTGTCAACCTGGAGAACTCCTGTGTGCTACTGAGGTGTCCAGTTCTGTTCCACACTGCCCCTTCCCAAGGCCATTAGCTTACTGTTGTTAAGATTTAGCTTCTGGCCCAGGGGCAGGGTCCCTGCCTATGCAGCAGGGCATCACGGAGGGGTCCTGGAATAAAATTGCACCTTGATAGCTGGGGAGAAGGGGGCCGTGTTTGGTGGGGACACGTTAGCAGCATTGGGCTAACTGGTATAAAATACCCAGTAGCCAGGCCAGAAGTCACCAGTTCTTGCTCTCTTCCCGCATTCCCTCGGGGTCTGTGGGCTGCTCATGTTGGCTGACCCTCCCAGGGGTATCCCAGATCCCTCCACTCCACTCCCACCGCAGCCACTGGTCGAGCCACCATCCTCCTGTCTGCACTGGTACAGTGGCTCCTTGCCTCCCTGCCTCCCTCCCCCGGTTCCATTCCATGTTCCTTGGCATTCTGAGGGATCCTCTCCATGTGGACATGGGACCCTCTCACCTGCCTTTGTAACACCCTTCTCATTGCATTCAGACTGCAGTCACAGTGTAGGTGGCCATATGGTCCTGTGTGACCTGGCCCTGCCGGCCTTTCTAATCTCCCCACCACCCACACTGGCCCGCTTCTTGCCCTTTGACCAGGCCAAGCCTGTTTGTACCTCATGGCATTTGCTTTCACTGTTCTCTCCCAGGTGTGCTTTTTGTCCATATTTTCCCAAGTCTGGTTCCTTCTCAATTATTTAGATCTAGTGCAAATGTCAGCTTGTCTGACAACCCAGTCCAAAGCAGTACCTCTTCATATTCATTGGGATTCTGGCTTAGCTGTTGAAACAAAGGTCAGGAAACAAGACAGTAGATTATTCCTGCGTATTGCGTGATGGTCTGTGTTCAAGCTGTCCAAGATATGCCTGGAGGCATGTTGGTCTGGGACCCAGACACTTTTTCTCTTTTCTCTCTTGTTCTCAATACATGGTTTCAGTTTTGCGGTCTAAGGTGGCTGCTGTTGCTCCTGCCACCACATCCCTATTCCAGGCAATAGGAAAGGAGATTGCTTGGCCTAAAATGGACCACTCATTAAATTAACTACTCAATAAAACTTGGTCATGAGGCCATACGGTGGCAATGGAAGCTCGGAAAATAGCCATCATCCTGGGAAGCCATATGTAAGGTAAAATCCATGGGCCCCAGTACTAAAGGGTAGGAGTGGGTATTGAGGACCCTGGTAGTCTCTACTGTGTCACGCATTCATTGTTTGGTCCCACTCCTCCGTTAACATGGTTTTCATGCTGGCTGCCTGGCTGGTGGAAGAATGCATGAAGAATGCATCCTTTCTTTGGACCTACTATGTGTGTTGGGCATATGTTCTTTTTCCCTGTTGGTTTGGCCTCAAGTTGCAGGTGGGGATGTGACCCCAGAGCCAGAGACTGGCCTGTTGAGGAGAAGGACGGAGGAGTTGGTGCCCCAGGTCTCCGCCCATCTGCTTTGGTCTCCTGTCCCTTTCAGCCAGAGGCAGCGCTTGTGTTCCGTGGCTTGAAACAGTAGCTGGGAGGCCCTGTGTCCCCTGCAGCCCTCACCCCGGGCCTCTTGGTGCTCAGGGGTAGCCTTAGTGACAGCACAGACATGGGTGCCCATGGCATTTGAGGGGTAGCTTTAGTGACAGCATAGACATGGGTGCCCATGGCATTTGAGGGCATTTGCCCATGGCAACAGGGTGCAAGGACCCAGCGACCCGGCCTGCTCCTTGCTGAATGGGAGACCTGTGCTGTTAGAGTGTGAACAGAATACCTCTTTCTAATTTTTTTAAAACTTACTGACGTGTAAATCAGTATTAGAAAAGTCGCAGACCATAGACTCAATGAATTTTGCCACAGTGAGCACACCTGTGTTACCCACCCCCCCACCACCACCATCAAGCACTAGAAGCTGGAATCCCCCCCCCGCCCCCACTATGCCCTCCATCCTCCACAAAGGTGACCCTCACCTGGGTCGGTGTGTGGCTCAGGCCGCACACATGCACTCGTAGCTAGCCCCACTTGGCCCCATACCCATGAGGCCCTGTCATGTCGCCGACATAGGAGTGGCCTGTTCTTTCTCTTTCTGTTCTGCTTGTATGAGTGGCACCACGTACGTGTGCGTACTGCTGAGGGCAGGCATCTGGGCCATTGCTAGCCCTGGGCAGTTACAATGTACCCAGAAGTGGAGATTCCAGGTCATAAGGCTTCATCTCTTCTGGTCATTATTTTTAACACTGGTGTCTGTTATGTCCTGATGCCCAGGCCACGGCAGGCTTGCCTGCCCTGCACCCCCCTGAGTTCCCCAAGGAAGTCCCTGTTGCTGTCACTGTGGACCCAGCTCTGGTCCAGTCCCTGAGAGTCCAGCGACCTGGGAGCCTGTCTGGTCCAGGGGGCTCCTAAGGCCCCACACCACCAGCTCTCCTGTCTTCAAGGCTGGACTCTTCACCTCTCATTCAGAGGCTCTTGGATGTGGGTTCCCCTGCTGGCTCCCATGTCTCCTGGCATCCCCCCCATCATTGCCTTTGCAGACACAGCTCCCTCTGCCAGGGAGGGCCCCTTATGCCATGTCTCTCCTCCCCCTTTCCACTTGGAGACCTCCTGTGCATCTTCCTGGCACAATGCATGTCCCCCTAATTTGTGTCTCCCTTTCCAGGGAGGCAGCAGAGGATGGCAAGGGGTGTGGTCTGCCTGAGGTGCACACGGTGCCCCACTCTGGCGCTCAGTGGCTGCGGGATTGCAAACCGTCAGTACCCCGCCTTCCTCCAATGGGCTGTGTGCGGAGGACTCTGAGGACTGCGTGCATGCGGGCTGTAGGGGGCGCTAGATCTCACTTCAGTGCCCACCACAGCCTCCCAGGGTGGACGCTGTCGTTAGTCCGGTTCCAAGGACACAGGGACCTTGCCCCTCTGCTCCCTGTCTATCTCCCAGACCCCCAGGGTCAGGGGGAGGAGCTGGGGTCATGCCGAGTAGCCGCCTTTTTTGTGCCTGGCACAGAGGAAGGCTCAGTCACTGGGAGTGGCCTTTACTGTGTGTGGGTCATGAGACAGAGGCCAAGGTAGCCGACTGGGCCCCTGTCCGGGTCTTGTGTTGTGGCATGTGGGGGAGCCACACCTCAACTTCTGCCTGGTCAGGGGGAGAGTGGTCCACCAGCCCATGGTAGGTAACCACTCTTGGGATCTACTGGGAACCTGATACCAGAGACGCAAGGCCACACAGCCGCTGCGCTACTAACGTGGGGGCTCTGACTCCCCCAGGGCCGGCTGCTGGCAGAATGGACATCCTGGAAGAGGTGATTTGGGCCAACGGGAGCACAGCCTTGCCCCCACCCGTGGCACCCAACATCAGCGTGCCACATCGCTGTCTGCTGCTGCTCTACAAGGATATCGGAACCTCCAGGTGAGGCAGGCTATGGCCCTGAGTGGGTTTCCCCTGTGCGCAGCATGCATGGGTGTGGTGTGTGTGATGGGGGCGGGGACGGGGGATTGCAGACAGAACCTTACCAGGTGGCTGGCTTCTGTCCCCATCTGCCAGGGTCCGGTACTGGGACCTCTTGCTGCTCATCCCCAATGTGCTCTTCTTCATCTTCCTGCTCTGGAAGCTTCCGTTTGCTCGGGCCAAGATCCGTGTCACCTCCAGCCCCATTTTTATCACCTTCTATATCCTGGTGAGTTCACTCCCGACGGGTGACAGAAAAACCTAACTCCAATGGGCGTAGGTGAAAAGGGGAATTGAACCCTCCCTTGCCGGTGTCCAAATTAGCTAAGAGCAGCTGTAAGCTGATATCCTGTCTCTCTGCCCATGCCAATGGAAGAGGACCGCTTTCCTGGTGGTGCTAGTATAGACCTGGGACTCCCTCTGACTGGCCTGCCTTGGATCCCCTGTTGGTCACTGAGCCAATCTCTGTGACTAGCAGGAAAGGGGCACTCGGGGGCTGGGAGGGTGGCGTCAACTCAGCCAGGCCATGTGCACTGCAGAGGGTGGTGGCCCTTGGAGGAAAATTGGGGAGCCGTTTGTAGAAGGCAGGGGAAGAGATGCTCGCAGACAGAACACCCACTGCTGCCTCCATGAAGCAGTACCAGGGGACTCAGTGCTGCCCCTGCCCTCGTATTCCTGGGGACTTCTTTCTAGAGAGCTCAGGAGACAGTGAGCATTGGCTCAGGCAGATTGCCTCCAGGCCCCAGCTGTGCCAAATGACCCTGGACTGGTGGCTTGGCCTCTCTGTTCCTCGGTGCCCTCCTTCCCATATCATGTGTGCTGGGCCTGCTTTAGCCTGCGGCACCAAGGAAGACCACACCCTTAGTCCTAGCCCACTGGCAGCCAGCCATACAGTAGGCACACAGCATTTGGCTGCTTCTACAGCCTGTCCTCTTGAGTGGTGTCAGCCTCCCCGAGAGTTCCACACGGGGTTCGTGGCACAAAGGACAGACTGTGTATGTATCTGGACTCTTGTGTTTGCATGTATCAGAAAACCAAAGTGAAACTCATGGAAGCTGGAGGGAATGTATTGATGGAGAAACTGACAAGTCCCGGGGCTTCAGACTGGCTGGATTCAGGGGCTCCATAAGACTGTGGGGGCACAGTCTTAGTCTCCCTCTCAGCTGGGGTCTCTCTGGTGGCCTTGTCAGCAGTCTTGCACTCATGGAGCCAGGCAGCCCAGCAGCTCCGGACTTACAACCTGCTCCCCACCAACCCCCCTGCCCCACCAGCTTCCTTTCCAATGGCTGCACCTGGTGTTCTAGCTGTGCCTGTCACTAGACTCCCTTGGGTCTCACCCCAACCCCAAATCAGGGCAGCAGTGTTCCCCAGGGTCTCTGAGGTCTCTTCCCTGCAGCCTCCTCTCCTCCATGGCTGGGTATTAAAAGTGCTAATATGATGGCACTGAAGGAAAATATGTACCCAGCCCTTACCGGCTACCAGGCTCGCTTCCGCTACATCGATTTACCCATTTGCTCCTCAGAGCCATCAAATACAGTAGGTCCTGGTTTCACCCCAGTTCGTAGATGAGGAAACTGAGGCACGAAGGTGCAGGTCCTTGGCTGAGGTCACAGAGGCAGGAAGCAGCAGGGCTGGCATTCAAGCCTGGCTGTGGGGCTCTACCATGTCACCCCATTAGCCATTCTAAGAGGCTGCCGGTATAGCCAGGAAACTGAGGCCGGAGAGGGAAAGGCCAGGTGGAGGTTACTGGCCATGGAGGGTCACCCCACCTCCCTGCATCCCACTCCTGACTCTGAGTTTGGAATCCTTCCGTTCTCAGAGAATCTGAGGCTCCTGCGATGCACTGTGCCTCGCATTGGTCTCATTCCCTGACCCCATCATAGCATCCCCACTCTTGCCTACCAGGTGTTTGTGGTGGCGCTGGTGGGCATTGCCCGAGCCGTGGTGTCCATGACGGTTAGCACCTCGGATGCTGCAACTGTTGCTGATAAGGTGTGGCTGGGCCTGCTGACAAGGGTGAGGGGGTGGTGTGGGGCGCTGGGGAGAGGGGTGACTGGGCCCCCAGGCTGACACTCTGCCCACTCTGTGTCCAGATCCTGTGGGAGATTACCCGCTTCTTCCTGTTGGCCATCGAGCTGAGTGTGGTCATCCTGGGCCTTGCCTTTGGTGCGTGTGCTGCTGGGGCCAGCGCTCTCCCTGTCCCTCCCTAGCGGGCACTGACCCCACCACAGTCTCCCACGGCTGGCTCTGTCTCCCTGACCAGCACGTTTCTTCCAGGTCACCTGGAGAGCAAGTCAAGCATCAAACGGGTGCTGGCCATCACCACGGTGCTGTCCCTGGCCTACTCGGTCACCCAGGTAAAGGGGGAGGTAGGGGGCAGGGGCAGCTAGGGGGGCTCCCTGGAGGAGGCCAGGGGTCACTGAGGGCCGAGCATCCTCTGCTCCCTGGCTCTGGGTCCAGGTTTGAATTACCTAGGGTGCTTGTTAACAAGGCAGGTTCTGACCCCCCACCGACCATTCTAGTCTAGTAGCCTGGGGTGGGGGTGGGGAGGATGCCTGGAACTGCCGTTGTCACAGCAGCCCAGGTTCCCTAACATACAGGTTTGCAGACCACACTGAGAGCTGTACATCTAGAGACTCCTTCCTTAGAGTTGGCAGTGGCTACCTCCTGTCGAGCTCAGTTCCCTGCTCCACGGCAAGGGCCTCCTCTGGGTGTTGGAGCCAAGTGGGTAGGGAGTAGAGCGAGGCCACGAGCAGTCTGGAGCAGGCCCGGCCAGGGAGCTGAGCTTGCTGTGGTGGAGAGCTCTTGAGTGCTTTGTATTAGGGAGACCCCAGGATTTCTGGGTGGTAGGAGACTGAGGCCATCCCCTGCCTGCCCCTGCAGGGGACTCTGGAAATCCTGTACCCTGACGCCCACCTGTCGGCCGAGGACTTCAACATCTACGGGCATGGGGGCCGCCAGTTCTGGCTGGTCAGCTCCTGCTTCTTCTTCCTGGTGAGGTGGAGAGGACCCCTCCCCCTTTCTGGGCCTGGCACCCTGGGGGTGGCTACATAGTTCTCAGAGCCTGAGGCAGGGGTCTGGATGTCTTGGTCCCCGGCTTAGCTCTGGGCTTGGTGTCCCCAGCATCCTTCTCAGCCGTGCTCTGTCTCTGCAGGTCTACTCTCTGGTAGTCGTGCTCCCCAAGACCCCACTGAAGGAGCGCATCTCCCTGCCTTGTAAGCAGCCAGTGGGTGGCTCTGGGTCGGTGCTGGGTGCAGGGGAGGGTCTTCTGCTGGAGAGCCCTTGGTGAGAGGGAGGGGTCTTCTTGGCGGCCCAGAAGGGCCTCAGGTGACTACTGGGGATGAAGGGTGGAGGCAAGGGCAGGGTCTCACGGTCCCCAACCCCCCAGCACGAAGGAGCTTCTATGTGTACGCGGGCATCCTGGCCTTACTCAACCTGCTACAGGGGCTGGGAAGTGCGCTGCTCTGTGCGGACATCATCGAGGGGCTCTGGTAGGTGGGGCGGGGTGGGACTGGGAGCGGTGGGCAGGGGGAAGCTAAGCCCAGGTCCCATTCAGAGAAGGCCCCTCCCTGATCCGCTCCTCCTGCCCCGCCCCCAGCTGTGTAGATGCCACCACATTTCTCTACTTCAGCTTCTTTGCGCCCCTCATCTACGTGGCCTTCCTGCGAGGCTTCTTTGGGTGAGTTTTTCCACCGGGATGGGGCGGGCGTGGCGCAGGCAGGGGGCGTGGGAAGTGGTGGGGGTTGGTAGCTGGTGCCCTGCTCACCACCCAGCGGCTGGTGGTTTGAGGGCCATGGGCGCCCCCGCGTGGCTGCCTGCAGAACTGTGCCTCCAGCTCCTTGCGCATGCGCATCATCCGCTTCAGGGTCCCCCGGCTCCCTACTCCCACCCAGTTCAGGCACTGGGAAGGATGAGACAGATGGTGTGTATATGTCTGTACCCACGCGTGCATACACACATATATGCATATGCATACATGCATATACACATTCTATATGCAACACACACAGGCATATACACTTTCCCCACAAGAGAGTGTCTATGTGCAGTGTTCTACACTTGCTTGCTTTTCATTTTAGAAGACTCCGCTCACTCTTTCAGCAAGCATTCACTGAGCACCTATTAGATGTTGGGCACTGCTGCAGCTGCCACGTTCTGACAGGGAACAAAGAAGACAAATCACCACGCTCCTGGATGCTCACTGGGAGTGGCTGGGAAGGGGAGCAGGATTGCAGGAGGCTGGTGTGGAGTGGATAATGGGGGAGGTGCACGTAGGTGCCTGTTTGTGTTTGGATGCCTGTCAGGGAGACAGGATGCTAAGGACATGGGGGATTGATGGTTGGATCCTGGGCCTCTGATGTGGTAGAAAAGCTGGATCTGAAGAGGTGGCGGGGGACTGGAGGGGGGTGGGCAAGGCATCAGAGGAGGGATGAGAGGGGTTGGATTGGCTCTCATCAGCCCAGCCCTGATCTGTGTGGGACCTTGCACACGCATTTATCTCCCTGGCCTTGGGCTTCTTTTTGTAAATTGGGTACAGCTCTTCCCTGTCAGAGTTACCCTGAGCATTGAGGGACCCCCTTCCACCTGCCCTCTCCCTGCTCAGCAACATGGCCCAGGAGAGCACCAAGTAGGTGGTCATAAAAGCTGCCATGGTGGAGGTTGCCACTGGTGTTTGCTGAGCCCCTCGGGCCAGAATTTACCTTTGTTTACCCTTTGCTAAGAGCCTTTTGAGATCAGAGTTGTACCCATTTTACAGTGAGAAACAGGCAAGTGAGAAACGTGTCCTTGTCCAAGCTCACACATAGGCTGAGTTTTAAAACAGGTCCCATTGGACTCCAGAGTCCAAGCTTTGGGGACCTCCTGGGGCTGCCATTGGACAGCAAGGCTTACTGTTTGGAGAAGGAGGCCTCTCCTGACCACACAGTAGGGCTCTACCACCCCTCTCTCCTCCTCACCAGCTCGGAGCCCAAGATCCTCTTCTCCTACAAATGCCAAGTAGATGAGACGGAAGAACCAGATGTGCACCTGCCCCAGCCCTACGCTGTGGCCCGGCGGGAAGGCCTGGAGGCGGCAGGAGCCGCCAGCACGCAGTTTGACTCAGCCGGTGGGGTGGCCTACCTGGATGACATCGCTTCCATGCCCTGCCACACGGGTAGCATCAACAGCACAGACAGTGAGCGCTGGAAGGCCATCAATGCCTGAGTATGGCCACCGTGGCCCAGAAGGCCTAGTGGGGCCCATGGAGGGCAGGTTGGAGAGAAGACTAGGGAGTGCCAAGTCCCTGGTGGGGAGGAGGACGAGGTCATGGGACCTTGTGTGGGCAGCAGCCCCAGGCAGGCCCTGTCTCGCCCTCTGTGCCCCCAGTTGCTTTTGGCCACCTCTGCTCTAGCTGGGGGCTGCCTCCCCCTCCCACCTGCTCTCTCCCTGTTCCGCTGGCCCAGACTCTGATCTCTCAGGGGCAGGTCTGGCTGGCTGGGGGCACCTCCTTTCTCCAAAGCCTGGGCACCAGGACCAGTCTGGCTCTTCTCATCCCTCTGCCTCTTCCCCATTGCGCTTTGGCCTCCTCAAAGCCCACTCCGGCAGGTGGACAGAAGTGTGTATATTTTCTGGATCTATTTTTTAATAAAAAAACAAAAGGAACAGAAGGTGTCGCTGTAGAGGTTCCTCTTAGGAGCCCGAGGGCTGGGGTGAGACCCTGTGATGATCAGAGGTCCTGGCAGGTCCTTCTGTGTCCCAACGCCTGGGAGGCTCTGGGTTCCTTCATTTGTTCAATGGAGGAACACTGGCCAGTGCTCAGGCCCTGGACTGGCTGCTGGAGAAGTGGAGGACAGTCGGATCCCAGTGCCCCATATCTCGGGTCCCCATCCGAGCAGACAAGAGGATCGTGGAAAGGGAAACATGGTTCTGTGAGCTGCCGTTTCCCAACCCTGTTGGGGAGCGTGGGGTTTGGAGTACGCCCTGCAGGTCCTGTCCTTTCTTTGCACCTTCTGCTCTGCTCTCCTGGACTGGCTGCTTCCCCTCCCCTAGCTTCAGCTCACCATCTGTGAAATGGGGATAAAGAAGCCTGTGTTGCAAGGCCTGCTGTAAGGATTACCAACACAGGTTGTGATTGTGGGGCCAAAATGCCATGCTCCCCAGGATCCGGGACAGAAAGCTGGCCAGGAGTGGGCCAGGAGGTTCCTCCTCAGAGCTTTCTTAGAAGCCTGCTGGGCATTCCAAGCAGGGCACATATTGGGGGCCGGGTAGAGAGGCCTGGACAGGCCAGTGCCATCTGAGAAGCCAGAGTGACAGCCTGGGTTTGCTCAGTGCAATGCCTGAGCAAACAGCCCTGTCAACAGAGAGGCACCCATAGACAAAAAGAGGCTTGAAGCCTACTGCCCATCTTAAAATTTGTTTTTTAATAGGTAACATGCATAAGAAAAGTTCACCCTGTGCAGGTAGGTGCACAGTGGAGCATGAATCTCCTCCCCGCCCTGGCCTCACTTTCCCTGTCCCCTGCCCCAGAAGCACTGCCAAGGCCAGGGGCTTTGCTGCTGGCTGGAGGTTCCTGTGTGTGTTCACACTTGTGTATGCGCTTTACCCTGTTCTGGGAATGTAGATGTTCTGTCTTTCTGTTCTTCACTTGACACTTGATCTCGGGATCCTTCATGTCAGGTGGCAGGGTGGTTTTTGTTCCTGATACATTTTGCGACAGTAGACAACTCAGTGACAAACATCCTTTCAAATATGCTTTCAGTAACTCATGCACGTGGAATTACTGGAGCACAAAGTCTTAATTAGTTTTAATTAGTCTTACAGTCTTTTGGCAGAGTCCTCCAGTGTGCCCCCCTTTTCTTCCATTGTAATCGAATCCCTGATTTTTTAAAAAGCTGGGTACACAGCTTCCTGGATCAAGACTACATTTTCCAGCCGCCCCTGTGGGTGGGTGTGGCCATGGGACTAAGTTCTGGCCAATGGAATACAAGCATGCATGCAACTTCCTTATGGAGAGGATAGGCTCTGTGCCTTTCTTCTAGGCTGGCATCGTAGCAGCCATCTTGAGTCACAGAGCATCTTGGTAATGAAAGCCTTTCACGGAAGTGCAGCAAGATAGAAGGAGCCCATGTCCTGATGCTGGTGCGTCTGCAGTCGCCTTGGACTTTGCACCTTAGGATGACTTTTTGAGGATGAGTGAGAAATAATGGCTACTCGATTTCAACCCCTTTGGATTTTTCTCTTATAGTTGAAACTAATCTGAGCCAACAGGCTCTTCAAAGAGGCTGGACCACTGTTAACTTCTACCAGTAGGCCTCACCGACACTGTCTGCCATTCATATTTTTGATTTTCCTGAAAAGAAACTGCTCGCTTCTGTTCTGCCAGGACCTCATTCTGTGTGTTGTATCTGGATGGTAACAAACATCATGCCGAAGACTGACCAGAATGCAGGGGTTTCTGAGACCTTGGTATGGTGATGGGGCTCATTGTATGTGGCCCAAGTGCCAGTTCTACATCCCTACTGCTGCCACTCACGGGGTGTGGACTGGGGGGGCAAGTCATGTCTTCTCTCTGACCTTCAAGTTCCTCATAGTGTCTCAGGGTATCAGATGACCAATTGCCACCTAATACCTAATTTCCCTGTCTTAGTGACCTCGCCCTGATGTTTTGTGGTTCAGGGAAGCACCTGGGTATAAGGTGATATTCTCTGCCCCCACTGTAGTTACTCATGTGACTAAAGTCTGGTCAGTGGGGTGTTAGGAGAAATAGGAGAAACTTTCTTTAGCACAGACTGTTTAAGGGGAGCTAACTCAGCTAGGAGCTCTGCTCCTTTGTTCTCTTGTCTTTTTCCTTCCTGCTTCCCGGAATGCAGATGTGATGGCTGCTTCTCCAGCAGCCATTCTGGATGATGAGGTGACATTGGGAAGTTCACCCTCATCCATCGAGGATGCTCAAATAGACAAAACGATAATCCCTGTCCCTAAGGATGGTGGTATTGCTATACCAGCAGTGGGCTGCTACCAACAGGCTTCTTTAACATGGGAGAAAACCCAACTTGTTTATAGCAAACTTCGCCCTAATGGAAACGTGAGGATCAGAACATGTCTCCCCAAGGGGTCACTTGCAGGAGACAGGATAATATTTTGAGATGGTAATTGTGTCTTTTCCTTCCTGATCTTCACCTTCTTCTCTCTCCCATGTCAGTGGGAGTTTAGTCTTATCCTTCCTTGCCCAGGGAAGCCCACAGCTGGTGGATGACCTCCTGACTTTGTCACAAATCCCTTGGGTTACAGAAGGCAGCAGGGACTGGTGGAAAGAAACAGGTGGGGATTCCCTTGGGAATGAGGTCTATGTGTCCCTGGATGTTGAGGACCCAAGCATGGATAAGGGCAGGCTCCGGATAACACAGCACTCTTGTGAGCGTAGGAAGGAAGACCCTGGGCACAGGGTCCTTGGCTGCTGCCAAGGGGTCCCCTGGCCCAAGTGTGATGTGGACGCAGCCAAACTCTGAAATCTGCAGGTCCCCGTAGCCAGGAGGACCAGAGGCCTCAGTGATAACAGGTGTGAACACAGGACCATTGGGGTATTGGCCTGCTGGTGTTGCTGCAACAAAGTACCACAGACTGGGTGGCTAAAAAAAGATAATTTTTTCTCCTGGCTCCAGAGGCTGGAAGTCTGGGATCAAGATGTGGGCAGAGTCGGCTTCCCTGGAGGCCAGTCTCTCTCTGGCACACTTGTTCAATCCTCAGCTGGCCTTTCTTCTGTGCATGCACATTCCTGCTGCCTCTCTGGGGGCCTACATTTCCTCTTCTTCCAAGGCCACCCTGATGGCCTTATTTTAATTTAATCAGTTCTCAAAGGCCTTGTATCCAAATACCATCGGATTCTGAGGTGCTGAGGCTTAGGACTTCTCCTAATTGCGGGGAGGACACAATTCAGCCTGGGATAAAGGGTACTAGAGCTTTCCTCTCCTGACAGCCTGGCACTGCACCAGACCCTGGGAACTTGACCAGAACCACAGACCAGGCAGAAAGCTCCAAAGAATGACAGGGGTGAAATCTTCCACCCACTCAGCAGGATAGGGTGAAGTAGGACACTAAGTGACATTCTAGAAAGCCACTTGTATGTGTGTGGACTGGGATTCATGGTCCCTGTGTGAAGAGTGGGGGGTTCCTCTGGAGAATTGCCCACATGTCCTGCTTCTCTTCCTCCTGCATCTACAGGATTATTGTCCTCATCCATCCCCCTCAGGGAGACGTGTAATGCCACGGGGTGACTCACGACATGGTCAGTGAAATGCCAGGAGAAGTGGCACATGTCCCTTCTGGGTGGAAGCACTTGATGGCTAGCATGTGACTCGGTCCTGCCAAGTCATGGCAGCACCTGTCAAGCCAGGGGTGCAGGTAGGAGCTCTGCCTCCAGACCTTGCAGGGGCCACACTCTTTCGGATCTTGGGGGGACTGCTGTCTCCCAGAGAGCTGGTCTGCTCTTCAGCCACGGGTCATTCACAGCAGGCAATTCTGCTAAAGCCCTGCAAAGGACCCCCCCGAGACGGGCATTCTCTGTCACTCCCATCTTACAGGTGAGGGCTTGGAGGCTCTGACAGGGCCAGTGACTGTCTCGTGGGAAGTGGAGCTGAGAGGTAGACCCAGGAACGTGGGCTGCCCCAGCGTGCCCCCAGCAGCAGCAGGTGTCAGGGTTGTGAAGGGGAGCTGTCCAGAGAGAAAGCCAGAGCCATTGGCAGGCCTGCGTTTCGTTGGCTGGTTGTCCCTTGGGGAGAATGACAGTTGTTATGCAGGGACTTGTGAGGGTAGCAAGAGCCCCCTGGGGTGCTTATGGAAGAGCTGGGTCCAGAATGCACACCATTTGAACATCAAGCAGACAACCTGGTTCCTAGACCCAGAGTCTTCCTCTCCCTCACATGTGACCTTGGCCCAGGTCTGCCTCTCCCTCACATGTGACCTTGGCCCAGGTCTGCCTTTCCCTCACATGTGACCTTGGCCCAAGTCTGCCTTTCCCTCACATGTGAACCTGACAGGGCCCCTTGCTCTCCATGCCTCGGTTTCCCCACCTGTAATAGAGCACCAACCATGCCCACCCCCCATTCCTGCACAGGGCCTGGCACTAAACAGCTTTTCTGTCTCTGGGGCTGTCCACCTTCTGTTTCTAAGCAGGACTTTTTTGGAGGTGGGGGCACTGGGCCTGCTTGCGGGGAGCGGCCCGTGTAATTGGCCCCACGGATCAGGAGGTATCTGCTGGCCATCCAAGCGTGGCCAGCGTTTTATTTCTCATATTGTTTGGGGACAGTGACTCAGCTGAATGCACCCAGCAAATCAAGACCCAATCACCCGCTGTGAAGAATGTTTAAAGCCAGGCTCCAGTCAAGATCTCGTTAGGAGCTCCGGGAGGCTCTGGGATGCAAAATCAGTTCCACTTGGCCAGGGCCGAATGGCATTCTGGGGAAGATGCGTCTTATTCGAGGTGGAAAATTGGAGGCAGCCTTCCCAGTGGGCCAGGGTCTGCCCTAGGCCGTGGGACTGGCCCAGCTCACACCCTCATGTGGTGGGCCTGCTCCCCTGGGATTGGTCCTGGAAACTCCCAGACCAGCGTGGGGTGACAGCACTCTCATGCAGCCAGGGGAACAGCCCCTATGAAGGTGGCCTTCCAGAAGCTTCCTATTCTTCCCTGTTGTGTACATTTCAAATACCGACTCTCGTTGTCCTCATAAACAGGTGGCCCATGGGTGTGCATGATGTTTAAAAAATGGTTTTCTAATTAGCTGTCAGAACTTAAGTACTAGATAGCACACACACACCCAGATTTTTATCTTCGCAAAAAAAAAAAAAAAAAAAATTCACAAGATGCAAAAATCCGAGATAGGAACATTCCCCCTGCCCTTACCCCATGTCCCCCTGGCCTACATCAGCTCTTTGTGTCTCAGGAGCGGCCTCTCAACATGAGGGGGGTTGAAATAGCTGAGAGACTCTGAGGCTGAGGCATTGAGGTGACTTGTCCAGGATGCATCCTATTTTCCATCATGTTATCCCACAAAACTACTGAGCACCTACCATGTACCAAGCTTCTGTGTTCAGCCGTCTGGACACAGAAGGGACACATGAAAATGAATTACAAGCTCATGTTATGAAGGGCTTCTGTGCCAGCTCAGTGTCCTGATGAAACCACCCCACTCACCCTTTCCAGGACTAGCCCTCCTGTACCATCAAGGCTCCCGCCCCTGCCCATAGTGGGCACAGGTGGGACCTAGCCCATGAGAAGCTACAGTGATTGGCTCAGAGATGCTTGTGACATGTGGGGAACGGCCAATCAGAATCACAGAACTGCTTCTGGCCTTTAAGAACATGCAGCCTCTTTCTGCTGGGTTGACTGAGTTAGTGGACTATGGTTCTGGTGCTGCCGTCACTCCCTTGCTAGAACCTCTCTAAGGATGAAGCCACCGCAGGCCACTGCAGAGGCTAGACAGAGACCAAAGCACAGGAACAAATCATCCTGCAAGCGCCTGGATGTAGCTGTGACCGAGTGCAGCTTGGTCAGCGTTTCCAAGCACCAGAGCTAATGCAACTCCGTCTTTGCTCAAGCTAGTTTGAACTGGGTTCTTAGCCCTTGTAACTAGAGGAGTCCTGGCTGATGTGAGGGAGGGAGGGAGTTGTTTGGAAGACACTGGGGGGCTGTAGGAATGGAGAGGGAGGCCCTAGTTCTGCTGGGGGCAGGATCCTTCCAAGAGGGAGACTCTGGGCAAGCTTGAGGGGTGAGGTGATGTTAGTGAAATGAAGGGAGAGCAGAGCAGGTGGACATTCTGGACAGGGGAACACATGAAAAAAGACTGGTAGATCAGTGTTGATTTGAATGAGACAAGAGAGAGGCACTTGGGTGGCTTACTCCGTTAAGCATCTGACTCCTGATTTCGGCTCAGGTCATGATCTCAGGGTCCTGGGATCGAGCCCTGCATTGGGCTCCCCTCTCAGTGGGCAGTCTTCTTGTCTCCCTCTCCCTCTGCTTGCTCTCTCTGTCTCTCTATCACCCAAATCAATAAATCTTTAAAAAAATGAGAGAAAGGATCCTCGGAATCTTGGTTCAAATAAAGACTCTAAGAACATCTTAAGTTTTATTAATTTTTTCCCTTTATGCAAGCGGCAATGATCCTCTTAGATTTTGACCCAGAAATTCCAGAACTTAACAGATGCCAAGTTAAATATTATCAGCAGGATGAGAAATGACCGCATAAGGAACAACCCCCCCACCCCCAGTCCTGAGCCTTGCAGCCTGCGAGGGCTGAGGTCACATTTCCCAGGACACTGCAGCCAGGCCCAAAGGCCAGGTGTCTTACAAGGCTCTTTAGCGCCAGTAAACCTGCTGAAAACAAGTTCATACGGACAGAAAATAGAACAGGGCTTTACATTTTCATATCGGTCTCCACACTAAAGAGGAGAACATATGTGGTTTTTTTCGGTGAACGTTTTCAATCCACCACTTATTGGAACCGGCTTTATGATTCCAAAGAGTGTCTATGTTTTTGCAGCTGTAGGGGAAGCAGGAACAATTTTTGCTTCTTATCTTGCTGAGATGTCTTTTACCAGCAGTTAGAAAAGCTCAGAGTTTTCAAGGCTAAGTACTGAAATTTCATTATTTGGCACCAAGAGGAGGAAAAAAAAAAAAACAAACCCACAGCTCAATAAGCTGGAAACTTCGGCTATGAAAAGGCAAAGAGCAGAGGGGGATTAGCAAGTAAGGGAATTGGGGTGACTGCCATTTGCATCTGTGGTGAGGGACAGCTTGCTCCCAGCATGCTTGGGGAGCCATGGGTGTGGGAGGTCGCTTTGCTGTGAGTGGACGTAACCTGGACCCAAGTGGCTTAAATAAAGAGGGATTCTTTTTTCCCGACAAAACATGAGGTCAGGAGGCAGCAGCTGAGGGCTGGTGCAGGGCTCTGTGGTATCATCAGTGCCCAACCTCCCCCTATCTTTATGCTATGCCATCTTAGTCTTGCCTTCCATCCACAAGGTGGCCTCATCATCACAAGAGGGCTGCTGCAGCTCCAACAGTCTTCCCCATCCAGTTCTAGGTAGGAAGAGGGAGAAAGGGGTGAGTGTGAGGGGTGAAGAAAACCAGTGCTGTCAGTTGTCATCCCTCATATTTGAGGATCTTTCCCATGAGAGGCACTGAATGACCTCACTTTCACCTTCTTGGCTCCAGTTCACTGACATGGCCACTACACAGCAGGGAGGTTCGACTGTGCAGGATTCTCCCTCTCTCTCTCTCTCTCTTTTTTTCTGAGCTGGGCACAGGCTGCCCCTGATTAGCTGGTAAGAAAGAAGGAAAACAGATATTAGGTAGGCGGCTGGCCGTCTCCGCTACACGTCCTCACAAATGCTAAAACTCAGTGGATGGACTGAGTGGAACACACACTTGTCCCAGTTTCATGCTTCTCCACGGTCACTTAGGTTCTTTAAAAATAACTTTAATGAATTAAACATCACGGATACAGTGAGAACTACCCTCCCACCCTCCATGTAAACTTTCCTTCCCAATTCTCTCCCCTGCCCCCACAGTAGGGAACCATGGCCCTGAATCCTGAAAATCCTGAATCTTGAATTTTGTGTTTATCCACGCAGCAAAGACAGGTGTACTTGTGAACGACGTGCGGTAACGTCCTGTGAGCTTGAAATTCTTCAAGTGTGTTCATACCGATCCCTGATCCTTTCTTTCCTCAATGTGTGTTTTTGTTTTTTTCTTTAAACAAAGATTTTATTTATTTATTTGAGAGAGAGAGTGAGTGAGAGCATAGGAGGGGGGTAGGGCAGAGGGAGAAGCAAGCTCCCTGAGGAGCGGGAAGCCTGATGTGGGACACAATCTCCAGACTCCGGGATCATGACCTGAGTGGAAGGCAGATGCTTAACCGGCTGAG
The DNA here is from genome assembly GCF_009829155.1 of Mustela erminea. NCBI lineage: Eukaryota > Metazoa > Chordata > Mammalia > Carnivora > Mustelidae > Mustela > Mustela erminea. The sequence continues at coordinate 58,834,855 of NC_045614.1, forward strand.
CCACCCAAGTACCCTGCAAAGTGTGTTTTTTTTTTCTTTTTTAAAGATTTTATTTATTTATTTGATAGAGACACAGCAAGAAAGGGAATACAAGCAGAGGGAGTGGGAGAGGGAGAAGCAGGCTCCCCATTGAGCAGGGAGCCTGATCCTAGGACCCTGGGATCATGGCCTGAGCCGAAGGCAGAAGCTTCATGACTGAGCCACCCAGGCGCCCCGCAATGTGTGTTTTTCTATCAGTTTTGTTTGGGGGACTTCTGTGTGTCGATACCGCCGGCCACTGGCCAGCGTTCTGTTATACAAACAGCACATCATTTACTTGTCAGTTCTGTCATTCAGGTTGTTTCCAAATGGTGACGGCAGATGATGCTGTCACGCACATTCTTGTGTCAGACTTCCTGGCTCACAGGTGCATGTGGGAGTCTGTCTGGGGTGTATCTGCAGGGACAGAACTGCTGGGGGTCACCGGTGGATGCATCTTCTGCTTGCACAAGTGGTTGTAGTGATCCCTGGAGCAGGAATGTGGTGCACGTCAGGGGTTCTCCCCCCGTGGGGTGTCTGGGACCCTTTGAGGGGACTTGTGAGGTCAAAGCTGTTTCCGTAATACTGTAAGGCATTAACAGCTTTGCTCATTTTCATTTTGTCTTAAGTGTGCCGTGGAATTTTCCAGACCTGACAGGTGAGGATGTCGTTGCTCTGACAGCCAACAGAATGTGTGCTTTAATTTTCATTAAAATTAAAATTTCAGTACAGTAAATGTTGATAGACAAAATTCCCATCCACAAAAGCTCTTTGAGGCCCTCGATAATCTTTCAGAGTGTAAAAGGGTCCCGGGCCCCGAAAGTTGAAGATTTTTGAGAGACAGACCCACTGGGCGAGACCATAGGAGGGACCCTGCAGACTCGAACCGCATCAGGGCTGTGGCAGCCTGTGACTTCTCCTCCTTCCCCTTCCCTTTCCCTGGTTCCCCACCCCTCAAGATCTACTTCTTGAGATGCTGATGATGAAGTGATTTCAGGGGCAGATGGGAAAATCCTGGTTGTGCTGAACTCCCCTACCTCCTGGACCACCAGAGGACAGCTCACGCAGCCATAATGCTACCCTAGAATTTCTCAGTACATCTAACAGAACTGCAGCCAGCCAGGCGGCCGTGGGGGATGGCCAGACGTGTGTTATGGGTCTCCAACCTCTCCAATTCCATCCCTACTCTGGGAAACTGCACGTCTGAGCAGAGAATCCTTTTCCAGGTTGGGAAGGGCAGTGGAGTGCAGTGGGAGGCAAGAAGCTGGAGAACCTGGTATTAAGTCAGACTCTGCCTCTAAGAGGGACCTGGGATCAGTCATTTTACTCTCTGGCTTCAGTTTCAGACACACAGAGAAGATACAAAGACAGGACAAAGAACTCTTATTCCCACAGACAGTCTGGGAGCAGTAGCCAACTTGATGTCCCCCACCTAGAAGACATTTTTGCATATTTCCCTCAGATAGACCATTCAGAGCGCAGCTCCCCCCCCCCAAATCTGGAAAGCCACACTGATAGGACACCCTAGTCTGATCCACAGACCCTGTTCACATTTGCCAAATGTCCCAGTAATGTCCTTTATGGCAAACGCACCCAGTTCAGGACCCCATACTCAGGACCCCGAATTTTCCTGTTCCTTGAGTCTCCTTTAATCTGGAACATTCTTCAGGCTTTCATTGACTTTCATGACTTGGATGCCTTTTAATGTTATTCTATTTTATAGAATAACTGCTTCCTAATGATTATATCCAGCCGGTGTGTCTTTAGAAGGGATATCACAGAACTGATGCTGCGTTCTCCCCACCACGCCCTGTCACAGGGCTCCTGATGCCCTCTTGTCTCTTTGCTGGCATTGACTCTCCTTACTTGAATACAGAGACATCAGCCAGGCTTCCTCACTGCAGAGTTGCTCTTTTCCCCTTTGTAAGTCAGGCGACTCTCTGGGGAGGTACTCAGCCTCTGTTAGATACCCTTGTCTCCCTCTACCTTTTCCCTGATAGTTTTACTCTCTTTTGATTCTTGCCAGCAACAGTGGTGCCCAGACCGGTTGCCAGATGGTGACTTTCCTTCCAATTGTACCATTTTAATCCTTCCGCAGTCACAGGTTGGCTTCTGCTATCAAGAAGAGCATCCCTTCTCACTGTTCATTCAGTCCTTATTTATATTTATTATGTTTATTTTAATTTATGGGTCAGAAGAAGATAGGGACCCCTTTGAGAGTGAAAGCGGGCATGGTTAATAACAACGTAGGGAAGATATGCATAAACAGGGACTGTCCCCCCACAACTGGCAGGTGTGCCCTCCTACACCATCCTCCCTCTCCCACATCACGTGGCTTCCTGCCAAGGAGAGTGCTGCTGTACCCCTCCAAAAGGGAGTCCAGCCCACCCAGTTCTGGAAGCCAGGGCTCGAAGATCCTCTTGTAGCCTCCCATCCCACCACATCCATTATCAAGTCCTGTTCATTTTATTTCCAGAATAGATAGCCTCAGTCTACCTGCCTCTTCCCTGCGTCAGCCTGGTCCTCACTCCCACCCTTTGCCTCAGAATAGTGCTGTCATTTCCATCCTGCCCCTGTTATCTTTCCTTTGCAGATTGAGGCCAGAGGCATAAATGCAGCTCTGAGTCTGTGGCTCCATGTGCCCTCCTACAGCTTCCCCAGCACGACCCCCAAAGACCTCAGCAAGGCTCTCAGAGGCTCTGCCCTTTGCACTGGTCTTACCAGCAGCCACACTCCCCTGTCTACCCTCTAGAAACCCCTACTCTGGACCCCTCTAACTTTGCTTTCCAATACTAACCTGAAAGCTACTGAGGGTAGTATATTTTCATACTTGTAAATTTTTATAGTTATAAAATCACTTTTTTACAACCACTCGATTAAATTAGTTTGGAATGATATTGGGACATTATTTTGGCATCTCCCTGCAATTCTGATTCAGTCCCAGGAACTTGGCTTTGTAGGCCTCACACCGGCCACCAGAGGGCGCTCTGTAGCCTTCTTGCGGCGCTTTCCGCCCGAGCCCTCCCTTGCTGCCACCTGCCCCTGCATTTTCTCACCCACGAAAGAGCTGGTCAATGAAACAAATTCTTGGTAACGCACCGTATATAGCCATCTCAAAGATGAAACCTGATATAGTGGTGTGAAAACAGTCATGTTTGTAGAAGCCAACTCAAGATCATTTGCATATTTGGAAATGTTTTATTCGGAAATTTAGTGCACATCCAAGGAAGATATTGAATATCTTCCTTAAATGCTTTGTATCTTATTCCTCTTGTCACACTTTAGGATAGAAAGGAAGGGCCATCCACTTTCCCGCACACACCTCATGGAGGTTGCCTCATGCCCCCCGTGCCCCCCATTTCTTCTTGTTCCGATGGAACTGTGATGTGCTAGAGGTGGGATGTCCACTGTGGGACACCAGCCGGTCAGCATCTTTGCACACACAGGCTCCTTCTGCTTGGAATGTTTCTGGTCTCCCTCCATGGTTAATTCTTATCTATCCTCCAGTCTCCTGCTCAAACGCTAGCTTTCCTTGACCTTCCAAAGAAGTTAGGCGTGCCTGGTACATAGGCTCAGGGGTTTGCTATACAGGTGTGTATTAGCTCCTGCTGCGGTCCACACACAGCTCTCAGGCCTTTTTTCTCCAGTGACCCATTTAATCCTTCCGGTGGAAGAATATGGCGGGCACTGTGGGTATCCCTATTTTACAGATGTCAAAACTGAGGCTCAGGGAAGTTCAGTGAGTTGGCCACGCTCATCCTGCTGTTAAGTGGTGGAGCTGTGTGATTCAGACCCAGGCAGTCTGGCTCTAGGCCCATGTTCTCAGCCCTTGTATGATGCTGTCTCTCCTTCACACACTATCCTTTGTAATGCTGCATTTATTTATGATATTGTTCAGTTATTGAGACATCTGTCAGGGCACCTGGCACAGGCCTGGTCTTTGGTAGGTATTCAGTATATATTGGCTGAATGAATGAATGCATGAATGAGTGAAAACAACTTTTGTTCCTTTAAGTGATCGAAATATCCACCTTACCCTGAGCTCCTCTTTCATGGAACAAAGGGATATGAGGCTGGGGAAGTCAGAAGCCCTAGATCAGACCAGAGCCCAGGGGAATGATGGGTGGAGGATACTCAGAGGGCAAAGATAGGTCACTCTGGGCCAACTTTGCCAGAGCGAACAAGGGAAGGCTTACCTGAGGAAGTAACTTTGGGAGGGGTTTTGCAGGATGGGTAGGAGTTTGCTGAATCACAGAAGTCCAGCCTGATTAGGACCTGATGTTGGAAACATCACCTGTGGTGAAGTTTCAGCCTCAGTTTCAAACCGCAGCCCTTCATTCAAGTTGGGAGGGCCAGTGCAGGAAAACAGGAGCAGCAGTGGGGACCAGTGAAACAGCTCACTGTTTTCCAGTCATCCCTTCTGCCAAATCATTTAATGCTTTTCAAAGACAAGCAAGTCAAGCCTTGTTTCCACTGACTTCTGTGATGTCGAATAGCTGTTTCTGGTCTGCAGCTGCTCTCCTTCTCTGTGGCTGGAAGCCTTTTGGATTTCTGGAGTCCTTCCTTGAGACTGCAGCTATCTTAGCGGTGAGGCAACTGGCAAGAGTTATCGGTTCTGAACCCTTCATTGTTGGCTGCTGGGTGATCGAACAGGGGCAGGATTGCAGGAGCCGGGCTGGGCAGGGTGGGACAGGAGAGCTGGCTCTGACCTCTGGATCCAGAGTTGGCCTGTGACTCCCCGGTTCCTTGGAGGCTGTGATGGTTCAAGCAGATGTGCACTCTTAGCTGGTCCATATGAGGAAATCCCAAGCTGTGCCTGGAGCTGTAGGGAAAAGAGAAGGAATCGGGGTCACAAGCCAGGAGCTGATGCCTGGAGCTGGGGGCGAGCTGTCTCTCCTCCACGCGTGACAGCGGACCCAAGTGCTGCCGGCACAGAACCAACCAGAATCAATTCTGAATGGATATCTTTTAACACCAGCATACCTGGGCTGGGGGTCCTGGACTGCCAATGAGTCTGATGTCTCTCCTGTCATGGAAAGCCAGGCTGGGTTGGGCTCCTGACCCTGGCTACTGGGGGCACCCTCGGGGGAGCTTGGGAATCAGAATGTGGTCTACAGACCCTCTGACAGCCATGTTTAGAGGGCAAGCATGACCCTGTACAGGCATGGGAGACAGTCCCGTACTTCCCCAGATATTAGGCAGAGGAGGCGGAAGCACGGAGTACTCCTAGAGACTAAGGGTGGAGAGAAAGCACACACCCCCTCTTTATGCAAATCAATGCAACAGATTTGCTTGGGTACCTGCAAGAAACTACAGGCACAAGCCCAAAGACACACAACCGTAACGGGATACACACGCACAAATACGTTTCAAGTGATTTTAAAAAATGTGCAGTTCCCCCTCCAAAAGTACACACCCTCTGACCTAGAAATTCCGCTTCTGGGAAGCTGCCCTAAGGCAGAATAGAGGGTGTGTGCCAGGACTTAGCTTCAAGGAATTTCCCTGCAGCGCAGCTTGTAATAACACAAAGTTGGCAACAATCTGGATTCCAATAAGGGAGTGGTTAAATCCTGCTGTAGTAGGAGAGCGCACAATGGCGTGTTCAGCCCTCAAAACCAAAGCAGAGCTGTTTACTTACACTGGAAGATGAGTATCATTGATTGTCGAGTGAAGGAAAAAGGGAGAGCTTGCAAAATAGTCTGAATGCTACGAACCCGTCTGGGTGAAATTGAAGTCAGAATCGGGATGTACTAGGGTCTGAGCATAATCGAAGTTGTTTCTGAGTCCATGGGATTAGGGCACTTTTCCTAGTCCTGTAGAATGCCAGTGTTGTTTTGTGGGTGGGAAAAGCCAACTGGATTTGGAACAGGAATATGAGCTCTAAGCCCACGTACCCCCCTATGTGCAGAAATGAGGCCTGTGTACACACTGAGAGGGCACTGTTTCTTCTAAAGCGCAGGGCTGGAAACAACCATGATGTCCAGCAACAGGGGGAGTTATGAAAGGCATCAAGGCGGTCATTCAATATGGCAAAGATGAGGAAGCTCGAGAGAGGCTCTGATAAAACAGTCTCGGAGATACAGTGAGCGGGGGAGAAAGGCAGAATTATGTTTATGGTATGTGATCATCTGTATTAAAACGGTCTTATGCATATACAAGCACAAGATACCTCTAGAAGGACCCACATGAAATGTAACAGTATGGGTCTGGGGAAAGGAACTGGTGGTCCGGGATCAAAGTGGGGGGAAAAGGGGGTTTTGTTGCTGCAAACGCACTTACACTTCGAATTAAAACACCATTTGCTTGTGTTCCCTATTTGAAAGCATGGCTTAAACATAAAGAAAGAGAAAGCGCAGCCATGCTTAGGTAAGCACACAGCAGAGAGATCCAAACACGCAGGCAGAAACACCTGCTCTTCCTAAACACAGACACTACTCAGACCCGCATGTGCGTCTGCATGGACAGAGGCTCAGCTCTGGCGCGCCTGTCCCTACCGCCTCATGTGGGGCTGGGGGTGGCGGTGCAGGGGCAGTGGGCTGGCCAGGATCTGTGGCGGTTCAGGGCTCTGCCTCTTTAATTCCCTCTGGCTGAAATGCCAATTTTCTGCTAGGCTGGCCCGGCTGCTGCAGAACCGCTTCTGTTAACAAACTGCACCGAAGAGCAGAGCAATTAGGCAATTAAACTGTTTTAAATTGAATTTAGAGCCCTGATATTTCTCTGGGAGGGTGGCCTCTTGGCCTCACCTCTGCCCTGTGCAGTGGATGAGAGAAGGGAGGGGCGAAAGGGCAGAGACTGATGACGGTGCCTGGGCGGGGCTGCTCAGGGCAGGCTCCAGAGATGGGCACTGAGACCTACAGCCCCGAGGGCATGCAGCCCCTCCTGGCTTGTCCCTGCAGGCCAGTGAGACCTCTGCATTCATCCATCCATTCGTGTGTCAAACACATGTCAGGCACTGTTCTAGGCGCTGGGACCCAGCAGCGAATGAAGTAGACCAGGGCCTCGTCTGCTGGGGCTCCATGTTCTATTACAAACAAAGCATAACATAACATAAACAAAAGCAAGATGATTCCAGAGTGAAGTGGAAAGGTGGGAAAGAGAATGGGTGAGAGCTGTGTTAACTAGAGTATGCAGTGAAGGCCTGTCCAAGGAGGTCACACTCCTGCTTCAAAGCTAAGGATGGGAAGACACAGTCATGATAAGAGCTTTCCAGATAGAGCCAAGAGTAAGTGCGAAGGCCCTGAGGTAAGCCCAGTCTTGGCTAATATGCGCAAGACCAAAGGCTGTATGGCCAAAGCACAGAATAAAGAGGAGCCAGGAGAGACTGGTTGGGGCTTTCTGCATGTGGGCCCTGGTCCTGTGAAGTTCACTGCAACTGTGTGGAAGGGGAGGTGTTATGCACGTTGCTCCACGGAGGGGACAGGACCAGCTGTAGCTGCCCTGATGTGTGTGTGCCCATGTGGCTTGCCCTGGCAGAGGAAGCAGGTGGCTCAGAGGGCAGAGCCAGGGGCAGGGAGGCACTCCTGCTGAGTGAGGAGGAGTTTTTAACAGAGCCACTTGGCCATGGAATGCCCTGTGTGTAAAGTGGTGAGCTTCCTGTGTGGGGAGGTATTCAAACAAAGGCTGGGCAACAAGTTGGGAGGACTTTGCAGAGGGAATTCCAGTGTTATGCAGTGGGTGTTTGCTGTTTCCTGGGTGGGAATGGGCTTGATGGGTCACGTGCCCATCCATGCGTGATGTAGGGCATGGAGCTCCCCTCTCTGGCCTCAGTTTCCTCTGCAATTGCTAGGAACATGAAAGGAGCAAATGCACGCAAACACTTGCAACAGAAGGTGGCTCATGGCGAACACCATACCCGGGGAGCTGCTGTATTGTTTGAATGGCCCGTAGGCTCTCATCTGCCTACTTTTCGTCTTTTTTTCTTTTGATTTGAAAACTTCAAATCATGTATATGGCAACAACAAAAAATAAATTAAAGAAAATCCAACCCTCCAAAAGGAACGACAATGGAAGGTGAGTCTCCCTCCAAACCCTGGCCCCGTGCTCCTCCCAGAGGTCACCTTTGTGGGCATTTTTTGAGGGGGAGGGGGTCCTCCTTCCAGATACTTACACACAAGGAAACATACATTTTCCCATACACACTCGAGAAATCTATATTTACGCTTCTGGCTTCTTTCCCTCACTCCTCATCAAAGCCATAGTCGTTGATTTAAGAATTTTAAGTTTCTGAAGAGAAAATACATGCTTACAGGGTTTAAAAACTTCAACGATCTATCCTGAGAATTCTCTTTCTCCTCCTTGCCCCTGACCACACATTTCCCCAGACGGGTAAGCACTCGTCCTGGTTTCTTAGGGACCCTTTCAGTGCTTCTTCACACAAATACAAACACATACAAATAGGCTCTTATTGCCATACCCTGTTCTACACAAAAGCCTTACTCTAGATACACAGTTCTGCACTTTGCTTTTTTCCCCCTTGATGTCTGCGCGCATGCAGATTTTTCCGTATCAGCTTCAGAACCTCCTCCTTGCCGTTAACAGCTGTGTGATATTCCTCTGTGCACCCAAAGTGGGGTTTCTGTAACTGGCTCCTGGGGGTGTTGTTTCCAAACACAGCAACAGCGGCTCACTGCATTGCAGGGGACCCAAGGATGCCTGTTGGATCATGCCCTCCAGAGGGGTTGCTGGGTCAGAGGGTAACCACGATGCACATATAGGAGGAGCCTCCCCTGGGGAGGGTGTCCACTGTGAGCTCCCACCAGCTGCCGGAATGGACCTGTGTCCCATGGTATCACGGACAGACTGTCTTGGCACCTGATAGAAGTGCCATTCGGTTGAGGGAGAAATGAAATTTCTATTTCTTTTCTATGTGTGAAGTTGGGCATTTGTTGTACGTGAAGGGGACTCACAAGTTTTCTTTAAACTGTCTATTCATGTTCTTTGTGTGTTTCTTATTGGGTTGTCTTTTCTTCATTTCTAGGAGCTTTTTATATATTGGCTAAATGAGAACAAACTAGGGCCCATCCATGGGCTACATCAGGCCTTATTTTTTGTAAATGCAATTCTACTGGAGCCAAACTATGCTCATTGAGTAGTTTTGATCTTACAGCCTGGAAGATGAAAATGTTTACCATGTGGCCCTTTACGCAAAATGTTTGCTGACTCTTGTATTAGAATTTTGTTATAGGAATTGCAAAGATTTTTCTTGGTCTGTCATTTATCTTTTGACTCCCAAGGTAGGTGTTTGCACATCTTTAACCGACCTACAAACTTGACTTTTGGAGGGTCTTGTTTCTTGAAAACCATCATCTTTGGTTAGAAGAGCCTCAAGTTCAACAGTTACTTCTGCTTCATTCCAGAGCTGAAAGGAAATGCATGAATAAGGCATATTTTTTAAAAAAGATTTTTAAAAAAAAAAATTTATTTGAGAGAGAGCATGAGCAGAGGGGAGAGGGAGAAACAGGCTCCCCTCTGAGCAGAGAACCAGATGCGGGGCTCTATCCCCGGGTCCTGGGATCATGACCTGAGCTAAAGGCAGACCCTTAACGGACTAAGCTACCCAGGCGCCGCAGTAAAGCAGATTTAAACTAAAATGATATAGAAATTGGAGAATTTAGTTTGGATTCTAACTGCTGAAATTTAATGGTTTGAGAGGTAAGCTTTTAAGCCAGGTGGGGGAATGATGACCCTTGTTTTACAGATGAGGACACTGAGGCTCAGAAAATCGTGTAGCATGCTGGCTTGCAGGGACAGCGCTGCTGGACAGCCCCGCTGGCAGGCCCGGCAATCTAAATGCATGACCTTGGCCATGTCCCACTGAGAAGTGAGCTCCAGGGTTGGGGGGCTATCAAGGTCACAGGAGGGCAGCCAGGGCTGGGGTTGAAGGTGAGCCTCCTTCCCCTGCTCGGCTCTCGGTACTGCCGCCCGTGCGTTCTGCGCCCCTACCTCGGTAGCCCCTGGCTGCGGGGACTCCAGCTCCGGTCCTACCCGCGCAGCCCGCGCGCAGCCCGGGCGCGGCGCAGCCTTGGTGCGATACCCGGCGCGGGCAGCAGGGGGCGGTGCCGCACCGGGCACCGGGCGCTCAGCCTGCGGGGGGCGGGGAGTGGGGGGCTCCCGGGCTGCGGCAGGCCCCTTTCGGAGGCGCGCACGGTGGCTGGGGCGGCGTGGGCTCTGCTGCCTGACTCGGGACGTGGGGGAGCGCTGTCTCAGATATGCGCCTGCACGCCCCGGCTTATAACCCCCACCCCTCCTCTGGACCCTAGCTCCGGGCCCTCCGGCACCTCCCAGACACGCCCCAGCCCCAGACCTCACCTCGTGTCCCCCACCGTGGGTCCCCAGCCCGTGCCCCTCCCCCAGCCCCTGCACCCTCCGCCCCGGGGCGCAGAGGGCCTCCCTCAGGCTTCATTTCCTGGCCGGGAGCTGTGGGCTTGGAGCCAGACTCCTAGGGTAGGAGTTGAGCCTGCCGCTGGCCTCCGTGTGGGATGGAAAGCCCACCACTGAGCTCGACTTCAATCCTCAGGGGCTCCTGTCTCTTTAAAATAGAATCCTGGCGCTTTGCTTTACCGCAGCTTCCAGGCCTGCGTGAACGCCCTGTCGCCTGGCTGACATCCTCCCAGCACTGTCCTCTCCTGACAGCACGCGCATCCATCTTCTTTCCCTTCCAGACGAACCTCGGCGGTGTGACTGCCTCCAGGCCCACGTGCTTGCAGGACCCTCCAGCTGGGATGCCTGTCCTGCAGCCCCCTCCGTTGTTCCTACCTTGTCTTCCCTAATAAGCTCTCCCCTGACCACTGGCTCTGAAGGAGCCCCAATTCCTACCCGGGCGTTTCTGCTCCACTCCTCCCTTGTATGCTCCTCCCCCGCAGCCCACAGGATGTCAGCCCCCTCCAAAGCCCAAGAGCATCTTGTTCGCCGCTGGACCTCTCTCCGAAGTTGACCAGGGTGCCTGGCACAGGGGAGGAACTCTGTAACATTAAAGTGAAGGGTGACCTCAGTCTGAGACTCCACTGCTCAGCTGTTCAGACACCTGCTGAGGTAACCTGGAGCCTGGCCTTCTCTGGAAAATGGCCTCCGTGCCAGTTTGGGATTCTGCTGCGTTGGCCATGACCTTGACCGAAACCTTTGCAAGGAGGGACACAGGGAAGCTCACATTTACTGAGCACTTACTGTGTGTCAAAGTGTTTTTTTTAAAAATCATCTGTTGGGATCTCACCATAAATCCATAAATTACATCTTCATTTTATGGATGAAGAAACCGAGCCTCAAAGAGGTTAAGCCACCGACCCAAGGTCACACAGGCAGAAGGGGAAGAGGCTAAGTTTGATTCCAGAGAGGCAAGCTGCTTCTCTCCTCAGATAATGGGTGCTTGAGATAGGAGAGGCCTCGGAGAACATCCCAATGAACCCCTCAGTGAACAGATGGGGAAACTGAGGCTTGTTGCCCAATTCTCATGGTTGAACAGAGGCAGGGCTGGGCCTCTGAGCCAAGGAATCTAGGTAGAATGCCCTTCTTTCAGCATATCTACAGAGGGATTCCTGGGAAGACTGAGTGACCCTGAGCGCTGCTGGACCTCAGTTTCCCCTGGAGGGATGGTTTCATCCATGGTCTCTGGCTCTGATGGCTTCTGAATCCATTTCTTGAACGCTGGGGTTGGGTGTTTCTGCTCCTGGGGCAGGAAAGTGATTTGATCTAGTTGTGGAATATCAGGGAGTGTGGGGCGGGGCTGGTGGTAATTCCCTTAGAAGATTTCTGGTATATTTACCCCCCATCAGCTGAGCAAGGGAAGGGCTTAGAGCAGCCAGTGGGCCCAACCAGAGGCCCCTACAGGGTCAACCTTAGATGCTGCAGACCAGGGAGGACACCTCGAGGGACAAGACCAACTGTGATACAGATGGGAAAGGGGTTCTGTGCCAAACCAGAATGTTTTCCCTCCCCTTGCCTGAAGAGACAGCCACAGTTGACCCTGGTTAAGGCTGGGGCTTAATGCTGCCATAGACTGACTATTCAAGGAACACTGGAAAAGCCAAGAAATAGTTTATGTGAGGTTTTCTAATTTTTCAATGTTATCAACTGATCCACATTTTAAGAACGGCAAGGAAAGTGAAGTATCTCTCTGGGCTGGCTTCAGCGGGAATGGCAGGACCCAGAGTCCCTGCTAACCTCAGCTTCTGATACTTATCGCTTTGGTTCAGTAACTTCCGCTTCCTGAGCCTCAGTTTCCTGATCTGTTAAATGGGCATGACCATACCTCCCTGGAGGAGGAATTGTGGGCTGGTGGAAGGGCTTGAGGGAAAGGGCTGTGCATGGATGATCCTGCAGCAGAAGGAGCGGCTCACAGCTGCTGGGGAGGTTTTGCCCTCACCGACCCTTCACCACTCCCAGGGTATTCTGCCAGAAGTCCAGATTTTTCCTACCTGCTGCGTACCTGCTGACATCTCCCACCTCCTCTCCTTCTGCTCCCACCCATGCCCACTCGTTCAGCCACACGGCCTCCTTGTTGGTCCTGGGAAGGCCCCTCACTTGGAGCGTGTCCTTTGGTTTTTATACCTGGCATCCCCTCTGCCCAGAGCCCTGTCCCCCAATACCAACACTGACACCAGAGCTCCATCTGGCCATTCAGGTCCCAGCTTAGAGAGGCAATGCCCTCCCCCATCCAACACTCTACTGCACCGGCTTAACTCTCTTCTTGCCGCACATTGTACTGGGGCTCTTCCTATTCTCCCCTGTGGGCCTCCCCCAGCAGGGTGTGAACCCCATCTTTGCGGTGCCTTATCTCGCTCCTCCCAGTGTCTTCCAGAGCCGAGCTCAGTGCCTCATCTGCACTGTAGGTTCTCAATGAATGAATGGATGGATGGATGGATGGATGGGTTGACTGTTCTGTTCTGGATGGATGGGATGGTGGCTGTTCTTCTCCAGGGAGCCAATTAGCGGAAAGTCCCCTGAGTGGCCCCGTGGCAGCCGGCTGGCTTAGCGTGGCAGCCTGTCCAGCCCTCCCCAGCCACTGGGGTTCATCTGGAGGTTTTGTCTAAAGATACTGAAATCGGCCGCTCAGCTACATCGTCATCACAGACAGGGCTCTCCCAAGGACTGCAGGCCGGTCCTGGCCCAGTGTTGCTGGGCTCTGTAAGAAGTGTGGATTTAGGAGTGGCTGGCCCAAGATCAAGAGTCCTTGGGCCGACAGACCCTGGCATACAGCCTTTTCATGGAGGCTCTGAGAGGGTAGGGGACTTGCCCATGGTCACACAGTGAGACTGGGCCTTGGGCTGAGTGTAGAGAGGGCAAGGACAGGTTCATCAGGAAAGGGTGGGATAGGGGTCTGGTGGGGGTCTAAGTGGCATGGCATGGGGAGCTCTGTCCTCTTGGGGGAGTGTATGGCAGAGGAGACTTTCTCCTGCCCTAGCTCAGGCCAAGGTCCGCCTTCCCCAACCACAGCGGGGTCCCTCCAGGCTCCTTGCCTGAGGCCACCAGGGGGCGGTGTCTCCCTCCTTCAGAGGTTGCTGGAGGCCTCAGTCCCAAGTCCACATCAGCCAGATCCGAACTCCCAGGTCTGTAGCCTCATGCCCAAGCCCCTGTTCCTCTCCTCTGGCGAGCCTGCCGCAGCCTAGTTGCACCTCCCTATCCTTGCTGCAGCCTTCTCTTGGTTCCCTCATCCTCCAGGACTGGGCTTGCTGTCACTGCCTCAGCGGGCGCCCTCAGGTCTGGTCAGGGGCTGCTCCAGCTCCACCCCTGCCACCGTGGGCTGGGCTGGGCTGTTCTGTCTCAGGGCTGCCTCAGTGCCACAGGGCTCAGCAGGGTTTCTGGCCGGAGAAAGACCTGAACTTAGAGCCACTCCCTCCTCTGTTGTATGGCTGAGCCACAGCTTCCTTCTTACCCCATCCTTAAGGCCAGTGTCTTATATCCAATGTTACTCTTCTGATTAATGCTGCAATGAACATCTTTGTTTCTCCCTGGCCCCTGCCCTGCCACAAATAAAAGAAAAACACATGTACGAATAGGTGAATGAATGGGGATGTACAGCATGTGACCCGTGGGGTACCCTCATCCCCATAAAGGGTCTCTAAAGAAATCCTACCACCTCTAGCTTGCAAACATGCAGATTCTGACCTCTTTCCCCACTCCCAGAACTACCACCCTGAACTGCCCCACTCCCTCCCTCCTGGATTGTCAGAATCCTGGATTGTCAGAGCCTCCCTGCCTCTGTCCTCTCCCTACAGCACCCAGGGGGATGTGTTAAGACTGAACCCAGATCCATGCCCTCCATGACTCCGCCTTCCTCAGAGGAAAAGTCCACACACCCTGCCCTAGGACCTCTCAGGCCTCACTCATCTCTTACAGGTCAGTCCCAGAAAGTGCACAGCACAGCCTTGCCCCAGGGCCTTTGCACACGCTATTCCCGGATGGTTGGATGCTATTCCCCGGGATTCCCACTTGGCTCCATCACTTCCTTTGAGTCCCTGCCTCTGAGTCTTACAGGCATCTTTCCTGACTGCTCTCTGTCACACTCATCCCGCTCCTTACCTTGTGGTTTTTCTTTTTAGCTCATTATTGCCCCCAGGAATTTTGTTTTTTTGTTTGTTGTCACCATCACCAATTAGGATGTAAATTCCATGAAGGAAGAGGGCTTTTGATTGCTTTGTTTCCTTACTGTATCTCAGGCCCCAGGACTCTGCCTGGCACATAATAGGTGCTCAATAAATATTTGTTGGATGGATACATAGAAGTTCGTGGGGTGGGGTGTGGAGACACACATATGCTGCCTCCTTCCTGCCTATGCTTGTGAAACCTGAGCACCTGAGTGTGGCCATGGTCCTGAGGGTGCGCTTTTTCTGGATGGGTGGGTGGAGGGGGTTGGTGGTTCTTACTTGGCAGAGCCCAGTGTTTGTTCAGGCAGAGCGCTTTGCCTCTGTGTTGGAAGGAGATGTTCTGCTATGGGATACAGTGCCCCCCTTACAGGACGCCTCTGGTGACAGCCAAGTGTTGCCGCTGTCCCCGAGTGCATGGAGTGGGCCTGTCACAATATTTGTTTAACAGGCGGCGGCACGCTAAGCCAGGCTGCAAACACAGCACTGCCAAGAGGCAGCCTCCTGCTGCCGCTGGGCTCCCTCGCGGTGCTAGGGACATGCTGCCCCTATTCCAGTGTCTGGCCTGATAGCCCGGCTGTGGTGCGAGTGACCCTCACTGTCCTGGCCTCTCCATCTTCCTTCTAGCCCAGGCCTGTCTCTGCCCCAGTTGTGACTCCTGCTTGCTTGGGTCCCTTTGAAACACTCTTGAATCCTGGCTCCTGCTTCCCTAAGACCTACAGCCAGGGCTGGGGTGCTTTTTCAGAGCTCCCAGCTTCTGAAGGCTTCAGCAAGGACATCCTGCCATGCAGGGTCCCTTGAGACTCAGGCAGATTCTGTGCCACCTGGCAGCTCAGACTTCCTGCCTCTCAAAACAGGATGAGGGTGGTAGGACCTGCTCCGGACAGGCTTCTGCAGGGCTGGGAGCTGGGAGACTCAGATCCAGCTGTTTGTCTCTTTGGATGTGTCTTGCTTGTCTGTCTGCCCGTGTCTCTGTCTCACTGTCCATATGCCTGATCCCCTGTCTGCCTGACTGCGCACCCCTCTGGCTGTGGGGGAGCCTGACTGTTTGTCTGCCTGGACATCCCCAGTGTCCCAGACCCAGGCTGGCATCTGTACACAGACTGACTTGTTTGGTAGGTGGGCAGCCCATTTTACAGATGAGACCACTGAGGTCTATTTGGATATGTCTTGCTTGTTTCTCCGCCTGTGTATCACACTGTGTTCACCCAGCATATTCCTGTGATCCTGTTCCCCCCACTCTGCACTGCTCCTGTGGGGTTGGGGGGCTGCCACCACGTCCCCAGCTCCTGTATGACCCCCCCTCTGCCCCAGTTGCACAAGCTGCCTCCCCAGCCACTCCAGCCTGGCACGACTCCCTCCACCTAGCGCTCCCGCAGTTCAGCAAGTCTGAAACACACAATTTAGCACTTAATTATACACTCTGCTCACTAATTATTTTGTGCCTTATCTCCTCAACTTGTGTGAGCTCTGTGAGGCAGAGCTGTGCTCTTGGGGCCCGGCACAGCCTTCCGTGCAGGCAGGGCTCCCTGCTGCCTGGGCTGGGGCAGGTGGCCATGCCTGGAGCTCAGAGCCCCCCATGTTGGCACTTGTGGGCAGGCAGGGGATGGAGGCGACTCATCCACTCACCTCGCAAATATCTATCCAGCCCTTTGGGCACAGCAACACACAGGGTTGGAAAGTGCCCCATCCCCTGCCTCCTACAGCCTGTTGCGAGACACAGGCTGAAACCAGTCTTCATGGATACATGCGGGGTCTGGAACGGGTCCCTGGCCACATCTTCATTCCCTCCCGAGTCCTCTCAGCCCCTCCAAACACACAGCCAAGCCACTGGGGGACCGTTGATTCTGCCTCCAGACTTACCTGCCACCACCATCTCCCTGGTGACCCTTGTCACCAACAGTCTGTCCTCTACCAGGTGGCCAGAGGAAGCATCCCTTCCCTTCCAACCCCAGCTCCACACGGAGCCAAGTGCCTGTCTGTGCCCTGCTGACCGCTCTGACTTTCCTCACCACTCAGGCCCTTCTTGCTGTCCTGCCACCTGTGTGTATATGAGTGTGTGTGTGTGTGTGTGTGTGTGTGTGTGCGCGCAGATATATATATAGAGAGAGAGAGAGAGAGACAGACAGACAGACTTCGTTCGGGCGATTGGCTTGCGTGATTGTGGGAGCTGGCAAAGTCTGGAATCTTTTGGGCAGGAAGACTCCAGGAAGAGTTGATGTTGCCTAGGGCTGAAGGCAGCCTGCTGACAGAATTCAGGCCTTCGACTGATTGGACGAGGCCCACCCCAACTTGGGAGGAGAATCTACCCTACCCAGTCTATTGGCTTCAGTATTTTTTTTTTAAGATTTTATTTATTTATTTGACAGACAGGGATCACAAGTAGGCAGAGAAGCAGGCAGAGAGAGAGGAGGAAGCAGGCTCCCTGCTGAGCAGAGAGCCCGATGTGGGGCTCAATGTGGGGCTCAACCCCAGAACCCTGGGATCATGACCTGAGCCGAAGGCAGAGGCCTTAACCCATTGAGTCACTCAGGTGCCCCTATTGGCCTCAGTATTAGCCCCCTCTAAAAAATACCTTCACAGCAACATCTGCACTGGTATTCGACTAAAAGCCGGCTAGCATGCCTGAGTCAAGCTGACACATGAAATTAACCATCACAGAAGCCTTCTCAATGAACATAGCGTCCAGAAGCCAAGCTCTGGCAGGCTGCTCAGACTGCAGCTTTGGGCATGGGGGTCTTTTGCCCTCAGGTGAAGAGACCTGCCTCCCAGGGGCTGCCCCCCTCCTTGTGACTGATTGATGTGGGGGCTCCTCCCAACACGGGCAGCTCTAAAGGACCATCTGGGTGCAGAGGCCTCTATGGGGTTGGCTGGGCTTCTGAGCAACTGTATCACAGAGTGCCTCCCCCCGCCCAGTTCTGCCTCCTCCTCGTCTTTCCTTCTGTGTGGACGTTTGCTGGCGTTCATCTGCTGGTTTGGTTGTCGTATGTGGTCGGTCTTCTGCCCTGGGATGTGGGCCAGGGCTGTGCCACCAGCACCCCTGACCCTAGCCGTGGGAGTATTTGCCTCACAACGGGTGGACGAGCAATGAGGGGTATCCACTCCTGGCTCTGGTCAGGATGGATGCCTCTGGGTGGCCCTGGGGAAGCTGGACTGTGAGGCACACCACTGAGGCCAGACCTCAGTCACCGGCAGGCTTGGGTTCCAGAGTGCGGTGGGCTGTAAGCTTTCTGCAGGGCGTCTGCCGGGTAGCTTCGCAGTTCCAGCTGCAGGAGGGGGAAGCTCAAGGAGGTACACGGAGGGAGGGAACTGTATGAACCAGACTAGGGTGGGTGTGCAAAGTGCAAGGAGGCACTCACTATTCCCCTGGGCCTGTGACCAGAGGATCTGAGACCCAGAGAACCCATTTATTCAAGGCGGTGAGGCCGGTCAGGGGCAGGACTGAAACCTGAATGTAGAACCGTCTGACTCCAAGTTCACCCACTCAGGGTGGGGGAATTTGTGTGGCTCTAGTTGAACTCAGAGCCCCAGCCTGGGGCAAGCTCTGATCTTCAAATCGCTTTGGGGAAGGGGGTGTCCAGTGGGGAAGCTGAGGGTGGAATGGATTGGGCCAACACTGCAGTGGCAGTGGGAGTGGGGAAGAGACCCTGGGAGCAGGAGCCCGGGCTCACGCAGACATGGGGGCTGAAGGACATGGGGCTGGTCTGCTTTCCAAAGGTCGTCCCGTAACAATCACCCCATCCCACAGGCTCTTCTGCAGTGTGACCTTGGCCCATCACTGCCCTCATGCCTCTGACCTTGAATCTAGGCTGGCCTTAGTGACTCCCTTACCATCTGTAGAATGTTGTGGGAGAGCAGGTCCAAAGATGCCACTTGGATTCCTGGAATACTGCTTCTTGGGATGCTCCTCTGGGAACGCCGCCACCATGGTGTGGGGAAGCCCCAGCCCCATGGCAGGGCCACAGGTGTCTGTCCCAATCCATAGCCCAGCCTTCAAGTCGCCCCAGCCTGGGTGCCAGGCTCTAGAGATGATTCGAGCTCTCCAGTGGTCTGCATTACCACTAGCCTTCAATCTTCCCAGCTGAGGTCTCAGACTTGTGCAGCAGAGGCAGGGACCACCCCCGCCCCCCACCCGCTCCCGCCCCACAGCCGGCCTCTGGCAGACTTCCTGACCCATAGACTCTGAGAGCAGAACCCAATGATTGCTGTTTTATGATACAAAGTTTGGAGTGGTTTGTTAACAAAAGATAACTCAGAACCCGCTTCTCACACACACTCCACCCTGGGCCAGCAGAACTTTCCTTGCTGGTTTGGAAGGGGTGGGGAGTCCAGAAGGTCTGGAGGCCTAGAAGCCCTGGGGTGGACTGGGGAGGAGCCCTGGGGAGGAACATAGCCTGTCTGCCTCACGTGGCTGGGGCAGAGGAAAACGCCTGCAGGATCTGGGCTTTGAACTCCACAAGGACCCCTACTGTCTGTGTCACTTGGACCTGTGTCCTTACCTCCCTGAGCCCCCACAGGTAGATCACCAGGCCCAGAACACGGGCACCTGCGGCAGCTGGTAAAACATGGTTTGCTTGTACCCTGGTGGCCAGAGGTGCCTCCCCCTCTGCACAGAGATGGGTATGGTGGGGAGGGTAGATGAGGTCCCCGGGAGAGCAACTTTTAAGACTTTCTGCTCCTTCCAGCAAGAGAAGCACCACTCCCAGAGGCTTCTCTGTCTTACCTCTCTGCCGCTCCTGAATTTCCCTCTTCTTCTGTCCAGCTCCACCCCTGTCACATGGACATCACTGCTCTGGGCTTCCCTGCTGCTCCCTGCATCTTCCCTTGCCCCTTTCTGCGCACAGGAGCCATCCTGATGTTAGCAGCTCACGCGGGACCTGCTGTGTCTCTGCCTAGCACGGCTCAGACTCCCCTTCCCTCTGAGAGAAGGTCCAAGCGCACAGTCAAGGTCACCTGTGACCTGGCCCACCCCGCCCCATTCCTGCTCCGGATCCCTCCACCCCTAAGAAACTTCAAGGCTGCCGGAAAACCAGCTACAGCTGGACAGCGGAGGATCCTGGCAAAGACTACCTGAATCTGTGCTCAAGGTCAGCAGACCCTGCCTGCAACTGTCAGCCATAAAGTAGCAGGCACCCCCTGATGTGATGTGATGGGAGGGGTGTCCACTTCTGCCGTCTTCTCCCTCCAAACCCACAGCTCCGGTGTCATCACGAGGAAGCCATGGACATCCTGCAGAGGGTCTGGCCGTGCTCTTCAAAAGGGTCAAGGTTGTGAAAGATGGGGCACACCAGAAGAGCTGTCCCAGGCTGGGGGACATGGGAAGACAGATGACCAAGGGCAATATGGAGCCTGGACTGGACGATAGTGAGTAAGCCGGGAAAGTCTGAGCTTCAGTGAATACTGTTGACCGACATTTGTGTCCTAGCCCTGATGCACACACCATGGTTATGTAGCACGCTCACGTGGGAGAGGCTGGGGGAGGGTGTTCGGGAACTCTAGTTCATCTTTATGATTCTTGGGTAAATCTGAAATTATTTGAAAACGAAGCATTAAAAAAATCAGGTGCTTAACAATTCTTTATTGTTTTTCTTATTAAAATTGTCATACGTGCCTGTTGTAATGATTCCAATCAGTGGAGAGGCACGATGCTGACAGCAGCTACCCTCCCCTGCAGAGGGGAGCCTGGGCTGGTGTCCCTCCCTCTGAGTTCTGTGCATATGTTAACATATATTATTCTCATTATTTTGTCTTTTATCACAAATGGGACTTAAAGTACACTCTGTCCTGCCACCTGTGTTTTCACCTGTTATTCCCCCAGGACGTCTCCCAGGTCAGGCCGGCGTTCACGGTTGCAGATGGGGTTGAATCCATGTTGCACATAGACTTCTCTGGGAGCCTGTGATTTTTGTGTTCGGCTTCTTGTTAGAGCTGATTAGGTGGACGCTGAGCTGACCGAGTAATGTGCTCACTGAATTCCCTCCAGGAGTGAAGGAAAGTGCCCACGGTACAATTTTTTTTTTTTTTTTGTCTTGAGCTCATGTTTGCATTAAATTCAGTCTGCATGTCCTTTGCAGGAAACTTCTTAAGCTACTTGGCCATTTTGTTAGGGTTAGTTTAATTAAAACCAGATCCTGTAATCCACAAATCCACTTACTCCTGCAGTGAGCGGAAAGAGGATGAAGCTCTGTGCACATGCCCTCTACCTTTCTGGCCACCCCTCCCGCCTCTCCCCTGCCCTGCAACACCTGGGCCTTGCAGGGCCACAGGAAGGTGATAGGGTGACATGTTACCTTTAGCGGATGTACTGATAAGCAGGTTATATTATTATTATTATTATTATTATTATTTTTAGAAATACACATTCAAAATAGAAGGTCTAACATTCTCTTGTCACACCCTGTTGGTTCACACAGAAGAATTTGCTATGGCTTGGCCTGCTCTGAGGGTTGGGGTTCCATCTTGGGGATGCCAGACCCCAACATTTACCAGGCTAGAGTGTCCTTTAGACTCTAGGTAAAATGCCTGCTCCCCAGGAAGCCTTGCCTGGTTTCCCAAACCGGGTCAGGCCCCCGCCCCTCCCAACCTGGTCCTGCAGCCGCCAGCCTCCCTCAGGACAAGGCACTGACCAGAATACAGGTCAGTAGGTGCAAGGGCCGTAAGGGCAGGGCCCTGGTCCCTATGCTTATGTTGCCAGGCACGGGGCTTGTGCTGAAGGAACAGAGGAAGAGTTTGGATTTACTGGGAACACAGAGGTGGTGGTCCCGGTGGGGAGAGTCGTGACACAGGTCAGGCAGGGAGGAGTCCGGGATTGGCCTGGCCCCAGATCCCAGCCCCTGCAATATTTCCATGTCAGCGTGCCCCCTCCTCCTGCCAACCATTTATCCCGGTGCCTGAACTGGAAACCTGGAGCCCCTAGGAGTGCTGGATTTCCCCCACCCCCCACATCTGCCCAGGTGAGTGATTCGCTGCCAGCCATGTAGCCATGGGGCTCAAATCTGCCCCTTTCCCCACCCCCTCCCCACAGTGTCCCCTCTAGACTTTTACCCAGAGCTCACAGCATTTGCCTGCCTGGATTCCTCTGAGGCTCCCACTGCCTTTAGAATAAAGCGAAATCCTGACCAGGTGCCAGGCTCATGTGCTGAGTGCAGTCTTACCTCGGCACCGTGAGTCTCCCCTCACTTGCTCCATGTGCCCTGGTCTCTGCTCTCTCCCTTGCACTCCCACATCCTCTATGTCCTCAGGACCTTTGCACATACTTGGAACCTCCCCACATCTGCCCCAGCTCAAATGTCATCTTCTCAGGGCACTGTCTCCCAAACCAGGTCAAGGCTTCCTGTTGTAAGCATGATGTGTTCATTTTCCACTAAATAGTGAAGGCCACAAGGGCAGGGCAAAGCTGCTTTCCTCACAGCTGTGTCCCTGAGCACTCAGTGAATATTCATTTAAAGCACACGTAAAGGAACAAATGGGCTGTGGTGAGGAGCTGGCTGGTGACACCGAGTTGAGGCTCTGGATTTGGGCTGAAGGGGGACCGTGCAGGTGGGGCATGCATCGGAAACCCAGGTTGGGCTGGGGTGGGTTGGGAAGTGTACCTGGAGGGCATGACAGTGTGGGCAGTGCTAGAAGTGAGTTTTCCCTCCCCTAGAAGTGGTCTCTTTTGTAGGTCCAGCCCCTGGCCAGGGAAGCATGGTGAGGCCCCTTCCCTCCCTTCAGCTCACATGTGTCCAGGAGTGGGCAGCTGTTGCCTGCGTGTTCATGTGAATCAGCCCTGTCTGGCGCGGTGAGCTCCGCGTCTGTCTGGAGCTGTGCGGGGGTGTGTGTATTTGTGTACAAGCGTGTGATTGTTTTGGTTTGGTTTGATGGGTGTGGGTGTGATTCTGCAGGGGGGCTGCCGGGTGCATCTGTGGGGGTGTGTCTGCGATCATCTGACTCCGTCTGTCGTGTGGTGGGTGTGTCCCCAAGTGCCTGTGGGGCTGCGTGGAGGTGGTCTGTGCATTCCACCAGGGTCTGGAGTCGGCACCCCCTACTATGGGGCCCGCCAGACCCTGCCCTGCTCCCCATCTTCCCCTCCCCACAGTTCCCATCACCTAGCAACCGAGAGATTCCCATCAGCCAGTGGTCTCCAAGACAAAGACGGTGTCTCTGTGAAGGAGGAGCAGTGCGTGGATGGGGAGGGTCTCTAGACTCAGCTCAGAGAGTAGCCTTGTTCCTGGCGCACCTCAGGCTCCCTGAAGGGCCGCCTCATCACTGTAGAGCTCTCTGTAGGTCGACCCCTCCACCCTCACTTTCCTCTTGGGGCTGGCACTTGCTGTGCTCCCCCAACATCTTCCCCACCCCCCTAGGGAGCCTCGTGTGGGCCTCTGCCATGTAGGATGTGAGGACATGATCGGCTGAGTGAACGCTGAGTGCTTCATCCAGTGGACCTGGACTTCACACCCCGAGGCCTGGCACTGAGCACATCTGGTGAGGAGAAACCCATCCTGTGGGGACCCATCTGTTCCTCCAGGGATGCAGTTTCCTTCTCCAGAAACCAGAGGTGAAGGGCGCTTATCTGCAGCTTTGGAGCAAAGGGCTGCGATCCTTGGGGGAGCAGGAGAAGGAACAGCTTTCAATGCCTCCCCGTGGTTCTCAATGCCCCATTAGACCTGGCTTCTTCTGGGAATTCCAATCTCCTCCCCAGTGCACTCCTCCCCCATGTTCCAGCCACACTGGCCAATGGGGCAGAATGATTCTTCCTCAGGGCCTTTGCACAGTGCTTCCCTTTGCCTGGCACATGCTTCCTCCAGGGCTCCATGAAAGTTACTTCACCATATAGGGTATCACCTAGCTGCAGTGGCTTTGGTTAGTCTTGCTAAGGCGACTCGCCTCCCAGCCACCTGCATCCTATCCCTGTTTTGTCCCACCTGCAGAGCTTTTCTCCCTCTCTAAGATGACCCTATTGAATACATTATTGATAAAATAAAAATAGAAGTATTAATAAATAATAATCATAAAAACCCAAGGCAGTTTTTTTTAGCACATACTATGTGCTAAGCACTTTTCAAGCCCTTGATGCATTTTGACTATTTACCCTTGGAGCATCCTTGTGATGTAGGAGCTATTATAATCTCCTTTTTACACCTGAGAACACTGAAGCAGAGGGAGCAGCTCAGCATCATGTCATGGCCACTGAGGGACTGTCCATTTTGTTTGCTGTGTGTCCCTGAAACCTGGCACATGGAAGGGGTCCCGGGGAATATTCTAGAAAGAAAGGATGTTGGCAGAGGAACACAGGATCTCTGAGCACCCAGGAAAGGGGCCCGGTGGCTCTCTGCCTATAGCTCTTGCTGTAGCATCACTGATGAGGGGTTCTCAGGCTGTTTCATGGATCTGATCAGGCTTTTGAGTCTGCCAAGCCTCTGGCTTTGGAAATGAGACCTGCACACAGAAGCCTCTTTATCTTGCTCCTCTGAAAACAGTCGGATCCTTGAGCTAGCACTCACTCATGCATTTAAGAGAAAATGTCTCTGACTCCTACTTCTTTGGCCAGCTTCAGTGCTGGTTTCCGGTGGGGCAGAGAAATGGGACTATGCCCCCATCTTCAAAGGGCTCACAGTCTCAAGGGAAGACAGAAAGATTGTGGTGGCATCTCCCAGGGACCTGTCTTTTATTCCCAGTTAGCAATGTCCCGAGTGGGACATAGATAGAACCAGCTTCTAGGATGTGTTTGGGTCGGTCACAGGCAGCCCATCTCTGCCTGGTAATCAAAACTGTAACATGCAGCAGAGATACATGGAAATGTTTGTGTCAAGTTGGTGATGCCTGAAGGTACAATGTTCATGGATAGCTTTGGAATAAAAGTTAACATGGCACTTCTTTGGACTTTTCCCTTCAAGGGAGGGTTTTCCCAGGGTTCTAAATAAACCACCGGGCTGCCCATCTCCATCCATGTCTGGGAAAGCCTGGCCTGGGGTCTGCTGTCCAATGCAGCCTTATGAAGGCTGGTGTGGGTTATGGGGTAGAATAGAGAGGAACGCCTGTACTGTGGGGAATTTTGCATCCTGCCTGGGGAAAGCTTGCAGAGGAGGTGATATTTTCTCTGAATGAGTAGGGTTCATATCTTGGACATAGCTCAGATCCCCATGGATCCTTGGCTCACCTTTGAGTACCCCTTCCCTGGCTCCCTTCTGCTTTTGCTTCCAGAAGTTGCACATATGACCTTCTTATGAAAGGCTCTTTTGAGCTCCTGGAGTTGCTCTGCCACTATGTGCAGAGAGTGCAGAGAGTGCAGAGGAGGCCCTTGGCCAATAGTGATGGGTGCAGTAGAAGGAAAACCCAGCTTCTTTGCCTCTGGCCTAGCAGATACTCCAGCATCTCCAGTCCTGGCCCTGTAATTTGCTTGCTTCCTCACCTGCTCTGTTTCACCTGCTCTGTTGTTCCCTGTGCCCTTACTGTGCTCCCCTGGGAACACCTAATATATCTCATGCACTTAAATGCTTCTTCAGAATCTGACCAGAGACAGATCAGTTCACCATGGAAAGGGCACAGGGGACAACATTCTGAGCAGAAGGAGAAGCAGAAGCAAGGCAGGAAGAGGAAAGAATCTAGAACTCTGCTGGAGGGGCACAGGGAGTGCAGGAGATGAAACTTGTCAGGGAAGGATGTCCCCGAGTTCCCAGGAGAAGGATCAAGGGCAAGCAGGAGCCTTCATGGTCCCATGCAAGGGGAGTGTACCATCAGATTTGTGCTTTCCAGTGGTTCCCACCCTAGTGCAGGCTGTGAGCACATTCTTCATGTCAGGATTATTTGGGCAAGGTACCCCTTTCCTGCCTAAGCAGAAAAGTATTTAATATGGGGAGTGAGGGGCTTATAAAATCAATGGAAGGGTTGGAGGATCAACAGTTAGGAATCAGTTGTGTACTGACAGCTTTCTTAGAATTAGGGGGTTGCTGTTGTATCTTAGGTTGGAAATTGCTGAAAATTACTAAAGATATCAGATACTTTTTTCTCTTTTGGTACTCAGTATTTATGGAATGAATAACTGAATACACACATGCTTTCATTTACTTGTGTACCAAATGGAACCAATTTTTTCCAATTTAATAGTGTTTCATTATGAGATTGACAAAATAATAAACCATGAAAACAGCATCTTCACTGTTAACTTTTTTTTAAACTTAAATACAAATCTTGGGGGTCTCTGATTATCTTTATGAATACATATGGATGCAGTCAAAGTAAAGAAAGTAATTTTGCCTTCCAATCTTTTTCTTAACTTTTTATTTCAAAAGAAACATAAAGTTAAAAGAATTTGCACCTATAATATAAAGACATCCCTTGTACCCTTGTACCCCATCTTCGCCAAGGCAACATCTTATGTGACTATAACATAATACTAAACCCAGAAATTTACATTGCTATGACATGTATGTCTAGTTCCATGTCCTTTATCATATATAGACTCATGTAACTCTCACTGTGATTGAGATACATAACCATCTCTGGCCACAGAGTTCCCCCTTGTGCTGCCCCTTAACTGTCATAACCACCCCTCTATCATTTCTAACCTGGGCAACTGCTAATTTAATCACCATTTCTATAGTCTGTCATCTCACAAATTTTATATAAAAGGGATTACATCATATGTGGACTTCTGAAAAAATTATTTATTTATTTATTTGACAGAGATCACAAGTAGGCAGAGAGGCAGGCAGAGAGAGAGAGAGGGAAGCAGGCTCCCTGCTGAGCAGAGAGCCCTATGTGGGGCTCCATCCCAGGACATTGGGATCATGACCTGAGCCGAAGGTAGAGGCTTTAACCCACTGAGCCATGCAGGTGCCCCATATGTGGACTTTTGAGATTGGCTTTTCCCACACAGCATAATGCTTTTGCAGTCTACTTTGTTCCTTTTCATTGCTGGTATAGGTATGGGCACAGTTTGCTTAAACATTCACCTGGCGTAGGATGTGTGGCTTCTTTCTAGTTTTCGGCAATTATAAATAAAGCTCCTATGGACTATTATGTACAACTTTTTGTGTGTGCATAAGAGGTATTTCTCTGGGATAAATACCCAGGAGTATGATTTCTGGGTCATACAGTAAATGTACATTTAGATTTATAAAAAAACTGCTAAGATGTTTTCCAGAGTGGCTGTACTGTTTCACATTCCAGCAAGCAACTGGTGAGAGTTCTTATTGTTCCACATCTTCTCCAGCATTTGGCATTGTCACTATCTTTTGCTACCTTTTAACTTTCAACCTACCTATATCATTAAAACAGAAGTGAATTTCTTGGAGACAGCATGCAGTTTTTACTGTTGTAGTTGCTGTTGTTTTGTCCAGTGTGCCAATCTCTGTCTTTTAATTGGTGTGTTAGAACATTTACATTTAATATTATTATTTATAAGTTAGAGTTTAAGTCTGTCATTTTATATTTTTGTCTTTTGTTTATTCCTGTTTTTAATTTCCCTGTTTTCCTTTTTATGTCTTCCCATGGGTTACCTGAAACTTTTAAAAAATTCCACTTTTACTTATATATAGTGCTTTTCAGTGTATCTGTTTATATAGACATTTTAGCATATTCCAGGTATTACATGAAGTGTATATAATTTATCAGTTCACTGATGTGGACATTTTATCAGCCAGAGTTCAGTATAGTGACTTAAATCTCATTACATCCCTTTAGTCTTCCAATTCCTAATATAATTTTCTTATATTTTTTCTTGGCATATATTGAGAATTACATCAGATAGTGTTATGATTTTTGTTGCAATTGCCAAACACACTTTAGAAAACTGAAGAGGAGACAAAGTCTATTGTATTTATTTACATTTTTGTTTACTATGCTCTTTCTTCCTAAATGACATTCCAAGAGTCCTTCTTTTTCGTTTTCCCCTTTTTGTTTAGAGAACTTCCTTTAATCATTCCTTCAGGATAAGTCTGATGGGGTCAAATTCTCTTAGTTTTCTTTCTTCTGAGAATGTCTTGATTTTTTTTCTTCATTCCTGAAGGATATTTTCACTGGATATAAGATTCCGGGTTGACATTTCTTTCAGCACTTGAAAAATGTTGTGCCATATTCTGCTTGTCTCCATGGTTTCTGATGAGAAATCTGCTGACATTCAAACTGTTTTCCCCTTATACGAAGATGTCATTTCTCTTTCACCGCTTTCAAGACTTTTCTCTTTGTCTTTAGTTCTCAGAAGTTTTAATATGCTATGTCTTGGCATAGATTTCTTTTGGTTTATCCTGTTTGGGGTTTTCTCAGCTTCTTGAATCTATAAGTTTATGTTTTTTCTAAATTTGGAAATTTTTAAACCATTGTTTCTTTGATAGTTTTTTCAGTCTTGCCTTGATTTTTTTTTTCCTCCTGGGATTCTGATCACACAAATGCTAGATCTTCTGTTACAGTCCCTTTCTTAGGTCCTTGAGTTTCTGTTCATTTTTTAAGTCTATTTTTTGCTGTGTTGTTCAGATCGAGTAATTTCTATTATTTTATCTTCAAGTTTACTGATTCTTTCCCTCTGTCCGGCTGAGCCCATCCATTGAATTTTAAATATGGTTATTGTATTTTTCAGTTCCAAAATTTCCATTTGGTTCTTCTTTACAGATTTTTTAAAATGATTAGTTTCAGAGGTAGAATTTAGTGATTCATCAGTTGCATATAACACCCAGTGCTCATTACATCAAGTGCCCTCCTTAATTAAGGCCCATCACCCAGTTATGAAATAAGTCTTCTTTATAGCTTTTATTCTTTTGCTGAGGCTTTCTGTTTTCTCACTTGTTCTAATTGTGTTCATTGTTGAAGAATTTTCATATTGCTGTTTTAAAATCTTCGTCATATCATTTTAACATCTTTATCTTCTGATTGGTTTCTTTTGGTTGTTTTTTCTCATCCAGGTTGAGATTTTCCTGGTTCTTGGTATGAAGAGTGACTTGTGATTGCAGCCTGAACGTTTGGGTGGATATCTGGCTTCTGCTGGCCAAAGTGGAGGTGCGACCTCATTTTTCTTTTCTGTGTTGTTTGGTGGTACAGTCCAGCTATTGTCTATAAGTTTTCTGGGTTTCTTCTTTGCTGATTGTTGAACTGGAGGGAGCAGGCTTCTCTCGGGGATTTTTTTTTTAATGACACTATTGGTATTTCTAGTAACCAGCTACCTCAGCATCCAGGCTGGAATATGTGAGGTGTAAATAAGACTCAGAGAACTCACCACCATTTCATTCCTTGGACCCTGAGGTCTCCAATGGGTCTTTCTTCTCTCCACTTTTCAGAGTTCATATATGTCTGTGACTTTGAGCAGTCCTTACTGGGAGGATCAGGGAAAGTACTTCTATCCTCTTTCCATATGTGGAAGTCCCAAAGGTCAGAACTTTTTGAAACTGCCCTGGATATCCTTTACATTGGTTTCCCTCAAGATTCTGATATATGCATGACTGGTATTCATACTGGGTTTCTGCTCTTTTTGTTTAATTCTTATGCCAAAATACTCTTGTGAAAAATTTGAACATGGCCTACTTTGTATACTATCCCTGGGGAACATAGAGCAGATATGAGCTCTTGTGAAAGGTCCCTTGACTCCCAAAGTCTGGGTGGAGGCAAGGGGGCAGCTGGGAGGTGGTTGGCCTGGACAGGCTGGTGTCCAGGCCACAGGCAAGCCAGTCCTTAGATTCACTGGTACACACATTTAGTTCAGGCTAACTCCATGCATTCACTGTTTGTCCTCTTAAACCTATGGATTTGTCCTCTTCCCACATTTCCCAAAGACCCTTTCCTCCATCCAGGCCAGTGTCCATCTTATCCCACCCTGTCATTCTCATGCTCATTTCTATACCACTAACGAGGTATAGAAATATACAGGTCTCCAGGAGAGCACTTCTTCTTCTTCAATGACCAGAGGCTATACAACTTCTGCATCACCTGCATTGGACCAGACCTCCTTCCCACTGAGCCTGAAGTTCTGAGGGCATTCCAAACCATCACAGAGTAATAAGCATGGTGACTGCCGTGGGGTCTCTGACCTGCTTTGCTGGAGTCCTGCCAGGCTAACAGTTAATTTACATAAATTCAATGTTCCCTTTGAGAGGGGGAGATCTGTTTCTTTGCCTGTTGGGCTTTGGTCCTACTAGGTCCTACTAGGTCTCTAACACTCCAAGGAAAGGAAGACCATACCCCCAAAGCAAATAGACACACAATTAGTTAATTAAGAAATAGTTTATTTAGAATTTCTAACAGTCCCAGACCCTACAGTTTAAGGGCTTTTTTTTTTCTCCCTGGTGGTTTCACTTAGAATTTCATTCTCATTTTACATAAGCAGATAGTGAGGCTCTTTGAGGTAAATACTTGCTGCAGTAAGCCATGAGGCACAAAGCCAATGAGCATTCAGCTCAGGGTACATGTGATAGCTTTATCGTTGCTTTGTTATTCTGTGGTTCAACATGGCTGCTCTAGCTCCAGCCATCACATCCGCTTTCCAGCCAGTAGGAAGAGGAAAGCATGCCCCTTCATTTTAAGAACACACACAGAGTTGCACACATCATTTCTGCTTATGCTTCAGTAGCTAACATTTAGGTATATGACCACAGCTAGCTGCAGGGAATGCTGGGAAATGTAATATTTATTCTGGGAAACCCAGTACCCACCTAGTAGTCTAGAGTTCTATTTCCATGGGACAGAGGTGAGAGTGGATATTTGGGCACAATGAACAGTTTCTCCTACACCTTCTGGTAAGCATGATGAATGCCACATTGGTCATGTGTTGAGTATTGACTCAATCCAGAGCACAATGAGCACATTTTGCATGTGAGACTTTGACTTGAGCCCCATGGGAAATAGAAATACATGTAAGGGTCAGGAAGGGGGGCAGAATAATCTTTATTGAAGACTTACCATGTTCTTACCATACAAAGAAGCTTTGCATACCTTGTTTCTTCATCTTTATGACTCTGTATGGCCGCTGTACATCTGAGGAACTGTATCTCATTGATGGAGTGTGTCTAAGGTCAGGTTTCCTGGGAAATGAACTATGAGATATGGGAGATTTATCAGGGAGTGGGTCCGGGATCAGCATCATGGGGAGTGAGGCAAGAAGGGCTGACGTGGCTTCCATGCAGTCTCAGCCAGGCCCAGCTGGAGATAACCCTGTAGAGTGGTCCTTCTCTCCTAATTAGGGGCCAGGACTTTTGACCCCTCATGAGCTAGTTCCTGGATGTGGGATGCCCACCCCCATTGCCCCTCCTTTCTGGGAGGGGCATGATCTTGAGCAAAGCCGCTGTCACCGTCCAAGGACTATTCCCAGGGACCAGGCATCCACCTTCAACACCTCTAGCCTCTGGGGGAATGAGTACCTTGGCCCAGAAGTTGGGATCTAGGCTGCACAGGACAGTGTCCCCTATAGACTGACATATTCCAGGTCACATAACTTGGTGGTTCAAAGCTGAGATTCCAATCTAGTTCTGTCTCCAAAATTCATGTCCTTCTCCATGTCTCTTGCTGCCTCCCATGGGGCAACCCAGAGGTGGACAGCA
Source organism: Mustela erminea (assembly GCF_009829155.1). Classification (NCBI taxonomy): domain Eukaryota; kingdom Metazoa; phylum Chordata; class Mammalia; order Carnivora; family Mustelidae; genus Mustela; species Mustela erminea. The sequence continues at coordinate 58,865,951 of NC_045614.1, forward strand.
CTGGTTGGGGAAGGACCTGGTGGCTGGATTCTTCCCAGCATGTTCTCTTGAGGGTAGGGTTAGATGGAGGTCCTCACTGCTCCTGAGACCTGAGATGGATCCACCCTCCTCTCCCATTTTCCCCTAGGCTGTCAGTATGCCCCAGCCACACTGCCCTCCTTACTGTGCCTTGGACCTCCCAAGCCCACTCCAGCCTTGGGGATGTCACTTCTGTCCCTTCCACCTGGACTGTGCCTCCTCCAACCTTTCACATGGTTAGCTGCTCCAGATCATTAGGGTCCCAGCTCGAATGGCACCTTCTCCGACCACCTTATTTCAAGTCACCCACTGCCACAGCCCCTCTCTATCCTATCACTTGCGTTATGCTAACATTACAACTCCCTAAAATGATCTTCTTTTACTATGTAACATGGGGATAATCTGTTTCCCCAAGAATGTGAGCTATGTGAAGGCAAAGATTTGTCTTTCTCATTCACTCCCTAGACCAGTGCCAGGACATAGTATGTGCTCAATAAATATGACTCAGTTAACGGAATGAATGAGTCCATGAATGCAAAAGGTACAAGTAACCCTTCTCTAGGCCTGTAAGGGATTTCCCAGAGCTGGGGGTGTTTGAGGAGAGGGGAGTCTTTCCTTCCAGCTGCTCTAAAGAGATGGAGCAGTGCTGAACTTACAGAGGATGTCAACCTCTGTCTCACTTTCCCCAACTATAAGCAAGGGGGTGGTGCACCTCCTAGGAAAAGTGTCAGAGTCTTTTTCAGAACCTGTATGCAGTGGGGAGAACACAGCTGTCCAAGGAGAACTGACCCAGGTTCGAATCCTGACTCCAGTCTCTCTCTCCACACACCCCCTGAATTCCTGGAACCCCTGTGTCTGCATCTGTAAATGGGTTTGATCATAATGCCAGCTCCCTGTGGTACTGGTGAAGTGAAATGGATGATATGGGGTGTATTAGTTTCTTTTGGCTACCAAAACAAAAGGCTACAGGCTGGGAGGCTTAAATAACAGAACTGTATTGGCTCATGGTTCTGGAGGCCAGAAGTTCAAGATCAAAGTGTCAGAGGATTGGTTTGTTTGAGACCTTTCCTTTTGGCTTGTAGATGGCCGTCTTCCTCTATCTCCACGTGGTCTTTCCTCTGAGCATGTCTATGTTCAAATTTCCTCTTATAAGGACTCCAGTTACCTTGGATAGAACCCACACTAATGACCTCATTTCAACTGAATAACCTAGCTCCAAGTACAGTTAAATTCTGAGGTACTAGGTGTTAGGACTTCAACATATGAATTTCATGGGAGAACACGATTCAGCTCATAAAATGGGAGAACAGGCACTCTCCAGGGTTGAGAGAGGCACTTCCAGATTTTGGTTTGTTTTTGTCTTTATTTTCTTAAGGATCTTAGCATATCAAAACATGATGGCATGCCTCAATGGTTTAAAAAATTAGTCTATATTTTAAATGGTTGTTTTAACAAATCAGTACTTTAAGCACACTTTGCACACAGAATGTGCCACCATTGTGCTCCTAACAAGATAATTCCAATAGTTTAAATAAAATATTCATTTAGTGCATTACAGATGGTCTAGTCTGGCCATGGGACATGATTTGTAAGTTTTGCAATGAGCAGCTTATTCTATGAATCTTTTTTTTTAAATAAAAGATTATATTTATTTATTTGACAGAAAGAGAGATCACAAGTAGGCAGAGAGGCAGAGCTAGAAGGGGAAGCAGGCTCCCTGCTGAGCACAGACCGGGATGCGGGGCTTGATCCCAGGACCCTGAGGCTTAACCAACACATTGAGCCACCCAGGCGCCCCTTGTTTTCTGAATCTTATCACTCATCTCTATATTTGGGGATGAAATAGTCTAAACTTCTGATTCCTGGAGTCTGTGTGGCCCGTTCTCTGCGACCAGGCCTGCCAGGCACATGGCTGTGCCTTACCATACAGACAGGAAACTTGTCCCTGCCTCTCTCTGGGCATGAGTCTTCTTATGCCTCCTTCCCTGCAGCCTGAAAAGCCTTTGCCTGGGTTGGTGGCCCCTCGGAAAGCCGCTCAGCGAGTGGGAGGGGAGCCAGGCACCGCTTGGGTACCATCGCCATGGCAACGCTCTCCCCACTCCGCTCCTCACTGAGACCCGGGCATCTGTGGCCATGGAGACTGGTCGCGCCACCAGCACATCTGCATAGCAACCAGAGAGGGTGCCGAGCGCAGCTGGGCCCCGCTTCAGGAAAGCAGGTACACTTAGAGCTTTTATAAATCATTAAGGAGAAGATGGGCGCCTTGACGGGAAAACGGACAAAGGACGCGGACAAAAGATGAAACCACAAGTGGCTAATAAATATATGACAAGTGCTCAACATTACCAGCGATCATAGAAATGCAAATGCAAACACAATAAAATACTTTTTTTTCTTTTTTAAACCAGAGCAATTGGCAAGAGATGAGGAAAACAGAAAGAGAAGACCTGGTATTGGGGGTGTGTGTAGGGAAATCGGGACTTGCATTCCTTGCTGGTTTGAATACAAATTTGCAGAACATTTCTGGGAGGGCAATTTGGACATATGTATCAAAAACCTTTAAAATGCGCATACCTTTTGAACCAAGAATTCCAGTTCTAGTGATTTATTCCAAAGTAATAATTAAGTGAGTAAAGATGTAGCTACAAGTGTGCTCCCTGTAGGGACAATTATAATAGAAAAAGTTAGAAGCATCCACAGTCTGGAAAAAAGAAAAAAAGAGATGGCAATTTATGGAGAAACAGTGCTAAGGGAATGTAGTGGGCAAGTCTTTGCACCCTTTGTGCCCAGAGAAGAGACATCAAAGCTCAGGAAAAAACCACCTGCTGTTCCTAGACAGAGCTTCCAGAAGTTTCTGAGCATATGAGAGAGCCTATTTGAATGTACATCATGGGAGGGGTTGTGGGCACTCTGGAACCTAGCTTGGATCTAGCCACTGCCACCATTTGTCTCTGGGACAGGCTTCCTCTATTGAGATCTTGTCACCAGGTTGAGGAAGAAGTCCCAGTTGGGTCAAAGAGATAAATCATGAAGGGTCAAAAGAAGTTTTTTTCAAGGTAACCATCCAGATTTGGGAACCTCGCTTGCATGAGAAAAATTAGCTTCCCCCTGGGGCATTTAAAAAATTAAAAAAATATATTTGTGGTAAAATACATGTAACATAAATTTTATCATTTTAACCATTTTTAAGGGTACAGCTCAGAAGTGTTAAGTACATTTGCACTGTTGTGGAACCATCACCACCATCCACCTCCAGAACTTTCTCATCTTCCTAACTGAAACTCTTTCCTGATTAAATACGAACTCCCTATCCCCTCCCCCAGCCCCTGGCAACCACCATTCTTTCTGTTCCCATGAAACTGACCCTTTAGATACCTTATATAAGTGGAATCATACAGCATTTGTTCTTTGTCCTTCAGGGTCATCCATGGTGCAGCATGTGTCAGAATTTCTTTCCTTTTGAAGGCTGAGAAACATTGCATTGTCTTTAAGAGACCACATGTGGCTTATCCATTCATCCTTTGGTGGGTCTTGTGTTGTTTTGCTTTTTTTGGTTATTGTGAATAATGCTGCTGTGAACATGAGTGTGCAGATACCTCTTTGAGACCCAACACAAGACACTTATGATGAAGAGCCATCCCATGGAGTAAAGCTACAAAGAGTGATCAGGATGAGTTTTATTCCCTGTGTGGAGAGGTCCAGCATTGTAGGCATCAGTTGAAGAAACAAAAAACATTCACACACATGTGTGAAAGAAATGACAATCATCCAAGAAAGCTCCAACTCATGAGAGAGCCTGGGAAGACCATAGAATGAAAAAAGTTTTGTTCTTCCTACTCACATATCTAGTGTATTCAAAGATTGCATAACAATTTACCAGAGTAGTGAAAATTGTGAGAAGCCATGTAGAAATAATGAGGGTGAAAAACCTTTCAACATAAAAGAACTCGAGTAGAAGACAAATTCTGTGGAACTAAGTCAGTTTGGTAGCCATAGTACATGTATACAGAAACAGTTCTCAGGAAAGAAAATATTAAATATAAAGTCTATGGGCAAGTTTGGAACTATGGTTTTAGTGGACATTTCAGAATTTGTGTGGAAGAGGGTCCAGATAAATGATAGATGGACTCCATCTAAAGTCTTTTGTCCTGTTTCTGATCTTTTCTGGCTTCTGCCAGCTCATTCATGATTTGTCTTGTTTCTCTAGCTGTATCTTTGTTGAGCTCTTATATCTACTTTGTTGTCTTGTTTTATGTTGGTAGTGACTTCATTAAATCTTTGTACTTTGTGATGTAAAATTCAGTATTTGTTTCCTGCTCAGAAGTGATGTGTTTTCTGGTGAGTGATGTTCATCTGTTATTAATTTTTCTGTTAGATTCCTACTTTTCATTTATTTTATATCTCTATACACATCTGTTATTCAATTATTTCTGATTACTTATTTCTGCATAAGAAAATCTTTTATGGATGAGTTGTTTATTGCAGGTTCAGTGGAGGAGAGCCAGGGTTGTGCCCAAGGCTGGCTGTAGTTAATGTGTGTGCATCTTTCAGTGTCCACTTATTCCCACCTGATGGTGCAGTACCTGTAGGTCTGTTCATAGGGTGAAGTCTCTCTTTTTAACCTGGCCACATGGACTGGTGTCTTGTTGCAACTATCTTCTCCCTCTGTCTGGGATTGCTTATGGAGCTCAGCCCACTGTTTTTTGGAGCCAAACTGATTACAGAGAAGGTAATACATTTTTTTTTTCTTCATCAGAAAAGATTTTGGTTTTATGTTAAAGGATTTTGGTTCTTACTTGGGTACATGTACCTTATCAACTCTTTCTGGTATCTACAGCCATGGGCACTTTCTCTAACACTGTTTTCCCCTACATCCCTGCTCAAATTTTATTGCCTTTATTTTATTTTATTTTTTTACTTCACCTAATTTCTGAAGATTTTATGTCCATATGTATGTATTTATTTATTTAAGAAATAGAGAGAAGAGAGGAGAGAGAGAGAGAGAGTGAGCAGGGGGAGGAGCAGAGGAAGAGGGACAAGCAGACTCTGCACTGAGTGTGGAGGCTGCTGCTGCTTGATCCCATGACCCCGAGACCATGACCTTAGCCAAAATCAAGAGTAGGATGTTCACCTGACTGACCCACTCAAGCACCATGTTTTGATTTGCTGTTTTAGCTAAATCCTAGTTCTAATCAAGGTACAGTTTTATTTTCTTGCTGTTTCTGAGAGATTTCAGTGAGAAGAGGAGAATGCCAACTCAATGGGGCTATTTTCAAAAGTCTTGTTTGTATTTTTAAATTTTGTGAGAATTTTGCTGCCAATAAATGTCAACTGATTTATATATCATATTTTGTATAGGTGATAAAACAAATTCATACCTAAGTCTTTAGAAAGTACAGATTTCACGGAGAAATTCTTGGTTGTTCATTGAGGTTAAATGAAGCATCTTAGAAGACAGTGTCGTTCTCATTACTGCATAGCATGTTACTATTTTCATAGTCTAGCAATCTGGCTTCTTGGTTGGAAAGCTCAGGAAACAACTCCAACTAATTTACTCAGAAAGAGAGCTTGTTACAGGATACTGGTTATCTCACAGAAGTATAAAAGTATCACAGGATTGTTTACATGGCTAAGTCTTTGGATACCACTTCCAGAGTCCTGCTGCAGAAATTGGGACTGTTCCTCCAGCCCCTATCTGTACATCTTGATCTGTCAGATGCTGGGTCATGTGCACTTGCTAACTATGAGTGAGGTTGGAAAGCAGGATCCTGGGTTCTTAACTGCTTTTAAGTAGTGGGTGGGCTCTGTCCTTGCTAAAACTCATAAGGCAGTGATTTGTCACTCTCAAGAGGGTGTCTTAGTCAGTCCAGTTTGCTGTAACAAACATACCATACACTGAGTGGCTTAAACAACAGACATTTATTTTCTCACAGTACTGGAGGCTGGGAATTTGAGATCAAGATGCTGGCAGACTCAGTTCCTGGTGAGGACTCTATTCCTGGTTTGCAGATGTCCACCTTCTTGCTATGTGTATACATGGTGGAGTGAGAGATTATCTCTCTTGTGTCTCTTCTTGTAAGAAAGCTAATTCCATGCATGGGCCTCTACCTTCATGAACTAATTATCTCCAAAGACCCCACTTCCAAACACCATCACACTGGGGAGTTAGGGCTTTGATATATGAATTTGTGGGAGACAAAAACATTCAGTCCATTGCTGAGGATGATTCACTTGCTAAGCAGCAAAACAAGCCAACAAACAGGTTTCCTTCACTATCCCATTCTTTGACGATCCAATATCAGGCTGTACCTAACTTTCCATATTTCCCTATATTTAAATGTATGTGTGTATTTGCTGCTGACAAAATACAACGATCTTATTACCAAAAGCATTCATCCTTTAAAAAGAGGGTCTCCCAAGGTTTCAAAGCCCAGGGTCTTGAGGAGATGCCCATTCTCTTTCTGGTGAAATTTCTCCTAACACTAAACAAACAAACAAACAAAAGATTCAGATGCTGGGTATCCAAAAAGAATAAAAGAGCCATCAAACTGGGTCTAATTACCAACCTAAAAGTAGGACTTCAGTTGGGTCCCTCTGACTATTTCCAGTACATTTTTGAGATGCTTTCTTTAAAAAGGGTTGGTAAACTATAAACAAATCAGTGAAGAAGTAAATTGTTTGCTCGATAAGATGATTTTAATCCTTGCATGCAATTCATTTAGCATCTGACCAAGTCAGTGGCTGTGTCTTTGGAATTGTGTTCCATAATAACCAACTTTTCGTAGGTTGTTCTTGGTACTCTAAGAAAAGATAAAAATAGCTTGTATTATGGCAAAGGAGGTATTAATATATAATTCACTGTGGGATATGATCACCTAATCCCAAGGTTATCGGGTCACTTATTCTTGGTTCTTAACATGCCCTATTTCTCCTGAAAAGGGTTATGAAGATCTCTTTGATGGTTATGTCTCATCCCCAGTTTTAATTGCTGGATTCCAGATGTTAGATCAAATTCTTGAAACCTGACTTTCTCCTACCTCCTCCTTCTTGTCCAGATAGTTCAAACTTACTCTCTGATGGTGCTGGTTTGGTTCTGGATCATTGATATTGATCACTGATCCATAGACCTCACTGTCCTGGGGAGCCATCTGTCATCAGTCCCCTTCTCTCCCTCATGCCCTGTATTTGCTTTCCCCCACCAGTGCCTTGCCTTTGGAGAGGACAAGAACAGCACTACTTCTGACAGCAGTGTTCTGGCCAGACATCATCTCTGTCTGGTAGGTGCAACTTACCAAATTTTCTATTCTTTGAAAAGTACTGAGGTCCTGCCAGTAACCTGGGTTGATAGTGTAGGCTTTCATACAGGAGAATATATCCATAGGATTATAAGCAGAATGTGCTGAAATTCTGGTAATGAAATGTGGATCAACAAAGAACCATGTTATCCAAAGGCTGGAGGAGAATTTTGGTGAAATCTCAAAGGTGATTCAGAGAGAGCTGTCAACTTACAAGACAAGTTGTCTTGTAATTCTATGTAGTTCCTTGGATCTCTCCAGTAATGGGGACCTGAGTCTCTGCACAGATCCTGTGCTGTGCTCAGCTGACAGTGATGATGGAGGTCATCTGGGGGTGGGCACACAATAAGGTCACTCCTGGGTCACAGTGTCCCAGGAAAGGGATACCCAGTCACCCTGGCATATGCATGTGATGTGTTCCTTATCTGTGTCTGACATCTGTAGTGCTCCCACCCAAACCAGGAAAGAGATGGCTCATGTATTTGAGATACTTCTCTCTGTTTTCCTGGAATGATTTCAACTAGGTATTTAAAATAAAATAAAAATTACTTAAAAAGAAACTTAAAATGATTGCATTTTGGTTAGAAAAACATATGCATGCACAGAAAAGAACTATCAGAGAGACAGCAAAATGTTCACAATGGTTCTCTCTGGTGGGTGGGATACAGGTGATCTTCCTTTCTTCTTTTTGTTTTCCCCTATTCTAGATGCTCTACGGTTTTGCAGAACATGTGCTACTATTGGAATAAGGAAAAATAAATAATAGAAAGTTAAAATGTATCAACATCTGAAAATATAGACTTGTATAACTAGTAAATTAAGAGACTATAAAAACAATTTTTTTCAAGATTTATTTATTTATTTGAGAGAGAGAATGTGAGAGGGGGCAGGGGCAGGGTGAGAGGGAGAGGGGGAGAGAATCTCAAGAAGATTGCCTGATGAGCACTGAGCCTGACACAGGGCTACATCTTCCATCTCACGACCCTAAGGTCATGACCTGAGCCAAAACCGATATTTGGACGCTCAAATGACCGAGCCACCCAGGTGCCCCTGAAAAAAATATTTTTATGAGAAAATGTAAATAATAAAGTAAATGTAATCTTAAAAAAAACACTGACATACTGGAAGTCATTAAATACATATGGAATACATTTTACATGTGTAAAGAATACATTAATGTGGCATACATTTTGGAATATATGAAATTAAAATGAAATTCTAGGAGCACCTGTGTGGCTCAGTCAGTTAAGTGGCTGCCTCTGTCTCAGGTCATGTGGGATTGAGCCCCGCGTTAGGCTCCCTGCTCAACAGGGAGTCTGCTTCTGTCTCTGGGCCCCTTCAGCCCTGCTCATGCTTACTCACACACTCTCTCTCTCAAATAAATAAATAAAATCTCTAAAAAAAATGAAGAAATTCTATACATCAAAAGACACCATTAAGAAAATTAAAAGGCAAGCCTTTTAAGTTTCAATGGGGTTCACAGTTCTGTGAATAAGATAGGAACTTGATAAATATTTGCTGAATCAATTAATAAATGAATACACTCTGGGGTTTCCTGAAGTGGCAGGCTCTCCTGTGCATTTTAAATGAAATGAAATCAATTTACGAAAACGTGATTTGCACCTCCCTTCTCCCCCCAACAAATTAATTGTGTAAAGCAAAAAAAAAAAAAAAAAAAAAAATCAGATGCGACTAGATGTTCTGTTGCTGTTCTGCCACTGGGCATGGTCATGGCCCTCCCCCGCTGCCCTGCCCCAGACTCAGTTTCCTTATCTGGAAAAGGAATAACAGCCACCCACTAGCATTGCACTTTAAAGAGCGCCAGAGTTAAGAGTCCATGTCAATATGAATATATCAGGGCCAAAGCAACAGGAGTAGTTAAAAGAATTTTTTCATCATGAATTGTGAACACATACAAAAAATTGTGCCAAACAGAAATGTGCATGTGGAGTGAGTTATCACAAGGCAAATGCCCAGAGAGCCACCAGTCAGGGCAGAAAACTGAACACTCCAAGGATCCAGAAATCTCTTCATGCCCTTCTTAATCCTTACATTCTCTGTCCTCCTGCCAAATGACTACTATCCTGACTTCATGGTAATTACTTCTTCTCTCTCTCTCTTTCTAAAGTAGTTTTATCACTGTATGAAGTATACATCCCTAGAACATGCTTGCATCATTTTGCTGGTTTTTAAAAACTGCAGATGGAATCATGCAGGTTGTCTGGCGTCTTCCGTTTAGCATCCTTTGTGACATTCATCGGTCCTGCTGTGTAGCTGTTTGTTCATTTTCCTTGCTGTGTGGTATTTCTTTGTAAATGCCCTATAGCTTCCATTACCATTTTCTTGGTCATGGACATGTGGCTCATTTCTAGTTTGGAGCTATTATGAATAACAGGGCTATGAACATTTTCCCACCTGTCTTGACACTTTGCACGGGCTGCCATGAGCTCTTTTGTACATGCACATGCATTTCTATTTGGGAGCAAATTTGGAGTGGCATTGCTGGCTCACCCGGTATGCTTGTCTTTGACTTCAGTAGATAGTGCTAAACCAGATTCCAAAACAATTGTGCCCATTTACACATTTGCCAGCAGAATGTGAGAATTACTGTTATTTCACATCGTGCCAACAACTAGTATTGCCAGAACTTTACATTCTAACCTATCCTCATGGATGTGTAAATGTATCTATCTCATTGTGGTTTGAATTTGCATTTCCATAATTACCAAAGCACTGAGCATCTCTTCATGTGTTTGGTGATCTTTTGGATATTCTCTTTCATGAAGCACCTGTTCAAGTCTCTTGCCCATTTTCCTTTTGAGTTTTCTCTTTTTCTTATTGAAATATGGGAGTTCTTCGCATACTCTGGATGTGAGCCTTTGTCTATTAGATGTCACTAATACCTTCTCCCATTCCGTAGCTTGCCTTTGAACTTTTTTTTCTTTAAGATTTTATTTATTTATTTGACAGAGAGAGAGATCACAAGTAGGCAGAGCAGCAAACAGAAAGAGACGGGGAAGCAGACTCCCCGCTGAGCAGAGAGCCCAATGCAGGGCTCCATCCCAGGACCCTGAGATCATGACCTGAGCCAAAGACAGAGGCTTAACCCACTTAGCCACCCAGGTGCCCCTTGCCTTTGAATGTTTTAAAGGGTGTCTTTGATGTCTAGAATTTCTTAATTTTAATTTAATATAGCCCAATATGTATTCCACCTGTGTATTTTTATATAAAATATAAATAACACTCATATAACATGTATAATATATAAAAATATATATTCACATATATAACATGTATTCCATGCATTCTGATATGTCAGTGTTTCCCTTTAAGTTTAGGTTTTCTTGTATCTTATTAGAAAAAGATTTTTTTGGCTCATATAAAGAGAATATGATCTTCCAGAAGCTTTATTGTTTTACCTTTCCCATTTAGATCTACAATTCCACTTGGACCTGGTTTTCTTATATATGGTAGGAGGCAGGGATCATTTTAATATTTTCCTCATAGAAAACCTTGGATAACCAATGATTTTATTCATATTTATTAAAAATAATCCCCCATACCCCATTCTGAGCTGTTACTGTGTTAAAACAATAAATTGAGCATTTGATTATATGTTGCTGGAGTCTCTTCTCCTTCGTTGGTCTATTTGATTACATAACCTTGCACAGAACTGTGTTGTCTTAAGCAATGTAGCTTTATAACATCCTAATAACTGATAGAACAAGTTCTTCTATTTTGTTCTTCTTTTTCAAGATTGTGTTGGTTATTCCTGGCCTTTTGCTCTTCAGTGTAAATATTTGAATCAGCTTGCTTATTTCCACAAAAGACCTGCTGGGATTATAGTTAGGACTGCACTGAAGCTATATAGGAATTAGAAAGAATTTATATTTTACAACCATGAATGTGATATATACCTTCATTTATTTAGGTTTTCTTTAATTTTATTTGTAAATATTTGATATTGATGCTAGCATAGTGACTCTTCAAAAATTATTTTGTTTGCTACCATCTATAGAAATTCAATAGATTTTTATGTATTAACCTTGTATTAATTCAATATCAGTTTTAGTTCTTTTCTATTCCTTATCTTTTCTTTTCCTTGCCTTGCTGCACTGGTTAGACTGATATAATGCCAAAATAGAAGTGATGATAGTGAGTCCCTTTGACTGACTCCTGATCTCAAAGGGGAAAGAGTTCAATATTTCATCATTAAATATGATGCTTGCTGTATGTTTCTATATATTTTCTTTTTCAGATTATGGAAGTTACATTCTGTTCTTGATAAGATTTAAAAATTAATGAATGTATATGAAATGTGATCAATTTTTCTTCATCTTTGGAAATAAATATATGCTTTTCTACTCTACTCTGTTAATATGGTGACTTCTGGATGTTAAACCAACCTACAAATTTTGGAATAAATTTGAGTTTCTGTAATTGTTATGTCACTGGATTTGATTGGCTAGTGTTTGATTCAGGATTTTTCTATTTCTTTTTTTTTTTTAAGTTTTATTTATTTATTTTTGAGAGAGAGAGAGAGAGAGAGAGAGTGAGACAGAGCTAGCGAGCACATGAGTAGGGTGGGGTGGGGCAGCGGGGCAGAGGGAGAAGCATGCTTCCTGCTGAGCAGGGAGTGCTGAGCAGGGAACGCTCAGCAGTCCTGAGCGAGACTTGATCCCTTGACTCTATCTCAGGAGGGACCTGAATGGGACTTGATCCCAGGAGTCTGGGATCATGACCTGAGCTGAAGGGAGATGCTTAACTGACTGAGCCACCCAGGTGCCCTTCCGTTTATTTTCTTAAGTGATATTTTCTTTCTCATAATGTCTTTTTGGGTTTTGGTACTGATTGTATTCTGGGCTCATAAAACAGGTGGTGAAGCGTTCCTTTCTTTCCTCTCACCTCTGGATCTAAATTTCTCGGAGAAATTGTTGGCAAAGCCATCTGGTCTAAAATGTACTTTGTGAAAGATTTTTAATTATACTTTCAATTTCTCTAATAGTTTAATAGAACATTTAATATTTTGTATTTTTCTTCTTTTCCCCCTGAACTTTTTTGAGATATACTTGACAAAAAATGTCATGTATATTTAGGTAGTACAATGTGATCTTTTAGAAGTATACAATGTGATGATTTAATATACATATATTGTAAAATAATTATCACAATCATGTTACCTCACAATTACCATTTGTATGTGTATTTGTGAAGAGAACACTTAAAATCTGCTTTCTTAGCAGATTTCCAGTGTTCAATACAATATTATTAACTATAACCACCATAAACTTATTCATCTTATAACTGAAAGTTTGTACCCTTTGACCAACATCTCCCCATTTCCCCTATCCTCTAGTCCTTGGCAGTCACTGTTCTACTCTCTGGTTCTATGGGTTCTACTTTTTTAGATTCCATATATAAATGAGATCATACAGAACTATTTTTTCTGTATCTGGCTTATTTCATTTAACATAATGTTCACCAGGTTCATCCATGTTGTAGCAAATGGCAGGATTTCCTTCATTCTTTATGGCTGAGTAATATTCCTGTGTGTGTGTGTGTGTGTGTGTGTGTGTGTGTGTGTGTGTGTGTAATTTGTGTCTACATCACATTTTTTTATCCCTTCACCAGTCAATGGTACTCGGGTAGTTTTCATATTTCTGTATCTTGCTATTGGGAACAGTGTTGCAATGAAGATGAAAGTGTAGATACTCTGTCATCATTATTTCATTTCCTTTGGATATATACCCAGGATTGCTGGATTATATGGCAGTTTTATTTTTAGATTTTTGAGGAACTTCCATAATGACTGCACCAGGTTACATTCCCACCAATGGTGTAAAAGAGTTCCCTATTCTCTACCCCTTCCCCAACACTTGTTATCCCTTGTCTTTTTGAAAATTGCCATCGTAACAGGTGATATCTCAATGTGGTTTTGATTTGCATTTCCCTGATGATTGATGATGTCGAGCACATTTTTATGTACCTGTTGGCTATTTATATGCCTTCTTCAGAAAAATGTCCTTTCAGACCTTTTGCCCATTTATTAACCTGATTAGTTAGTATTTTTAATATTGAGTTGTATGCATTTCTTAAACACTTTGAGTATTAATCTCTTACCAAATACATGGTATGTAAATATTTTCTTCCCTATGACAGGTTGTCTTTTCATCATGCTGATGGTTTCCTTTGCTGTGCAGAAGCTTCTTAGCTTGATATAGTCCTACTTGTTTATTTTGCTTATGTTGCCTGTGCATTTGGTATCATATTAGAAAAAAAAAATGTCTAGACCAATGTCAAGTAGCTTTTCCCCTGTGTTCTTCCAGGCACTTTACAGTTTCAGGCCTTACAGTCAAGAAGGTAATACATCTCAAATTAATTTTTGTGTATGGTGTGAGGTAAGGGTCCAATTTCATTCTTTTGCATGTGGATATCCAGTTTTCCCAACACCATTTATCGAAGAGACTACCTTTTCCTTGTTGTTTCCCTTGGTGGTCTTGCCAAAGATTAATTGACTCTATACACATACTAGGGTTTATTTTTGCATTTCCCTTTCTGTTCCATTGGACTATGTGTCTATTTTTATCCCAGTACTATACTATTTTGATTATTATTATTATTATAATAAAATGTTTGAAATCAGGAAATGTGATGCCTTCAGTTTTGTTATTCTTCTTCAAGATTGGTTTGGCAATTTGGAGTCTTTTTGGCTCTGTACAAATTTTAAGAATGTTTTTTCTAATTCTGTGAAAAACGCTATTGGAATTTTGATAGGGATTGCATTGTATTTGTAGATAATTTTGAATAATATGGATATTTAAATAATGGCAATTCTTCCAGTCCCTGAACACAGGATATTGTTCCACTTGTTTTCATCTTAAATTAATTTCTTTCATTAAATCATATAGTCTCAATGAAAATATCTTTCTCCTTCTTGGTTAAATTTATCTTACTTTTTTTGGATGCTATTGTAAATGGGATTGTTAACTTCTTTTTCTTTCTTTCTTTTTTTGGGATAGTTTATTTTAGTGTATAAACATGCAACTTATTTTTTGTATATTGACTTTGTATCCTACAACTTTACTGAATTCATTTGTTAGTTCTGGCACCTTTTGGTGGAGTCTTCAGAGCTTTCTATATATATAAGTTCATCTCATCTGCAAACAGAGACATTTTAATGTCTTCCTTCTGATTTAGATGGTTTTTATTTCTTTTTCTTTCCTAATTTCTCTGTCTAGGACTTCCAGTTCTATGTTGAATGGAAGCGGTAAACGTGGGCACTCTTTTCTTGTTCCTAATCTTAAAGCAAAAGCTTTCAGGTTTATACAATTGAGTATGAGGTTAACTGTGGGTTCTTCATATATGACCTTTATTATATTGAAGTATATTCCTTCTATACTTAATCTGTTGAATTTTTATCATGAAACAATGTTGAGTTTTGTCAAATGCTTTTATTTTTGTTCATCTATTTAGGTTATCATATGGTTTTATCCATCATTCTATTTTTTTAAAGATTTTTTATTTATTTATTTGACAGACACAGATCACAAGTAGGCAGAGAGCAGGCAGAGAGAGAGGGGGAAGCAGGCTACCTGCTGAGCAGAGAGCCTGATTCGGGGCTCGGTCCCACGACCCCGGGATCATGACCTGAGCCGAAGGCAGAGGCATTAACCCACTGAGCCACCCAGGCACCCCTATCCTTCATTCTATTAATGTGATTAATCATGTTTATTGATTTGTGTATGTTGAAATATACTTGTATCCTAGGGATAAATCCCACTTGATCCTGGTGTATGATCTTTAATGTGTTGTTGAGTTCAGTTCGGTAGTTTAAAAAAAAAAGATTTTATTTATTTATTTGACAGAGAGAGACACAGTGAGAGAGGGAACACAAGCTGTGGGAATGGGAAAGGGAGAAGCAGGCTTCCTGCTGAGCAGGGAGCCTGATATGGAACTTGATCCCAGGACCATGGGATCATGACCTGAGGGTGAGGGTAGATGCTTAATGACTGAGCCACCCAGGTACTCCAGTTTGGTAGTCTTTTGTTGAGTATTTTTGCCTCTGTGTTTTTCAGGGATATTGGTTTGTAGTTTTTTTTCCTTGTAGTGTCCTTGTGTAGCTTTGATATCGAATGCTGGTCTTGTAAAATGAGTCTTCAATTTTTTGTAAGAATGTGCAAAGGATTAGCATTAATTCTTATTTAAGTGTTTTGTAGAATTCATTCATGAAGCCATCTGGGCCTGGCTTTTCTTTCTTGGTAAGTTTCTGATTACTACTCCATTCTCCCTACTCATTATTGGTCTGTTCATATTTTCTATTTCTTCATTATTAAGTCTTTGGGGATTTATCCATTTCTTCTAGGTTATCCAATTTGTTGGTGTATAATTGTTGATAGTCTGTTATAATCCTTTGTATTCTTGTGGTATCAGTTGTAATGTATCCTCTTTTATTAATAGTTTTATACATTTAGGCCCTCTTTCTTTTTTTCTCGATTAGTTTAAAGGTTTGTCAATTTTATCTTTTTAAGAAAACAGCCCTTAGTTTCATTGCTCTTTCTTATTGTCTTTCTAGTCTCTATTTTATTTGCTTCTGCTCTAATTTTTACTGTTTCCTTCCTCTGCTAAATTTGAGCTTAGTTTGTTCTTCTTTTTTTAGTTCCTGGAACTATAAATATTGTTTATCTGAGATCTTTCTTTTTTTTTTTAATGTAGGCATTTATCACTATAAAAATCCCCACTAGAACTGCTTTTGCCGCATTCCATAAGTTTCAGTAAGTTGTGTTTCCATTTTCATTAGTCTTTTTTTTTTTTTAAGATTTTATTTATTTATTTGCCAGAGACAGAGGGAGAGAGCACAAGCGAGCACAGGCAGACAGAGAGGCAGGCAGAAACAGAGGGAGAAGCAGGCTCCCTGCCAAGCAAGGAGCCCGATGTGGGACTCGATCCCAGGACCCTGGGATCATGACCTGAGCTGAAGGCAGCCGCTCAATCAACTGAGCCACCCAGGCGTCCCTTCATTAGTCTTTTTTAAAAAGTTATTTATTTATTTATTTGTTAGAGAGAGAGCGAGAGAGAGAGAGCACAAGCAGAGGGAGTGGCAGTCAGAAGGAGAAGCAGGCTACCTGCCTGCTGAGCAGGGAGCCTGATGCAAGACTCCATCCCAGGACCCTGGGAATATGACCTGAGCCTATGGCAGATGCTTATCCGACTAAGCCACCCAGGCTTCCCCCATTTTCATTAGCCTTAAAATGCTTTCTGATTTCCTTTTTGACTTCTTATTTGACTCATTGGTTTTTCAAGAGTGTGTTGTATAATTTCCATATAGTTGTATTTCCATATAGTCCAATTTTCCTCCTGTTATTGATTTCTAGTTTCATAGCATTGTGGTTGGAAAAAATATTTGATATTATTTCAATCTTTTAAAATTTGTTAAGGTTGTTTGGTTTTCCAGTATATGATCTGTCTTGGAGAATGTTCCATGTGCGTTTGAGAAGAATGTGTATTCTGTTGTTGTTGAATGGAATATTCTGTATATGTCTGTTAAATCCATTTGGTCTATAGTGTTATTCAAGCCTGCTGTTTTCTTACTGATATTCTGTCTGGATGATCTATTCACTGATGAAATGGGGTAGATATAAGTGGGGTATTGAAATTCCTTATTGTATCATTTTATTGCTGTCTATTTCCCTTTTTGGCTCTATTAATATTTGTTTTATATATCTTGATGCCTCAATGTTGAGTGCATGTATGATTACATTTGTTATATCTTCTTGATGAAGTAACCCATTTATTATTATTCAGTGACATTCTTCGTCTATTGAGATCCGGGTTTTTTTTTTTTTTTAATTGAGATCCGGTTTTGGCTGAATGTCTATTTTGTCTGATGTAAGTACAGCCACCCCTGATTCCTTTTGTCCATCAGCATGAGATATCTTTCTGCATTCATTCACTTTCAGCCTCTGTGTATCCTAAAAGTTAGAGTGAATCTTTTATTGGCGGTACATTGTTGGATCCTGTTTTTAATTCATTCTGCCATTCTGTGTTTAATCCATCTACATTTAAAGTAATTTGAAGTTAGGGTTAGAGTCAGACTTGGTGTTAGGGTTGTTGTTATTGACACATATATCACACATGATATTATTGTATTTCTCTATGCCGTAGACCCAATATTATGTTATATACATACTATTTTATATAATTGCTTTTAAAATCAGTTATGAGAAAATGCGTACTATTTTTTGTAATTATGTAATTACTCTTACTAATGCTATGTGTGTGTGTATTTGAATTATCATCTGAGGTTATTTGCTTTCACCATATATTTCTTGTCAATCAGGTCTAGTAACAAATTCTCATGGTTTTTGTTCATCTTGAAAAGTCTTTATTTCACCGCATTTTAGAAAGATAGCTTGGCTGGACAGGTTTCTTGGTGACCACTTTTTTCTTCAAGCCCTTGGGGTGTGTTATTCCCCTGACTATCCCTCCATTGTTTCTGTTCAGAAGTCAGCTTTTAATTTTGTTGAAGTTTCTTTGTAAGTGACAAAGTCATCTTTCTCTTGATGATTTCAAGATTTCTTGTCTTTGACTTTCAGCATTTTTACTATGATATAGTTTTGCAAATCTTTTTGCAGTTATCCTATTTGTAGTTCATTGAGCTTCCTGGATGTGTAGGTTTTTTGGTTTTCAATGAATTCAGAAGTTCTGCTATTATTCTTTCAACTTTTTTTTCTGCCCTTTTCTCTCTCTCCTAGTATTCTGGCAATGCCATTATATTTATATTGATTCAGTTGATGGTGTGCCACATTTCTTTGAGACTGTTAATTTTTCTTCATTCTTTGTCTCTGTTCTTGCATAATCTCTACTGATGTATCTTCAAGTTTGTTAATTCTTTATTCTGCCAGTTCCCATTTACTGTTGAGCCCTTTTAGTGAGATTTAAGTTTCAGTTACTCTAATTTTCATCTCCATCACTTCCATTTGGTCTTTTAAAATAATTTCTATTTCTTTATTGATATTATCTATTTGATGTAGCATTGTCAGCATACTTTCCTTTACTTCTTTATTTATGCTTCCGCTTAGTTCTGTGAACATAGTTATAATGGCTACTTGGAAGTCTTTTTCTGTTGAATCTAACATCCAGTCACTCTCACAGGCAATTTGTATTGTTTGCTTTTTTTACTGGTGTATGGGCCATACCTTTTTATTTCTTGGAGAATACATATATATATAGAATATATACTATCTATATCTATATCTATATATCTATATCTATATCTATATCTATTTATTTATATTTTCTCCACCTGTAAAATGAACATGCAAATAGTTGCCTCCTCTTGGTGGTGGCTTGAGGGTGTCTTGGGCAACTCCCACAGTCTTCTGAGGGTAGAAGTCCCAGATTGGGGTGCTAGCATGGTGGGTTTCTGGTGAGGCTCTCTTCCTGACTTGCAGAGGGCTCTCATCTTGTTGTGTGCTCACCTGGCCTTCCCTGGTGTGTGAGTGTGTGTGCGTGCATGTGTGTGTGTGTGTGTATACGGAGAGAGAATGTGAGCTTCCCGATGTTTCTTCTTGTAAGAACACGAGCCCTATGGGATCAGGACCCTACCCTATGACCCCATTTAAGCCTCCATTGCCTCCTTATAGGCCCCATGTCCAAATATAGTCACATCAGGGGTTGGGGCTCCAACATAGGAATTTGGGGGGATGCAATTCCATCATAATGGAAGGTTAATGGGTTAGTCCCTCTGGAACACAAGAGCCCAAGGATTTTGCTACTACAGGAGTCATCTGTAGGTTCTTGCACATGCCCTTTCTTCTGTTCTCCAGAGCACACAACCTCACCTTCTCCAGGAAGCCCTCCCTGACCACCAGCCTCCGCTGCTCTGGCGCTGGGGAGATGCTTCCTCACCTGGGCTCCCACTGGCTTCCAGTCCTCTTATTGAGTCCCTACTTATTACAGCAATTTTCCTCTGACTTGCTAGAATCTGTTTGCTCATCTGATGCCCCCACTTGCTGAGAGTACCCCTGGGACCTGGGCCTCTTCATTTCCTTGGTTTCAGTTTGCAGCACAGGCCCTGGGATGCCCCAGGGCTCCAGGAGTTATAGGCTGGGGGAAATGGTGGTTGCCAGCCTCAGTTTCCCTTGATGTCATTACGTTCTGGTTGTAGTCAGGTGTCAGCTCAAAGGCCACTATGTCAGAAAGGTCTTTCCTGGCCAGTTTTTCTAATGGGGCTCACCTCTCCAATCATTCCCGAGTCCTTGCCCTGGTTTGTTTTCTTCATAGCATGTACCGGGGCCTGAGTTATCCTGGCTGCTTATTCTGTTACCTTACCTGTCTCCTTGAGTGAAAGCCCCCCAAGGGCAGGGACCTTGCCTGGAATCCCTGGAGTCTGGCCCAGTGCATCTGACATGTGTTTGCTGACTGAATGGCTAGGTGGTCCGTTGGGGACTCTGAGGCTGGAGCTGGAAGGTAATGTTTCCATGTCTCGTTGACTGTTTGAGGCAAAAGGGAGATCTGGACACATTGACAACACCTCCAGGCCCTCATTGGGAGAGGATATGTCCCATATACAGAGCACATTTCTTGTCCTTTTTGATCCTGGTAATGTTCCATTTCACAGATGGGAAAACTGAGGCTCAGATGGCATGGCACCTTGCCCAAGGCTGGGTGGCAAACCACTGGGCTGAGCCCAGCTTCTAGATTCCTTTTATTTTCCTTGCCATCTCTCCTTTTGGGAAGGTCACAGTATTTCCTTCTCCCTTTCCCTGTTCCAATGCAAGTACCCCAGGCCATTAGCTCCTCTCCGTGGCCTTGAACCTCAGTACCTGGGCTCCTGTCCCCTAACTCCTCCAGCTTGGGTCTTTGAGAAGCAGATGTGGAGACAATTTCCATGTGTAGTTTACAAGGAAGGGGGAGAAATTGAGCAGAAGTCAAACTGCCGTGCAGACCCCACAAAGTCTCGGTCACCCTGCCAAGTGTTTGTGACTGGATACCACCCACTGG
The DNA here is from genome assembly GCF_009829155.1 of Mustela erminea. NCBI lineage: Eukaryota > Metazoa > Chordata > Mammalia > Carnivora > Mustelidae > Mustela > Mustela erminea. Next base: position 58,886,266 of record NC_045614.1, read on the forward strand.
AGCTGTCCTGTGTCCAGCCAAGGTGCCTGGGCCTCTCTAGGGAAGGGTTGTCAGATGTGGGCTGCCCTGGGAAGAGGGTTGTCTCACACCAGGTGGCTGAAGGAGCAACAGCTGGAGGGTGTCTGCTGGCCACGCTCACCCCCAGCTGGGTAGCACTTCCTTCCCAGAGTCAGAACTGGGCAGCACACATCCCAGCTGCCACAGTCTGCCTCTGCCCACGTCCCTGGTCCCCAGGGTGTCATCTGCTCTGATCCTGAGTACTCTGTGCTCTCCCCTCACTCTTCACTGTCCTCCAGATGATGATCTGAGACTCATGTGGTTTCATTTTGAGCACCCACTTCAACCAACAGGAGGCAGTGGCTTGGAGTGCTATGTTGAGAAGGATTCTGAGGCTGGCCCAGCCAGAAATGATGTTCTAATTGATTAGCCATGTCTGCCTCAGGCTCGGGAGGGACACAGTGGAACGCGTGCCAGGATTTTTCTAAAGGCCTTCCTTCTGCCATTTCCCCACCTGGAGCTGCTTCACCTCTGGGATCCACAGGCCTGAAAGCCTCCCTCTGAGCTCAGCCTACTGTCCTTCCTCTCCTACTTGTGTCTGGTCCCACTGGCCACCGGGTGAAGAGGAAGGCCCAGGGACTTGGCTTTGGAAGACAGGTAAGAAGCTGAGGGAACGTCAGCAAAGCACATGACCTCCCTCCCAGGACTTGCTGGTATGAGGCTCCAGGAAGATGGGTGGTGAAGGGAGAGAGGTATCCATCTCTGATCCTGGGTCCCAGGCAGCTGTCAGAATGCTGACAGTAAGGGTAGGTGGGCAAGCTGGCTGGGGGTCGCTCTACTGTGCTGCAGGGAGGGGATGTCATGGATGCAGAAATGACATCTCCAAGCATTGCCACAAAGTGGTATTGATCCAATGTGGTTCCCTCACATACTCTTCTGAGGTTCAGATGCCCCGTTACCTTGGAGACCAGCCATAGGCTTCCTGGGAATGATTGTGGAAGTGATGTCTTCAGGAGGAAGATAGGGCCACAGGTGTACACAGTACCCGCCCGCTGCCCTCCATTAGACAGATAGGGAAACTGAGACCCCAAAGTGGCAGTAACCCACTCAATGCCAGGACCAGAAAGTCGGCTACCTGCCTTCTGGCTGCTCAGAAAACCCTCAGGCTTCTCCCTTCACAGGCATAGGTTGACAAAGCAGGGGGAAGAGGAGTTGCTGCTGAGGCCCAACAGGCGTGCTGACCACAATGTTGGATCATTGGGTCCAATCGGCTGTGGCCTCTTTTAATGTTGGTTTTTCCCCTTCTAGAATAAGAAATGCTACCTTTACTGGGGCCTCTGGGTGGCTCAGTCAATAAAGCATCAGACTCTTGGTTTTGGCTCAGGTCATCATCTCAGGGTCCTGAGATCGAGCCCTGCATTAGGCTCAGCGGATTTGGGCTCAAGGATTCTCTCCCTCTGCCCCTCCTCACCACTCTCTCAAATAAATAAATAAATCTTCTCAAAAACACTACATTTACATGGAACTTACTATGTTTAGGCACTGTTCTAAGTGATTTACTTGTCTTAGCTCACTAATATTTGAAGTGATTCTGTGAGATAGGCACTTTTATGATCCCTATTGTACAGATGAGGAAACTGAGGCACAGAGAGTTTAAGAAACTTGCCTAAATTCACACAGCTAGTAAGTGGTGGGCCTGGGATGTGAACTCAGTAGGAGAGTAGGAGAGTAGGAGGGTCCCTACTCAGTAGCAGAGTCCCCCTTTGACCTTCCAAATATCCTCCTCTGTCTTTGGTCACTTTTTGGACTGCATGCTGGGCTTTCTCTGGTTGGGTGCGGCCAGTCAGAGGTAGCAGCTGGACCTGGGAGTGAAAGGGGACAGAGGTCAGGACATTTGTCCCTGACTTCTTCCTGCTGTGCTAGTGGCTGCAATCTGGTGCCTCTCAGCTGTGGTTCCAAGCTCTGGTTGGGTATACTTTTGGGTACATGCTCTATCCCCCAATTTACTCCTACTCTTCCCTTTCTCAATATCTCTACAAGGTGGAAGCAAGTTCTATGTGCTCTCTGGTGGTCAGGGAAGGGACACAGTAGATGTAGGGGTGGGGATCTACATTTGAGAAGAGATCTGAGTGCCAAAAAAAGAGCCCCAGCCATGCGCAGAGGACAGATGTTGGTGGGAGAGCAATCAGGTAGATGGTGCAAAGGTCCTGAGGCAGCCGTATTCTTGGCATATTTGAGAAAAAGTATAGAAGCCAGTGTGGTGAAATGGGGTGATGGGGAAAGTGGTGGAGGATGAGGTTATGGTGGGGGTTCGGAGCATAGTGCCCTGTCAGCCACTGAAAGTCCTCTGGGGTTTAGGGATGAGGCGGGGGGACACTGGGGAGGATTGAGCAGAGAGGTTATCTGATGCACATGTTAAAGGCTCGCTCTGGCTGTGGTTGGCAGGGTGGGCAGAGAGGGGGCTGCTCTAACCATCTAGGCAAGAGCTGGTGGGGACTCAAGCTAGGGTGGCAGGAGTAGAGGATGAAAATTCTGGCTGGGTTCTAGAAAGATTTTTAGAGCTCTGCCAACAAGATCCCCCCCAGGGTCAAGATGTGGATGTGAGTGAGAGGAAAGGAGATGTCTCTGACTTTTGGGCTCAGCAGCTGAGAGGTTGGAACTGCTGTTCACCGAAATGGGGAGACAGCTGGAGGAGTTGACTGGGGTCAGGTGTCAGGGTTGAGTGTCCCCCATGTTGTCTGAGATTTCTCCTGGATATATGAGGGCAGGTGCTGGGGAGGCAGGTAGGTAAGGCTGGAGCTCTGAGGAGAGTCCAAGCTGGGAGGGAGACCCAGCAGTGCCAGAGAGGGTATGAAAATAATGACTCAGGTCAGTGGTGACATGTAGGCAGGGAGGAGGCAGTGGGCTTCCCTCCCTGCAGGCAACCCAGCAAGGATGGCTGGCTGTGGTGACCCATGGCAGCAGGGACTCCCAGATAAGTTGGGGGGCGGGGACATGAGAGTTACCCTCCAAGTGGGTTCTGCCAGCCTGTAGCCTGTGCCTCTGTCCTGAATCTGGGTGATTAACCACTGGCACCAGCCAGTCCTTCACCATGGCCAGCCTCTGTCCCCTGCTCTGCCATCCCTGCCCCCATCAGGCTCCAGGCTGCAACGACTGGCTGGACGATTGTTACTCAACTGTGCGCTGAGGACACCCATGCCCCAGAGTGGCTTGGGTGACCACAGGGATCACTTGGAGTGAACTTCAGGATGTCTGCTGAAATCACGGGGCAGCAGAAGTGTTCCTTTCCTGCTGAGGAACATAACTTGGAGCTGCTGGAAGTCACCTTCGCCACATTCCCCAGGGGAAAATCTTTCCAAGTAGGAGCAACTTGGAGGAAAACAGAAAAGAGGGACAGAGAGATACTGACTGAGCCCTGAGGAAGTCCGGAATCTGGGCTGCAGCTTAGTCTGGTCTTCTGGTGCACTCCTTGGTGACTGAGACGGCCAGTTGTCCTGGAGGTTCAGACCAGGTCCAGCAGGCATCTGTTGTTTGCAATAGAAAGAGTTCAGACTAACATCCAAAGATAGTTGAGTGCCGTGCTGGGGGTGCAAGGCGAGGGTCCTCTGGGTCACCAGTGTCCGCCTGCGGTCACCAGTGTCTGCCACTGCTGCTCTGGGTCTGGTTGTGCATGTGGGCTTTGAGCTCTTCCCCCACCCCCCGCCCCCGGTCTATCCCGGTCTTTCCTGCGCCCTTCTTTCCCCCAAAGCTGCTGCTCTTCCTGGATCACGGCGGCTAAGTTGTCTGTCTCTCCTGTGTGCGACCATTCTCTGGTTTCTGACCCATGTTTCACATTCTTCTTGTCCCTGCCAGATACCTCAATGGCTCACCAGTAGCCACTCCACCTTCCCGGCTCCCCTGCAGGTAAGCTGGCCACGTGACCCATGCCTGGTCAATGGGAGGAAAGGGCACACCTCCTGGAGGCTTCTGGGAAAAGGTCTGCTTCCCAGAGAAAAAACTAGAGCCTCTCAAGGATAGAGCATTATTTTGCCCCTGCCTTTGGCTTCCTCTGTGGGAACATGGCAGGGGCATGTGATGCCTGGAGCTGTAGGGACCAGGCAGTGGCAAGGGCGAGAAGGAAGAGCCATCACACTGGGAACCATGGAGCAGAAGGGCAAGAAGCACCTGACATGGCTGGGCCAAGGGAGGAGCTCCAGAACTGCTCCTTCCAGATGACTCGCTAAGTAAACAACCAACGTCCGTAAGGTTTCAGCAACTGTTCGTCCAGCGTCTTGCCACCGAGAGACTGAAGCCTTCCTGATGGATGCAGCAGCCCAAGCACCCCATGGACTCATTCAGACACTCATCAAGCATTTAATCAAATGCTTACCAAGTATTCCCTGCACGCTGGCTCATTCTCACATTTAACGTAACCCATTCAACGACTTTTAAACGCACAGATTACCCCCATTTGAAACATGAGAAATGTAGGTATATCACAGTGATCCTAGTTTGCCATAGCAGAGAAAAACAAATCTCAGGGGCTGAACACAAGTGTATCTCTCACTCCGATCGAGGTCAAGGGTAGCTGTGATGGGGTGACATGTGCCCGCTCCTTACAATCCCTCAGGGACCTAGGCTGATGGAGGTGCGACCATCTTCAATTGACCCTTGGGGGTTAACATCGGAGGGGCAGACGTGGGCAGAAAATGTGTGGACGGTGGCACAGGGGGCCTCAGGTCTTGAGTTAGGGGGTGTCGCCTCTCCTCACACGTGTTCACTCGCTGCAGCCATAAGCAGAGGACGCTGGAACACGGCACCCAGCTACTCCGGTCGGCGCAGGAGGAGAGAGACGTGGGTATAGTCAATTGGTTACATTGGGTTAGCCAATCCCTCTTACTGGGGCTCAGGGGGGCTGCGTGACTCACCCAGTGAGACTCTCAGATGACTGGGGGGAGACCATGCCTGCTTTGTCTTCTCGGGGATCCAGACGTCCAAGGGCTGCCAGCTGAGCCAGGCGCTGCCCTAGGAGCAGTCCTCAGCAAATGCAGCTGTCCGCTCTGGCCTTCCATCTGTTACTGGGCCACACTTCTCCTCCTGCCTTCACCCCATCGCGGGGCAGAGGATTTCACAGTCTGTAGTGAGCACTTCCTCTGCATGCCCAGCTTTCAGAGGCAAGGCTGTCTGGAGTAGAGTGGAGAAGATCAGAGGGTAAGACGGGATCCCCACCCCCGAGGCCAGGGGTAAAGCCTCAGTTTCCTCATCTGCAGAGGGCACTGATAACTGCCTCCATCACAGTTGCTGGGGGTGGGTGGTGAGGCAGTAGGGAGCATGTAGAGCCGTGCCTGGCTGCAAGCCAGCATTTGCTGAATGTTGGTGAGGCCATACTCCTCCAGCCTCTGTTATGCCCATCTTACAGGTGAGAAAATGGAGGCTTCCCAGGTAGACTGGGGCCCTTGTTCCTCCTAGCACTCGCTCTTCTCACAGGGGTGTGCCGGGGCGCTGAGGACCACACGTCACAGCCTGTGGGGAAGGCTCTGCTCACCCGCCACATCCTTCACAGTAGCCTGTTCCAGAAGGCCCTTCCCTGTCTCTGGTTCCCAAGACCTCCCACTTAACATCGAGTCTGGGGCAGGAGTCTGGGGCAGGCCTGGGCCCGCGTTCTTTGCCAGCACAGTCACACCACAGGCCTGAGCACAGTGTGAGACCTGTCACTCAGCCACTCATCCCACGGGCAAAACCCACAGAGCTTCCTACTTTTGGCTCTTGAGCAACCAAGTCCCCAGGCGGTGGACCTGGCAGGGGAGGCCTCAGGATGTTTGCGGTGGGGAGATAAGGCCACCTGGGAATGTAAATTGTTAGACCAGAAGGACGGAGATGCCTCAGGCATGATCTTTCCCGAATTCCATCTCTGGAGTGTTTATTTTCTTCAAGGCAGACTAACAGCTCTTCAGTATTCCTGGGTCCTGATCCTTTGCTTTGGATCTCCTTCCCTCCCTTGTATTTATTCAATAAGTTTTTATTGAGTACCTACAAAGTTACAGTTTAAATGAAGGCATTCAAAGAGGGCCTCCCCGAGAAGGTGGTAAAGCGGCCAGGTGCCCATCTAGGGGAAAGGTGTTCTGGGTAGAGGCAGCAGCCAGTGCAAAGGCCCTGGGGCAGAGTGTGCCTCGCTTGTTTGAGAACCAGTGAAGAGGATGGGGTGGCAGAAGCAGAGTGAGTGAGGGGAAGAGGAGGTCTGAGAAGTCACAGAAGAGGGTAGGACAGACTGGGGAGGGCCACGTGCCCTGAGTGTGCTGGGAAAGGACTGGGGGGCCAAGGAGAGGAGAAACAGAACCAAGGTCTTGGGTTTGGAGTGAACAAAACAAATATCCTTGTCCTCACCTCTGCCCTGTCGTTCTAGAGGGAGAAGAGTGGAAAGAAATGAAATAAATAAGAAAGTAAATCCTGTTAGAAGTTGAGAAGTCCTGAGAGGCTAAAAGAAGTAGAGAATGATAGCAGGAAGTGCCGCTGGGGTGGGGGTTTCCATTTACGCGGAGTGACAGGAAGGGCCTCCCTGAGAACTGACGTTTAAGCGAAAACCCCAGGGAGGACAGGGAGTGCTCTTGCTGGTCCCTAGGAAAGAGCAGGGACACAGGGAACTGCCAGTGCAAAGGCCCAGGGGTTGGGCCATGACATTGGCTCTTTCGTGTTATCACTACCCAGGAAATGGGGATTTCATGATAAAATGAATGCAAAGGTCTTTCAAAAACTAGCCAGCATCACAACCAGTCTTTTTTATGATTCGTTCTTGTTACAGATTGCCCCAGTCAGCTATGGCTACAAAGATGCTGTTTAGCAAACCACCCCAAACTCAGTGGCCTCTGACTGCAAACCCTATTTTTCACCCAGACTTCTGGGGTCAGTAGAGGTTTAGCTGATGGAAGCTGGGGAAGCTGGGGCTGCATCTGCTTTCTGCTACTCCCCCTCCTCTGAGCAGCGGCTTCCCCAGTCTTGATCGCCCTGTGCACAAGAGAGCTAAGCCCCGCCTGACACGTGTGGTTAGGGCTTCTGCTCATGTTCACCTCTGCTCACGTGCATTTGGCCAAGCCCAGCCCTGAGTGGGCAGACAAAGACACTCTGCTTCACAGGGCGTAGCATAGGTGACATAAGGAGGGGAGAGGCAGGGCTGCTCTGCACCTGACACGTAGGAAATAATTTGGGCTTTGCGGGCCATGTGGCCCCTCTTGCTGCTGCTGGGCTCCACTGGGGCAGTGAGCAAGCAGCTGCAGGCGATAGAACTTTATTTATGGACACTGAAATTTGAACTTCATAAAATTTGCTCATGCCACAAAATACTATCCTTAAAACATTTGTTAAAAATATTTTATTTATTTATTTGACAGAGAGAGAAATAGTGAGAGAGGGAACACAAGGAGGGGGAGTGGGAGAGGGAGAAGCAGGCTTCCTGGTCTGGCAAGCAGGAAGCCTGATGTGGGGCTTGATCCCAGGACCCTGGGATCATGATCCGGGCCGAAGGAAGACCTTAACCGATGGAGCCACGCAGATGCCCCCTTAAAACATTCCTATGGAGATTTTATTTATTTATTTGAGAGAAAGCATGAGAACATGTCGTAGGAGGAGCAGAACGGGAAAGGGAGGGACAAGCAGACTAAGCAGGGACCCTGACCTGGGACTCCATCCCACGTCCCTGGGATGGCAGCCTGAGCTGAAACCAAAAGCCGGATGCTCAGTCAACTGAGCCCCACTGGTGTCTCGCCCCCCCACTCTTAAAATTTTTATTTTATTTTATCTTATTTTTTATTTGACAGAGAGAGAGATCACAAACAGGCAGACATGCAAACAGAAAGAGAGGGAGAAGCAGGCTCCTCACTGAGCAGAGAGCCCGATGTGGGGCTCAATCCCAGGACCCTGGGATCATGACCTGAGCCGAAGGCAGAGGCTTAACCCACTGAGCCACACAGGCGCCCCTTAAAAATTTTTTTTGCTGAACTACTTATAAATGTAAAAACCATTCTTTTTCTTAAAATTAAATTTATTTATTTTCAGCATAACAGTATTCATTATTTTTTCATCACACCCAGTGCTCCATGCAATCCGTGCCCTCTATAATACCCACCACCTACCTGGTACCCCAACCTCCCACCCCACTGCCACTTCAAACCCCTCAGATTGTTTTTCAGAGTCCATAGTCTCTCATGATTCACCTCCCCTTCCAATTTCCCCCAACTCCCTTCTCTTCTCTAACTCCCCATGTCCTTCATGCTATTTGTTATGCTCTGCAAATAAGTGAAGCCATATGATAATTGACTCTCTCTGCTTGACTTATTTCACTCAGCATAATCTCTTCCAGTCCCATCCATGTTGCTGCAAAAGTTGGGGATTCGTCCTTTCTGATGGAGGCATAATACTCCATAGTGTATATGGACCACATCTTCCTTATCCATTCGTCCGTTGAAGGGCATCTTGGTTCTTTCCATAGACCAATCTATACTTTCAATGCCATTCCGATCAAAATTCCACCAGTATTCTTCAAAGAGCTGGGGCAAATAATCCAGAAATTTGTATGGAATCAGAAGAGACCCCGAATCGCTAAGGAAATGTTGAAAAACAAAAATAAAATTGGGGGCATCAGGTTACCTGATTTCAAGCTTTATTACAAAGCTGTGGTCACCAAGACAGCATGATACTGGTGTAAAAACCATTCTTAACTCAAGAGTTGCACAAAAATAGGTGGCAGGTGGCTGGTGGCATTTGGTTTGGAGGCCCTCATCTCCCCACCCTTGCAGCAGGACTCCAGCGGCCCTTGGGCCACTTGCCTCTCTTTGGAGCCTCCAGTGCTGTAGGTGGAGACACATGCCTTGCCCATGGCTGCTCGGCGGGCACAGACATGCAGAGCAGCCTGATTAAAACCACTGCAGGAGGGGCGCCTGGGTGGCTCAGTGGGTTAAAGCCTCTGCCTTCGGCTCAGGTCGTGATCCCAGGGTCCTGGGATCGAGCCCCACATGGGGCTCTCTGCTCCGCAGGGAGCCTGCTTCCTCCTCTCTCTCTGCCTGCCTCTCTGCCTACTTGTGATCTCTGTCTGTCAAATAAAAAATAAAATCTTTAAAAAAAAAACAAAAAAAAAAACACTGCAGGATTTGTGATGGCATGTGTCCCGGGGCTGGGACAGGGGAGGATGTTTCCAAAACGATTAAATGCCCCTTGATGGGAAGGCATGGTGCGGAGGGTGGGGGGTGTAGATCAGGAGTCATCTGTGACTTCTAGTGGCCACGGGGAGGCGATGCTGAGACCCACTTCTCAGAATTGGGGGGGGGGGGTTGGGCAGAACCTCCAGGGTGATGTGAGGCTCAGGTGAGGCAGAGACATGAGAGAGCTTCGCAGATGGTAAATTTAATACTTGATGGATGTGAGTGGTTAGCATGTTCCTGAAAGTTCTGTTTAGTCTTGTGTATATTTCCTCTGTGTGTGTGTGTGTGTGTGTGTGTACATGCACGTCTACTCGCATGCATGCGTGGACTTTCCCGTGACAGGGAGACTTAGCTTGCACTTGTCAGCACTACCTGGGGCTTCCAAAGCCATGGCTGCCTCTGAAATGGTGTTAGTCTGGGTCATGTTCTCCGTGAGGTCGGAACCTGGAATTGGGAGCCTGGGACACAGGGGGCTCCATGGGACACTGCACTGAGCTCTCTCCCTCAAGGTCTTCTGGATACGTCTCTTCCCAGGAACCCCGAAGAGCTCAAGAGACACACCATGTGTTCTTCCAGCAATGAGGCTGTGGGAGCCGTCTCTGAGGGAGTGTGGAACTGTGCGGTGGGAGAGGGGCTGAGAGCCAGGATGGGAAGCCGTCCACCCTCTGCTCCCAACGGTGATGTGGTTAGTTGAGTTGCGGTCTATAATTCATTACCTAACTTGTGGACCCTTGGAGAATTGCTTAATCATCACAACCCTGTTGGGAGCTACTATCCCCATGTCACTGATGAGCCAGCTGAGGCAGTAAGGAAATGGAATCGGTGTCCAAGATCCGCCAGCAAAGACTCGGGAGCGGGAGCCTGGCGTAATCGGCCTCCACAGTCTGCTGCTGCTTCCTTTGCATTGTTCTTCAAAAAGCGCTGATAGAAATCTGAGTGTTTATGGATCAGCTTGAAGCCCATCATTCCATTTGTCGTTCACATTGCTCCCGCCTCCCCATCTGTCTCTCCCTGGACAATAGATGTCTCCTCCACACCCGCCGTCTGCTGCCAGGAGAAAGGGCCTGTCTCATTGTGAAGAGCCCTCTCCTTCCGGCTTCCTGGGTTGGATGTAAACACCCAGGGGAGAACGGCCCCTCTTGTCCGGCAGGCTGTGGAGTGTGGGAGAGGCAGGGCCTGGAGCTTGGCAACTCTGGCACTGCTTGTCCCTTGTCCACAGACTAGCACGCCAGCAAACAGCTAAGGACCCCGGGGGAAGCCCAGGGCCATGGGCATGCAGGGCCTCCTCTGTCTGCTGAGACCCTTGTGTGGGACTGAGCAGGAGGCTCCCTTGCAGGCTGCTTGGTCATCATGCCTGGAGAAAGGGCCCTCGGGTTCATGCATGGAAACTCCACATTCATGGGCAAAATCTGCGTTATTCCCTTGTTATTTGAAAACAGTTGAGCCGGCCACTCCCCTGCCACCTTTCTTCCTTGTTTTATTTTATTTTTTTATCTTTTGGGGGGAGGGGGAAGGGCAGAGGGAGAGGGAGAGAGAGAATCCCAAGCAGACTCCCCACGGAGCATGGGGCCCAGTGTGGGGCTCGATCTCATGACCTTGAGATCATGACCTGAGCAGAAACCAAGAGTAGTATGCTTAAACAACGAGGGCACCCAGGCACCCCTTCTCTGCCTGCTCCCTTGTGAAAACACAATGGAAATATTGAAAGAGTGACTGGAAGAAGTCTGAATAGCCCGTTGTTGTGCTTGGGCTGGTTTTTCCACCTGTCCTCCTCCCCCGATGTGTCCTCTCTTTGCTGAACTCTCTGATTGTAAGAGATAGACATCATGACACCCAGAACCCTTCAGCCTGCATCTGGGTTGGAGAAACTAGACACCTGTACGAGTCTCCAGATTTGTAGACAACCCGTTGTGGGATGGCACTGGCTCCCTGTTTTCCTTTGGAGAACAAGGTCAACCCAAGTGTCACCTTGCCTCTGCAGGAAGTCTGGAGCTGGGGTGGGGGGAGGCAGTGGCTGGCTGCACTCTGAGAATGTAGGGAGCTAGGAAGTCTGTGACAGTCTCCCTGATCTGCAGCCTCTGGGTCCTGCCAGGCTCCGAGCCAAGGGAGCCAGTTGGGTTTTGTTTTTGGTTTTATTTCGTTTTGTTTGAACCAGATTGAGTTATATTCTCCTGTTATACCAGCATCTCATTAACCCCCGCCCACCCTGCCCTGGCCAAAATGGCCTCCGTTAAGTACAAATGTTACATTAATGGGACTGTTAGTTGAAAATGGTGTGTGGGATCATTTTTAAGTGACTTTGGCCATTAAAATAAACTACACTTTGTTACTTTAAGTGATCACTTTGGAGGTATAAACTGTGAACCCACCTAATATCTTTGTATTGAAGCGATGATAAAACAAGCAATTGGGTTTCCTTGTGAGGAAGGCTGAGGATGTGTGTGTGTTGGGGGAGGGTAGCTGCAGATCAGGGAGGGGCCTCAGAGGCTCTAGGAGACCATGGACTTTGAACTAGTTTGTTGGTGATTCTAGTTGCCGGTGGTCCGCTTGGGTCTATGGAGACCTCTGCCTCCTTGCTTGGAAATACAAAAAGAACCCAAGAAAGAAATTCATCAGGAAGGAAAATTAAGAACAGAAAAATAGAGGATGGGGTGGGAGACCCTTTCAGGGGGCCCGGAGGGTACCAATGCTAGAAGGTGCCTTTGGATGTCGCTTAGCCTGTCTGAGCTTGGGATTCACACCTGTGAAATGGGCTTGGAGGCCACTCGACCTCATTCATTCCACACACTCAGGACCTCTGGAGGGACAGTCCCCTGCAGAACCCTCACACATGTCACTTGAGATAGGAATGCTCTTTTTTTTTTTTTTTTTTTAGTTTTATTTATTCAACAGACAGAGATCATAAGTAGGCAGAGAGGCAGGCAGAGAGAGAGGAAGGGAAGCAGGCTCCCTGAGCCCAGGATCTCGAGATCATGACCTGAGCTGAAGGCAGAGGCTTTAACCCACTGAGCCACCCAGGCACCCCAGGGATGCTCTTTGACTATGGCTGGGGACCTTTGTGTCCCGAATCCCACAGGTTCTACCATAGAGGAACATCTGTTGTGTGTCTCTGCGGCTTCCCCTCCCTGAGACCTAGTGGAGATCGTTCCTTCCTTTTTTTTTTTTTTTTTGCTTGTTGTAATAGCTTGCCTGTCTTTAAAAAATTAAAGAGTGCTGAATTTGAAGTGGGAAGACCTTCACATTTACAGAGTTTTCCTTGATTCGATTTATAAGAGATTTTTCTATTTTATTAGTTTCTTTTCAAAAGAACCAGGTCCGTTATTTATTTATTATTTTCATGCTTTTATGCTCCCTAATTTATTTATTTGCTTTTATCTTTATTATTTCCTTTCTCCTGTTTTCCTTTGGGTTTGTTCTTTTCTGAAAAATCTGGGGTTGAAAGCCTCATGTGTTCATGTTCTCTTTGTGTGCGCAAGTGGGTTTTTGACAATAAAAGCATTTAAAGTCACGGAGAAGCCTCTGAGGCTGGTGAGGACTGTCCCAGAGGTTTTGATACGTGGGGCTCTGTTTTCATTGTTTTCCAGGTAGTCTGATGTGTGCTTGATTTCCTCCTTGACCTACATGTTATTTAGGAGAGGAGTTTTAAATCTCCAATTTTCTTTCTATATTTAGAAAGAATTTCTTGCCAGCTTTATTTTATTGTGCTTAGGACTGTCAGCTCTAAAAGATCTGTTCAGACATCTTTTTTGACATTTGCGCTGTGATTGACCAAAGGATCATGTTTCAGAGCTGTTTTACGGAACTTGCTTGCGAGGCATAACAATAGATGTTTATGTATTAATTCTGCCCTCTTAATTACAGAGCTCGGATCCTCCTTGCTCATTTTTTTGTTTCCTTAATATTTCATAAAGGAGTATCAGTTGAAATGTCCCACCACAACTGAATTTTGCTATCTCCTCTGATATTGCACACATAAGAGATGTGTTTTGTAACTATTTGGTGTATGAAAGTGTGAGGAAAAGGGAACGTCCTGATTAATTGCAGCTTCTCATGATTCTCTGGGAGTGTGGACTCTGGAGCTGGACTGTGGTGGCTCGAACTCGGGGGCCACCCCATGCTTCTTCTGAGACTCCCTGGTGTTCCTCTGTTTTCTCATCTCGGGAGAGGGATGGAGTAGTATGCACTGCACAGGGCTGGGAGGAGGAAGCAAATTAGCCCATGGAAAGCCGTTGGGACAGCACCCAACCCAAGGTCTGGCCTCCAGGAGTGAGTTCAGACCTCATTAATGCCCTTAGACGTGAGCCTCTGAACAATATTCTGTATGTTTTTTCCGTGGATATTACTAGGGCCATTTTTGCTTTCTTTTGTTTAAATTTAAATTAAACACATGCATGCACACCCATCCCCTGTCCCCACCAAGCATGCATGAATGCAGGAGTTGACCTGAGCGAGCTGGTCTTCCCTGACCTTACCTTCCCCCTTCCCTTTCTCCACTTCGTGTGGAAGCCTGAATTATAGTGTACCCTTTTGCCACCCTTCTCTCCGATTTTGCTGTGTGTCCCCCTAAAAAAAGGAGAGGTTTAGCCGGCAGACCTGAGTCCTCCTGCCTGGCCTCCTGGAGTGGGTCCCGCTGCCCCCACCTCCCTGGCTAGGGTTGTTTTAGAAGTGCCTTTGATTCTCTCTGCTTTCTGTTCCCAGCCTGAGAGGTGCCACCTGGACCATTTCTCTTCATCTTCCTGACTTCGCTCCTTCCTGGGGAGGTTGTGCTGGTCCAGAGGTGTCCACCTCCTGCCAACCCTTCAGGAATTCTTCCATCTTAGCAAGAGACAGATCAAAGTGCCTATGTTGTCCTAGACTTCTGATCTTTGCTTGAGGAGTTGTCCCCAGGGCTGAGGGCATTCTTGCTGGCTCCGTGGAGCCTGCTGGCTTGATGGTTCAGAAGCAAAAGCAAACCAGTTTAAGAGAAAGCCCCTCCTTCCCGTCCCTCCCTCTCTCCTGCCTTCCCTCTCTCCTGTTCTGTCTCCTTCCTTCCTTGCTTCCCTCTCTCCTTTCTTTGGCAAATACTTATTAAATGTCTACCCATGGTGTTAGGCATGGAGATAAAGGCTGAGTAAAAACTGATGCGCTCCATCCAAACAGCTATGGTGAAGAAGACAGACCCCAGGGGACAGTGTGGCCGAGGACGTGGATCCCTCTTGCCTGGGGTGGGCAGGAGTGTGGCTCGGTGCACCCACACCAGAAACCATATGGCAGTTGCTGTTTACTAGAGTGGAGCACACCTTTATCTCACTACCTGGCGATTGGATGCCTGAGTCTGCACACGTTTGTTGAAAGACTTGAACAAGAGCATGCAGAGTGGTGTTATCCATAGCCACCCCAGACCAGAAGCAGCTCACAGGATATCCTTATCGTGGACCCTGGCCCGGTGCCGGGAATGGGCCACCTGGATCCTATGTCACACAGAGCATGTGCTATGTGTCTAAACATGGAGAAAGTTTAAAAGTGGAGAGCATGAATCTGAAGTCAGGATTGTGGTCACCTTTGGTGGGGTGGAGGTGACAAGAGAATTTGCTGGAATGTGGTCATGTTTCCACAGGTGTGTACACTGTGGAATTTCAGTGAGCTGCACTCTTATGGCTTGTGCTTCTAAGTGTGTTATGATAGAATAGGATAGGACAGGATAGAATCGAAGAGAATCTAATAGAGTAGAATAGAATTGAGTGGCGTAGAGTAGGATCAAGTAAATAGAATTGAATAGAATTGAGTAGAGTAGAATAGAACAGAATCGAGTAGAATAGAATAGAACAGAGTAGAATTGAATCAAATTGAATAAAATAGAATAGAATCAAATAGAATCAAACAGAATCCAATAGAACAGAATCGAGTAGAATAGAATAGAATAGAATTGAGTGGAAAAGAATTGAATCAAGTAGAATAGAATTGAGTCATGTGGAATGGAATAGAATTGAATAGAGTAGAATAGAATCAAGTAAAATAGAATACAATGAAGTAGAATAGAATAGAATCCAATAGATTGAGTAGAATAGAATAGAATTGAGTAGAATAGACTAGACTAGAATAGAATTGAATAGAATGAAGTAGAGTAAAATAGAATAGAATAGAACCAAGTAGAATAGAATAGAATAGAATAGAATAAAGTAGAGTAGAATAGAATTGAGTAGAGTGAAATAGAATAGAATAGAGCCGAGTAGAATAGAATAGAATTGAGTAGAATAGAACCGAGTAGAATCAAGTAGAGTAGAATAGAGTAGAATAGAACTGAGTAGAGTAGAATAGAATCAAGTAGAATAGAGTCAAATAGAATCAAGTAGAGTAGAATAGAAATGGGTAGAATCAAGTAGAGTAGAATAGAACAGAGTAGAATAGAATAGTGTTGAGTAGAATACAATCAAACAGAATCGAGTAGAATTGAATAGAATTGAGTAGAATAGAATAGAATCGAGTAGAATTGAATAGAATTGAGTAGAATAGAATAGAATAGAATCGAGTACAGTAGAATGGGATTGAATCCAGTAGAGTAGAATAGAATAGAATTGAGTAGAGTTGAATAGAATAGAACTGAGTAGAATAGAATAGAATAAAATAGAATCGAATCAAATCGAATTGAGTAGAGTAGAATATAGTAGAATAGAGTATAGTAGAATAGAATATAATTGAGTAGAATAGAATAAAATAGAATCAAATAGAGTAGAATTGAATCGAATCGAGTGAAATAGAATAGAATAGAGTCAAGTAGAATAGAATAAAAGCGAGTAGAATTGAATCAAATCAAGTAGAATAGAATAGAATTGAGTCAAGTAGAATAGGATAGAATTGAGTAGAATAGAATAGAATAGAATAGAATAGAATAGAATAGAATAGAATAGAATCAAGTAGAGTAAAATAGGATAGAATAGAATAGAATCGAGTAGAGTAGAATAGAATAGAATTGAGTAGAGTAGAATAGAATCAAATTGTGTAGAGTAGAATAGAATAGAATGGAGGAGAATAGAATAGAATGGAGTAGAATAGAATAGAATTGAGTATCATAGAATAGAAGATAAAATAAAAGCAGGGGCTCCCTGCCTTCTGGAGCAAATGGTCGTGTGTGGGGAGGCAGACATGGGTTTGCGGCTTGCACAAATAGCCATCAGAGGCACGAGCGAATGTTTAAGAGATGAGTGCTCATGAGGGAGGCCAATTCCTGAGGCGGGGTAGGGGATCTTCCATGAAGGATGAACAGAAGGTAGTCAGGTGGGATGGTGCAGGGAAGATGGTGGGTGAGGAAAAGCCTCCCATGGAAAGGCAAAGGTCTGTGTGAGAGCCTGTGGTGGGAGGGACTTGGTAGGTTCCAGGGAGGTGAACCTGGGGCATATTCACAGGGAGGTGGGGTGGGGTTGGGACTGTGGCCATTGGAGGGGCCAGCCTCTTACACAGGGCCCTGCAGACTATGGGAAGTGTTTTCATCTTTATCCTAAGAGTGATGGGATGCCCTTGAGGTGCTTTAAGTAGGTCAGTATGTGTGGCAAGGGCCATAGTTTGGGGTCCCTGAGGTGGAATCCTCTCCCTGGACTCCCCTCTCTATCTCATCCCCTGTGGATCCTTCCAGGTCATCCCTTGGCACCTGCATCTGCTTCCCTCTGGTAGGGATCCTCCTGAGGGCTGCTCCCCTAGGATGCCTACTTCTAACTGGGCTTGGGTCCAGCTGGTAGGAGCCTTTCTCCCTCCCCCCTCTTCCCAGGCACCTCTGGGCAGCTGGGTACCACTGCCCATCCTCCTTCTGAATCAGGCCCTGGGCCCTCCTTGCTGCTTCCTGCTGCTGTGCTCTCCTCCCCTGGGTCTCAAACATCTGTTACTATTTTATACCGTTACACTTTTTTTCTTGGAAAGGCCGTATAAATAAGAGTCAGAATATAGTGCATCTTCCACCCTTGACGGCTGGTTTCCGTTCTCAGAGGCAGCGGACTCATCAGTTTTACGAGCATCTTTCTGGAGGTATTTTGCACAGATGCACAGACCTATCCCCCCTCCCCAACAGTAGCACATAATACCAGGTGTTCTGCCTCATGCCTTTTTATTTTAATAGCCTTCTTGCCAGGTTATTCCACAGTCACGCATGCAGATCTGCTTTCCTCTTTTTAAAATGGCTGTGGAGGACCCCACTTTATGGATGTATTGCGGCTCACGTGGCCAGTCCCTTTGGATGGGCCCTGAGATGGTTTCTCTGACTTCGGCTGCCTGCCCTCTGTGTACACCCATCTCCGAGTTCAAGTCCTTTTACCGCCACAGGTGAGCTTCCCAGAAGCTGATGCTGGGTACAGGGCACGTGCCTCTGTTATGTGGGCAGATATCACCGGAGTGCCCCGTATGGCGGGTGGCGTGTCTGTTCGCCTGCATCCTCATTAGTGTATTATCAAACTTTTTGGTATTCACGAACTAATAGGTGAAAATGGCCATTTATTGCATGTGTGTATATATTATTATAAGTGATATTGACCATCTTCTAATATGGTGGAAAACCTCTATTTCCTCCCCTGGATTTGGAGCAGGGAAGAACTCTGAAGAATAAATCTCACCAGAGATGTCCTACCTTGAGGGGAGGAGGCGGGGCTTCTGTGCTTCCGCCCGCCCTCTTGGGGGTGTGGCTGCCCGCCCTCCTGGGGGTGTGGCTAAGTGGCGCGTGTAACCTCCCAGGGGTCTCCACTAGGTGGTGCTCATCAGCCAAGGGACAATCTGTAGACCGGCACCTGGGCAGGTAAGGATGCCAACAACGTTGAAGACAGTTTCCTTAATTCAGACACAATCCAGGTCTCTGCAGCTGGCTTGGAGGAGACTCCCCATGTAGGTAGGGACTGAGGCTGGCTCTTACTGCATGGCTCTTGACCTCTAAGATTCCCTTCCCTGGGGCATCTCTCCTGGGTTCAACTGTCTCCATTACAGTACCCTCCAAGGAGAACTGGGTCCTGTCTGTGCTTTGCTTCACAGCCCCATGTGCTGGGGACTTTCAACGAGCGCTGGAGGGCGATGGGCCTGACACAGAAAAGTAAGCTCCAGGCAAACACCCACAAGGCTAGTCCCTCTCCAGGGCTGGCTGTGGCCTTTACACAGCCAGGATGCCAGTGAGTCTGGACTCCTCATGCTACAACAGCATCATGACCCCCTCTCCACGTCAGTCAGGGTTGAGAGTCTACGTCCCAGGCAGGGAGGTAGACGAGACAGGAGAGAAGAGGTTGGTAGTACGTTAGAAGGTCATGTGTGCTCCGGAGGAAACTACAGCAGGGGAGGGAAAAGGGAATCCAGGTGGAGTGGAGTGGAGTGTTTGCCAATGACCTAATGAGCAGAGATCTCCAGGAGGAGGTCAAGGGGAGAAATAATATCTCCATGCAGCCAGTGGCAGGGGTAAGGTCTTGCGGTGGGAGTGCAAGTGGGCTGAGTGGTTGGGTAGGGTGGGATGCATGAAGGGTGAGAAGTTGGGGGGGCAGGGTGGGATCCACAGGCCAGCTTGGCCTCTGTGGAAGCCTTGGTCTTGCAGACTCCAGCCAGATAACCACATCTGGAGGGAGGCTGTCAATTCACATACATAAAGGGGCGGGGCACAATGAGGGCTGCTTTGAGACCCCCATTCTCCCTTTGGAGTGCTAATCCTGGCAGTCCTCTTTCAAAGTTGCTGAGGCTCTGTTCTCTTGGCTGCTGGACTGGTGTGCAAACACAAAGGGTCTGCATTAACCAAGCCGCCCCTCTCCGCATCCCCTCCCAGCTGTCCCCCCCCCACCCCCGCCTGCTCTCTCTGGTCTGTCTGTAGGCCCCAGCTGGCTGGCCGGCTGATAGGACGCTGGTTCTCCACCTGTCAGGCCTAGGACAGCTCCCTCCCACTTATCCCTTTTATCCACATAGCAAGAACCAGGCATGTTTCTTTCAGAAAAAGTAATTTATTTTCTAATTACAAAAGACGATGGGGTTGAACAAAAGGAAAGCAGATCAGAGCTCAGTCAGAAGGGGCTTCTGCAGACCTTTCTCCCCCCTCACTGACCCAACAAGGGACGCCGCTCTCTGGAAGGAGGAACTGAAGCTCAAGGAGGGGGGCTACGCCGGGACCTGGCTTTTTAAGCTTGGTCCTGTCATTTCTTTGAGGACTTGGGGATGACAGGGGAGCTCAGTTACCCTTCTGTGAAATGGGGTGTCGAGTCTGTGACTCCGCAGTCTTTCCAGCTGGGATAATCTGTAATTGTGGAGACTCATTCTTGGAATCACTTAATCGTTCTTGCAGATTTCTTTCTCTGTCTTCTGTTATAACTTTACTCCAAATACCACCCCTGTCCTGTAATTCTATACTGTGAAGGAAACAGCCTGTGAAGTTGCCATGAGCTCTTTGATAAGCCATTTCCTGAGAAGGAAAGAACAAAACCTACCATGAGGGGGGCTGAGTGGGCATTGGAGGTAATACAGTGGCAAGCCTGGCATAGAGAGGGGCGCTTTGGAAAGGCTAACGCAGCCGCACGCCCGCCCTCCCTCCCTCCCTGTCTCTTTGCTCTCTCCCTTAATTCTGATCCATGTTACTGGACATCCTACACAGAGCCCGGAGGACATGATCGTCAGTTTGAGTTGAGCTTTGTTTTCCTTTATGTGTCCCTGCCATGGAACTTCCCCTTTCCTCTCCCCCCTCCTTCTGAGCCCACACCTCTCTCTGAAACTCCTAATTAAATGCACATTCAGGCGTGCCAAGCCTGCTGAGAAGGTGGGGGTGACAGAGCCATCAGAGATAGCTGGAGACCAAGCTCTGCCCCCAGGAGGTCCTTCTAGCCCCAAAGGTCTGACCCAGCGTGCACAAGACTGGGGCTTCAATAAGGAGAAGTCCACTTGTAATTGGGTTGAAGGAGGGGGATACACAGAGGAGGTGGTGGGATGGGGTTATGACCACATGAAGGAAGTGGGGTGGGAGGAAAAGTGGACAGAGGGTCCTGGCTAGAGATCTCAACTCTAGCAGAACTTTTGGGTCTGATGTGTCTGGACTCTGATTGGTCCTGTTAGAGTGACCCTTCCACCCCCTGAAGCAAACACTGTGGCCAGGGAAAGGTGGGGTTGCCATTGGCCAGGGTCGGAGTCACTCAGTGTTGCGTCACTGGGCATTGGGAGGGTGTGGTGGGTACGTGCAGACATCCCTTCAGTACTGTGTTCCCCACTTCCTTTCTTGGCATGCTTACCCTTCCCCGCCCCCACTCTGCCCTGTTTCACATGGCCCGGGCATGACTATGCTGCCTTGACCTAAGCTCCAGTGTTCTCCTTCCTGACCCCCTGGATCCCTCCTTGCTCTCCAGTCCTTGTCATCTCAATTCCTTCCTATGTTAAGCCCTAAAATGATTAGTTAGACTAAGCTTGGTTTGAGTTCCCACCCCTCTCATTGGCCAGGGACAGAATCCCAACTCAAACCGGCTTAAGTAAAAAGTTCAGATGGATCAGGCAGTTCAGGAACTAGGGGTTCAAACAAGGTCTTTGAGTCTCAACATGGCTCCGTTTCTTACTTCTGCTTTGCCCTGGATTGATTTTTTCCTTCCTTCCTTCCATTCCCTAGTGGTAACAAAGATGGCCGCTCTGGCGGACCCTGTATGCACTGCACAGTTTCCCTCCTTTGATGAAGGACGTATTGCCCCTTTGTCTGCTGGAAGGGCTGTCAAGCAGACACTTCTCAACTCTTGCTCCACCTACCAAGAACTGCCTTGCCTAAGGTCATATACTTTCCTTTGGTGGCCCAGACCCGGTGGCTGATGGATGGGAAGAAGAAAAAGGCTTGGCTCTCTCAGCCCAACTCAAGACAACCCTGAAGGGACCACCTGAGCTCCAGGTATCCCCGCGAGGTGGCTGAGCCTGTTTTTTCTCCCTCTGTTCACCCTGCTGTCTTCACTAGCCTTCTGAGAGCCTGATCCTCAGGACCCTCTTTAATGACCATCCCCTTCACTGAACTCTGAAAGTCCACTTCCTGGGGAACCCAATCTGCTTCAAATACCGATGATCTTCTTGTCATGTCCTACCAGCTTAAAGACCCCCCCAGCGAAAAGGAATGACCTCCTTTTCCCCCCAAATGTGCAAAATCTCAGTCGGACACTCTCTGCCTCTGAGTGGCTCTTCCCGGGTCACGTGATCACCCCCTGACCCAATCACGGCGACCAGGGAGTTACAGCTCTCTTATTGGTCAAGCCTGGGCTATCTGGTCAACCCAGAGTTCCCACCCGTTAGCTCACCTGAGACCAGACCTAACCTGGGCAGGTCGAGGTCCCTCCCACCCACTTATAGAATGAGGGACCGGGTGCAGAACCACAGCTGCTCTGGCACAGGCCCGGCTCTCAGAGAGCTCAGACTGAGGGTGACAGCAGCTTTACCCTCAGTGAAGCCCCAGTGTGGGGCTTTACCAGGTGTCAGTCAGCAGGGCAGGCTTCCCCCAGGGTTGGAGAGAACTGCCCTTTGCCTGGCACTTGACAAGAAAAGCAGAGTCATTTACCTTTGGAGGTGGGAGGAGGGAAGCAGGGGAGAGTTTTAGGTGGGGCACTGGGGCATAGTAGCACAGCCAAACATTTTGCCAGCCTGTCCTTGAGGGGCTGCCACTTGGCCAGGAGCAGCAGCACCCAGCTCCATGGCGGGCACAGATTCCAAGTTCTCTGCCAGGAGACGACGAATCGGCCTCTCGATTAGAGACCTCAGCTTTTCCCAATTAGTCACCCAGGTGACACCCACCAAATCAAAGTTGACACTCGAAATGCACCAATCAATAGCTCCATTTTCCCCTTCCCACCCGAGTCGGGGAAAGAAAGCTAATTTATGAAACTTTTCTCTACCCTCCTCTAGCAGGGACAAGAAAGCTCAAAAAAAAAATTTCTTTCTCAATTGTCCTCTGAGCTGGAGGTTTTCTCTTCCCATCCCATTTGGAAATGTTTTGGGAAGCACCCATGGAGCCAGCCAGAATCCTACTTCCTGGTCTGAGCATCCGCCTTTCCTGGGCATTGGGCAAGGTCCATGGTGCACCATGGGAGCACCATCCACTCCTTGGCCTTTAAAGCAGATTGTACCCTTGATCTGCCAGAACTCCGGTCCCCTGTGGCACCTGGGCCGGATGGCCATCCTTTTTCAGACCCTTCACTTTGTTCCTCTCTGTGGTCAGACCATGCCCTCTGCCCCCCAGGCTTGGCTGCTCATACCACGCCCCCCCCCACCCCCCGCACCAGTGGTGGCCTCGACCCAGCAAGGATGACACAGTCTCCTTGGACATAGGACATCTAAAGAGCCTGCATTGCCCCCACAGCGTGTACATCTAGTGTGCAGCTGATGGGCCTTCCACTCTTTCCCGTGCCTCCCCTGAGCTCTGGTCTCAAAGCTCCTCCAGCTCTGACCATCTCAGCAGGTATCCTGGAACACTTCAAAGCCAGCAGCCCCAGACCAGGCTCGGCGTCCTCCCCACACCTGTCTTCACCTGGGGGATGGCCCAGCTTCTGCCTGGTCCCAGGGCTGGGAATATGGATATCAGTAGGGCCCCCTTACCTGCTGGTTCCCACCCATTTGCCCTCTCTGTATGCCTATGGCTGCTCCTTGTTTCCGGTCTGCGTCCTCCTCTAGGACCACGGCCACGTCCTGACTGCACCCCAGCCTTTGGACCCCTGCTTCAAATCCAGCTCCCTGCCGTGCCATCACAGCATCCTCAGGACCCACACTGCCCCTTACTGAAGATGACCCATGGCTTGCTCGTCCTGGTCCAACTCAGTTTGGATCCCGCTGGTGACACTCCAGTGAGAGAATAGCTTTCGTCTGTTGTCCCCTCTACCTGGCATCCCAGCTCCCAGTGGCCTCCTGTACCTGCCTCTCCCGGAGAGCTTAATGCCAGGGCTTGGGACTGCTCCTTCTTGCTTCCCCAGACTGTGAGCTCCTTGGGAGTGACCTGGGCCCTTCCTCCTGGACCTGCCTGGGCAAGACTCAATCCACATTCGTGCATCAGTAGGGGACCTGCTTGGTCAAGGTTGTTGTAGAGTGAATTCTCCCATGGGGAAGGGGCCCTGGCTTACAGGCGGCTGGGATCGTGGCCTTAGAGAGCCTGCAGCAGGCTGAAACTCCCTGCCCTAGATGAGCCCGCCCTTGGCACCCCCAACCCTGGGCTGGAGGCAGAGGAGCCCTGGTTACATGTCCCGTCCTGTGGGCCCCCACCCACTGCCTAATTAACGTCCAGAGCGGCCGTCTGCTTCTTTGCTCCATCTCATCTCTGACATTTTTCATGTCTAATCCACCGAGGAGATCTCCTGAAGGCTTTGAAGTCTCCGGGCGCACGAATAAAGATGTCACCCTGGCACACACGGCGGTTCTTAATGAGGACAGGTTTGATGTGGAAGCTGTGGGCCCGGAGGGAAGTAGCTTTTCTGCCCACCCCCTTCTGCAGGGGGGCGGCCAGGCCTGCCTGCAGCAGGCAGGCAGGGGTGCAGAGCCCAGGTTTGAAGTACAGTAAGCTAAGCGGGGTCTCGGCCCTGCAGGTCCCCGGAGAAAGGGGAGGCAGACAGCACTCCTGATGTCTCTCTTTGGCCCTCTGGGTCAGGTTCTCCCAAGGCCAATGTCCAAATTCAGAGACCCCGCTTGGTCAGGGAGAGTTGGCTGGTGAGGGAGTGCATATCAGGGAAAGAGGCAGAGAATATGGGGTACTTCGGTGGGGCGGGGTACGGATGGGGCCTGGGAGTTAGATGGTGCTTTGGGGGGCACTGGGGGAGGGGACCAGGCAGGAGATAGAGCATGGAGGGGTGCGGGGAGGAGATGGAGCCTGGGGGCGGGTGGATCAGGGAAGAGGTGAAGCCTGAGGGAGGGAACAGGAAGGAGATGTGGGCTCCTGGGTTGAGATATGGGAGGGGAGAGCTTCTGGGGAGTGCCTCTCCTTCCAGAGCAGTGAGTGAGAAGTGCATAGACTCTCAGGCAGACTTGCTGGGAAGAACCATGGCTCTGCCCCCAGACTGCTCTGTGCCTCGGTTTCTTTATCTGGAAGATGGGCTAATTCTGGGCTCTACCTGACAGAACTTAGTGAGGACTAGTGAAGCCATCTGTGTAAGCCAGACATGCCAGACACAGGACAATGCTAACCAAGTTTGGGTCATATATACATCTTGGAGCCTAGGCCTGCTTGGGGCCCAGAACAACCCCATCCTCCTTCCTTGGCTCACCTGTCAGCCCCTCATTGGCTGTGTCCCTGGGGCAGGCTCTGTCAGCTGTACCCTGACCTTCAGTTTGCTTGGAGTGTCATGGGTATGACAAGGGGCTCCCTAGTGCTCCTGATGAAGTTGGCCACAGGGATATTATCTATCTCCACCAGACTTTAAGCTTCTGCCCCTGGGCTGCCCTGACATCTGGGACCCTGACCACTTTTTCAGCACAGCACTAACAGCCAGCATTTTCTGAACACCCCTCCCCCGACCGCCACACTTAAGCCAGAAAGTAGGCACTGTTGTTACTCCCATTTTACAGATGCTGAAAAGGAGGCACAGAAGGGCTAAGGAAGCTGCCTAAGTCACAGGGCAACTTGTGGGGGAGCAAAGGAGGAGTCATTCTCTGATTGACTCAGGTATTAGATGGACCCTGGGATTCCAGGCCCCTTGCCTAGGATGGGCCTGTGCCGAAGCCCAGAGGGCCTCATGGCTGTGCCCACCCAACCTTGAAGAACTGCTGGTTTGGGGTGGTGTGGATTGCTGACCTTTATTCATGTGGAGTCCAAAAAGGCTAGCAGTGCTTAGAATAAAAAGCCCTCCCCTCCCTGCTTTCCACTGGGGCTTCCAAGGGTTCCTGTGGTCCCAAAGGGACCTTGGGCCAGCATGGATCCCAGAGGGCAGAATCCACTGGGCAAGACTGGAATAGCCCCAGGCCTGGCAGGGAACAGGAACCCGCAGTCCAGCATACATGGGGAGTAGGTGTATCCTTTGCGCTGGGTCAGGGCTTGATGCTTAGAGGGCACCCAACATGGCAACATAATGACTTACCCTGTTTCTGTCAGTCACTTCCCTTTAACCTCCCCCAAATCCTCCCAGAGAGATATTGCCAGTTCTTCTGAGAACTATTCCCAGTTCTTCTGAGAAACAGAGATCAGAGAGCTTAGGTGACTGGTTTGAGGCTGCACAGCATTGGTCTCCTTCCCTTCCTGTCTCAGCCGCATTTTCCTGCTCGTGCTACCTGGATCCAGCTCCTAAATAAAGTACTGGAGCTTGACCCCTGTCTCAGGATCGGCCCCACCCAAGACATGCAGCATGTGTCTCAAACAATTAAAAGACACCCTGTCCGTATCTTCACAAAGGCAGCTAATGTTGCAATGGCTGTGGGATGTTGGCTTAACAGAATGTTAACCGTTGTCTACCAGGCGATCTGATCATTCTTTTCCAGCCCAGATGGGGCTGAGCTCAGACACCCCAGACCTCTGCTTGCAGCCTGTGTGACAGAAGGGCCCTTGGGAAGTAGTTGTTAAGCCCTGGCTGTGTGCTGGGGCTGCACCCCCTTGTTTGGTAGGTATGGTGTCACTAAAGGGTTGTGCCCCCTCTGGTGGCTGCAGGACCATCTGGGAGCGATAGGGGTGACCCTTGGGGAGGGGCTGGGTTGTAAGGGGCCCCAGCATTGCTGCCTCCTCTACCCACTGGCAGCAGAGCAATTCCAACCCACTCCTGGAAGGCTCTGCCCCACAAACCACCATACTCAAGGAAAAGTCAAGAGGAGTAGAGCCGAGGAAATGTGGGCAGAGGACATCTACCCTGTACCATGCTCCTATCTCTGCAGAAGCTCCGGCAGGCTCTTTTCCCTGTGGCCCCCAGGAATGGAGCTCTACCTCAGCCCTCCCAGGGGGAGCTACTCCTGGAAATTGTTGCCTCCACCCCTTCCTCATCTGGATAAATCCTCCCTGAGCCCAGCTCCCTTACTCCTGTCCCCACGCCCGCACCTCCATGGCTCCTGGCGAATACAGGACGGGCCTGCTGTCTTTACTGTCTATGGGTCTCAGACTCCATGCCTTGGCTCCAGCTGACCTACAGGCATCTGCCTTGTTCCTTCTCTCAGATCTGGCAAACTCTCTGGCACCCATTTGGGCCTGCTCCTCTGCACTTCCAGGCCATGTCCCTTCCTGCCACACCCACCCCTTTCCTGCCGGTCCAGCTCCTTGCTCCGACCTTTCAGAGAGGCTTCTGGAATTGAGCATGGCATTCAGGACTCCCTGATTTAGTCTCTGACCAACCCCCCCTTCCGCCTCCAGCTCCTCTTTCTCCCTGCTATATGTCCCCGATACTGAATCACTTGGAATTTCCAGAATGTGCTTCCTTGCCGACTGCCATTCTGTCTTGGCACACAATTTTGGCCCTTCAGGGAGCTGCACTTAGTGACCCAGAGGCCACTTCAGCATTTCTAGTGTTAGGGGGAAAGGGCTGTCCCTCTCCTGTTACTCAGCAATGTCCTGACTGAGCCCCAGGCTGATCCCTGAATGTGGGACAGACATACTTTCCCTGCACCAGGGAGAGCTAATCCTCCACAGGCCTTAGAGAGGACTCCACGTTCTGTTGGGGGCAGAGGGTGAGGAGGTAAGGAAAGGCCCACAGCCCACCCAGGCTTGGGGACGGGTCGAGGTTTCTGACTGTCTACAGGTTTAGGTGGTTGCTGACTGTCGGCAACATCTCTGAAGATGCCCTGGGATGGTCCATGGAGGGCTCCCAGGTGTATGGGAAAGGCTGAGCGGTTGGTTGGCAGATAAAGTGCAGGGAGGGGCTTCTGATGCAAATTGGCCACAAGTTCAAAGACATGGGCAACAAAGGGAAAATCTTGATTCTAAGAAAAGGTCTTGGAGTGATTTAAAATGGCCAGGGTACTTTTGCAAAGGCAAAAAACCTAAACCAACAAAATCCAGAACAACCCACACACAGATGCTGTGAGAGGCAGGATAGCATTGTGGTTGAGAACCCGAGTTTTGGAGCAAGACTACATAGGCTCAAGTCCTGGCCTTGCCTCTTATTTGCTGTGTGACCTTACCTAGATCACCTGCCTTCTCCGAGCCATGGTTTCTTCAAAACTACAAAATGGACATAATAGTAATGTCTACCTCATGGTTGGCTCAGGTGAAGGATTAAATGAGTTAATACTTGTACTAAAGACTTGTTTAAAAGAGTGCTGTGGTGAGTATTTTATTATCAACTAAGGAATGGATGGATAAAGTGTGGTCCATTCATACTACAGAATACTATACAACATTTAAACAGAATGAACCAGATCTATATGCATCCACAGAGATATTTACAGTTTGGGTGGAAAAGAATGTTGCAAATTAGCAGATACTTTCCACTAGACATCTTATTTCTCTGGGAACATATATATTACATATAAATTAATGAGAACTGATTAATGTATATGTTAATTAAGAGGAAGAGTTCTGGAAGGAAGTGAAATGTGCCGGCACTTGTGGTGGTTTGGGGGAGGTGAAGATGACATCTGTAGTGGGGTCTTGGGGAAGGATTTGCAATGGGGGGTGGTGGGCAGGCAGGATTCAACCTTCTCTACAGTGTTCATTTTTAAAAATATATTCTACTTATTTATTTGGGAGAGAGAGAGAGAAAGAGCACAAGCAGGGGGAGGGGCAGAGGGAGAAGCAGACTCTCTGCTGAGCAGGGAGTCCCTTCCATGTGGGGCTCAATCCCTGGACTCCAAGATCATGACCTGAGCCAAAGGCAGCTGCTTAACTGAGCCACCCAGGCACATGTTTCTCTGTAGTCTTCAAAAGGAGAGTGTAATTACTTGTATAATGACAACTAAATCTATGGAAAGAAATTGTCATGACCACTGGAGGAGGGTATGAGGCTATGGTTCTGCCTGGGGGGTGTTGCGAGGGGGCAGAATGGGCTGGTGGTGCAGGGAATACACCAGAATCTCTGTGAACAAATACTCAGTTTGAAAAACCATTTTGGTATTATAGAATAATGTAATATTTAGAAAAAGAAAGGAAATCTGTTGCTCTTCTTGTACTGGAAGCAACAGGAAATACAGCTATACAAAACCCTCTGGGCAGTGGGGTTTAGATTTGAAAAGACAGAGCAGTGCCTGGGGGACTCAGTCAAGCATCCAACTCTGGGTTTTGACTCAGGTCATGATCTTAGGGTTGTGAGATGGAGCCCCACACCCAGCTCTGCACTCAGCAGGGAGTCTGCTTAGGATTTTTTTCCCCTCTCCTTCTGCTCGCCACCCTGCTTACCCGCATGCATGCTCTCTTTCTTCATCTCTCTCAAATAAATACACCTTAAAAAAAAAAAAAAAGATAGAGAGAGAAGGAGCCAGGGGGCTGGGGCCACCTTTGCCCTGGCATGTAGGGTGTCACTCTGATCCTTGTGCTGCTTTTGTGGAGTGGAGTCACTCCCTCTTGGTGCAACAAACACCCAAGCATTGAGTGGGGAGTGAGTTGCCCAGGTCACATGAGACAGGTAGGACAGGGACTCACTTCCCATCTGTGTTAGGCGCTCCCACTGCACCGCTGTCTCTGCACAGGGGAGGACCAGCAGCTTGGATGTTAAGCAGCAGGAGTCCATCCCCATCCCTGACACTAGCCTCCTTTTAATATTATTCATAAGAACAAGCAGACCTTAACTTTGCTGAACATTACATGTGCAAGGAACCTTATGAGCTGTGTGTCATAAATCTTGCAACAACCCCATGAAGCAGACCATGGTAGATGGATTACCAAAGTGGATCCATCTCTCATCCCTCCCTGTACTCATGCGCTTTGCCATGTGCTGCACACCGAGACGGTGTGGAGCACATGGCACATCAAGGGGTGATGGACTCTGGGCCACCCTGGGACCTGGTTTGGCCCATAGAATGTGGCCAGAAGTGATGGTGTTCTAGTTCCCAGCCTGGTCTCAGGAGGCCCTGTACGTTTCCACTGTGGCTCTTGGAGCTCCTCAGCTGCCATGTGACTAAGCCCAGCCT
Source organism: Mustela erminea (assembly GCF_009829155.1). Lineage (NCBI taxonomy): Eukaryota > Metazoa > Chordata > Mammalia > Carnivora > Mustelidae > Mustela > Mustela erminea. The sequence continues at coordinate 58,915,386 of NC_045614.1, forward strand.
CCCCAGCTGGAGGATAAGAGGCATGTGGCCCAGTCACCTGTTGCCCCAGCTGACAGCCACATCGCCAGGCATGCAAGTGAGTCACAGCTGAAGCTGAGCTACCAGCTTACTGCCAGGGCATGAGCAATAAATGGTGGCTTTTTGAAGCCTCTGTGTTTTGGAGTATTGGTTAAGCAGTACTATTTGTGAGAAGGCACAACAATGCAGGGTGGCTCAGCCCCCTTAGACTGATAAAGAAGGTGGTCTCAGAGAGGTTGGGATGCCCTGAGTTTGAGCCCCAGCCTCGATGACCACACCGAACAGCAGATTTGCCTGGGGACAGGGAAGATTTCTCCCTTTGTGTCTGTTTCACCTTCAGCATATTAAAGCACCTTCTACTCCCTGCCCTGCCTATTTCTCCCATTGTATCTTGAGGCTCCAAGGACGATTCACATGTAAAGATGCTCCAGGAGACCCCATCAATCCCCCTGCTACCACCTCGAATTTCCATCTTGGGGAAGAGCTCCTGCTTGATTTGGTTCTGCAGGTCAGGCTGGCCCTAGGGAATCAAGTTGGCGGGAATACGGGACTTTACTGAGTAATTATAGGATTAGGCATCCCCCTCGAAATTAAATGCTACCTCTTTACCTTCCAGAGAAGAATCCCACCCCCCACCCGCTACCATGTAATTATCTGGTGAATTACTCTACGGAGGTCTCACGGTAATTATGCGAGGAGTCAGAAGCCAGCAGTTCTTCCAGTCATTACAACCGAGGAATTAGCTTTCATTGTGTAAGCTCGCCTGCTGCCGAGGCAGAGCCAGTGCCAGAGCGTGCCATCCTCCAGCGCACGGCCGGAGGCTCCCTGCACCTTCCTCCCCAACCACCCAAGGACAGGCTCCAAGCAGGAGAGGGGAATCCCAATTCACAGCCCCGAGCCCTCCAGCTGGATGGGTACCTTGAACATCCAGAATCACATGCCTACTTGTCACCAAGAGACAGAGGGTGTTAAGAGCACAGAGCTTGGGGTCACATTGCCTGGGTCTAGCCAATCACAACCACGGTGCCTGCTTTCTGCCTGTTTCCTTATCTGTGATATGGGGTAGTTGTCAGGATTAAATGAACAAATAGACAAGAAGGTCTCGAAAGAACATTTGGCACGGAGTGGGTCCGAGGAAAGGTTTGCTTCTAAGAGGATGACATGTGTGGCCAGAGGCTAGATCCTAGAAATGCACAGCTACAGGCCAAGAAGTGGGTCCAGTACAGGTCAGGGCCAGGAGGGGTGGTACCCAGAGTGAGGTGACAGATGGGGCAAAAAGGCGATTTGGGGCTGGAAATGCTAGAGGTGGGGCTTGTGCCTCGAGCCTGTCTGTCACTTTCTTCCTGTGGGTGTCTGGCTCATTTGGACCAGGAGGGACAGGATCCTCCCATTTCCCAGCAGAACCTATGGCTGAGGCCCCAAATGCCCAGAACCCAGCCCTACTGTGTGTGATTCACAGTGGTGGCAGCTCTCTCAAGCAGGAAGCCAGTCCTCAAAGGCAAGGAGCTGGAGAAGGGGAAGAACAAAGGAGAGTCTGGAATGTGGGTGGAGAGCAAGGCAGATGCACACTGCTCCATTTGCCTGTGTCTGGCACACTCTTGTAAGAGTCCCAGATCCCTTACTAATTCTCTGGTGGCCTTGGGCAACTTGCTTTGCCTCTCAGCTCTGGGGCAAAGAAATGTATAACAGCTGTGCCCACCTCTGATGGCTGTTGAGAGCATTCAGGCTGTAGATGTGTGTAATGGGCACACAAAGAAAGTGCTTAGCCAATGCTGGGTAAAAACAAAATGAGTCAGGAATCTCTCTCTCCATGGCCTTGAGATATGACTTGTTTCCTCTCAGTCTGCAGATTTCAGCTGAGACCAGCTGGGGCACCCCCATTGCCCAAATCTTTGGCCATGGAGGAATGGTTGCCTCCAGCTTCCCAGGACTGGTGCTGGCACAGCCCAGCTATGGCGTGGACTCCCAGAACCTGGTTTCTCTTCATCCTTTGGCACCCCTCCACAGACACAAACACACACACACACACACACACACACACACACACACACACACAGTGAATGTCGCTGGTGATGGGGACCCCAGCCTTGTGGTAGCCTGGTGCACAACTGGGAAACTCTAGCACAGGATTTGGCCCCAAAATGTGCTTTCAAACAAGGAGTGACAAAGGCCCGCTGGTCATCTAAGATCAAGTTCTTTCCTGGGGATCCTCCAGACATGCTGTAAGTGACACTCAAAAACCTCAGAGATTTTGTCGGGCTGTGTTTCTAACTAGTGTTGTCCTCTGGCTCCTGCCGATATGTGATTCACATCTCTTCCTTCACACACCCTGTCCTCTCTGCCTTGGGGCCCTGTGGCTGCCTGGTGAGCTCTTGCACATCCTTCTTGGAGAACTGATGGCTCTGGCTTGTCTGACTACTCCATTGCCAGGCTCTCCCCAGTCTGCCAGCATTGCTTTGTGTCTCAGCCTCTTCCAGCAGCGCCTCCCTCCCCCTCTATCTCCTCACCTGTCAATCTTGCTCCTCTGCTCTCCTCCTGAGCAGGGACTCCTTCTGAGCTTGCCCGCCTGCGGTCCACGAATGGCAGTCTGAGGCTCCCCACTGAGGCTTGTTCCTTTTCAACCCACTCTCCCCTCCATCGCTTCATCATTCTAGTCAGGCCGAGGCATGGACTGAATGAGGCAGGGCTCAATTCGAGCCTGGTACAAAGAGTATTTTGATGTTTTCATTTCTTTCTAGTTCAATACTTCCAGAAAACACATAGATTTGGCGCCGCTTCCAACAGGCTCTCTAACTACTTTTTTAAAACTTTGTGCTGGCTGAAAAGTGTATACGAGGTAGGGTGTGATTATGGTAGGACCCTGGGGTGGGGAAGCAGGTCTGCCCAAGGGACTGGCTTATTCCAGCCCTCACATTCCTCTTCTACTCCCTCTGCCCTGAGGTATTCCCCACTCAAACAAACCAGTTTAGGTTTCATGCCTGGAGGGTCCTGGCCAGGACAATGCTCAGAGTCACCGGAGAACAAAGAAGCAAAACCCGAGACCCTTGGCCAAGCTGCAGGAGCCTGGCCGCAGAGCTCTCCGTGGTGCTGAAAGGGGCTCAACTAGAACCCGCCCTCCTGCCCCCTCACACTGTCCATATGTGGAGCAAGCAAATCCTAGCCTATCTGAAATACTAATAGTCACTCTTTTATCCAGCACACATTGACTGACCTCCTAACACCAGTTTAGTTTGTGCTAGGGACTTGGGACCCATCTTCAAAAGAGTAAACTAAGGCCCCCAAGTGCAAGGAGCTCATAGGCTGGTAAGGATGTTCAGCAACCCTAGAACACCATGAGACAGGCTATGATTGAGGAATGACGGGATATAGAAGAGAACGTCAAAACAATGTCTAGCCCAGATCTGGGACTTCAGAGAAATCCTCTTGGAGGAGGCAATTTCTTAGTTGAGATCTAGTGCTGATCAGGATTTAGCCAAATGAAGACAGAAACTAAAGGGAGTTCCATACACAGGGAATAATGTGTTCAAAGGCATAAGAAGGGAGCAGTGGTTCAGGAGATTGGGCTCCGGGACCACTTGTACCACTAACTAGTTGTGCGACCTTAGGCAAATTACTTACCTCTCTGTGTTTCAGTTTTCCATCCTACAAAATAAAATACAACAAAAAATATTATATTCTTTAATAGGGTGGTTGTGAGGATTAATGTGTTTTTTTAAGGATTAAATGTTTTTAATAAATGCCGAGTGCTCAGAACTGTGACTGTGACTGTTGCAAACAGCAACAAAGTCTGCGCTGAATGGTGTAAAGTTTGAGTTGAGGGAAATACAGTGTCTGGGAGCATGGGTTACTTGGCAGTGGACAGGGGAGCAATGAGGTCTGAGTCTGCAGATATGGCCAGGCCAGATGAGTAGGAGCTTGGGAGCCATGCTGGCGGCTGGGCTTCCCTCTCAGTGCAGTTGGGATCATGAGAGGGTTGGCTGTGTGGAGAATGGGCTGGGTGGAAGAACCCAAAAGTAAATGTAGTTTGTGTATTTCAGGGGGGTAGGGGAACAGATGGGAGATGTCCCTATCATCCAGACTGGAGCAGACACATGGAGTGAGGAGCAGGGATGGGCCGAGACCACCCCCACCTGTCCAGCTTTGGTGATGGGTGGATGATGGGGACATGTATCATAACTGTGGTCATACATCTTTTGAGAGTCCATCTGGATTTTTTTATATCCTTTTTTTCTTTGTTCTCCTTCCCCCATAAAGGTTTTCCAGAAGAAAACCCATCTTAACAACCCAGTATGGAGCCTTCTGTATTTTTCTTTTGTGTTAATAAAATCCTATGCAGACATATATAGTTATATGTATGCATTCACAGAGTATTTTGCCCATTGTTTTACAAAATGGGATTGTATTATACATATTTATCTTTAAATTGCTTTTCTCATTCAACAATATCATATAGAAATCCCTTTACATCTATTGGTGGAGAGTTAATTAAATTTTGTCTAGGTTGTCTAATATTCCGTGGCTGCACCGGGATGCCACTGCGTGCCTGCCCTGCTCACCCATGGCCTCATCCACCTCCTGGTTTCTGCCCCAGTCCTCGGGCTTCACCGAGTCCCAGAACACGACATGCTGTTTCACACCTCCACGCCTCGGTGCAGCCTGTTCCCTTCGCCCAGTCTGATTCACACGGTTAACTCCTACTCACATTTTCAAGATCCATCTGCAGCCTGTTCACCAGGAGAGCAGGCCAGTGGGGCTGAGGTTTGGGGGGTGGAGAGGTCATGGGGCCAATGAGAGGACAGTTACTGTGGGGCCTTCGAAGCATGCAGAGTTTGGTCTTGGTCCCCAAGTGGGGGTGCTCCTGGAAGGTTTGAAGCAGGAGAATGATTTGTGTAAAGAAACTACTTTTTTGGAGACTTGCCTGCAATGCTTTGAACCCCACCCAGACCCTCCTTTCTCTCCTAGATGCGCCATACCATCTCCTCCCTCTTGGTCCACACACCATCCATTTGCTTCTCCCCCTACAGGACTGTCAGGATGGGTCCTAGCTCCCCTCTCCCCCCCCTCTGCTTCCTGCCAGGCCCTGACTGGCATTTCCCAGAGGATGGGAGCATCACAGCTGATTCTTACGGGAAGGATCAAGCTCTTCCTTACTAGGAAGGAACAAGGTCATCGGCCTCCAATGGGAATCACTTGGAAGATTCTAGTTTGATCCAAGTCTGAGGCACTGACTCTGCTCTGTCTCCCTTCTTCCTCTTGGGTGAGCTCTGCTACCTTTTGTGCTTTAATTTCTGAGGGCAGCTCCCCCCCATCTCCCTCCTCCCCCGCCCAGGCTTCCAATTTGGGGGCTCTGGCAGGAACAGTGACAGTGACAGTGACACAGACGAAATGACCTCTTTAGGTTCCTAGACTCCCAGAGGCCACTGCTAGAGTCCTAGAAAGATCCCTTTTTTTGGGCTCATTGTCACCGACCTTGAGGTCAGAGGTAACACATCAACAGTTCAAAGGTAAGGTTGCCCACCAAATGTGGTAATGTGAGATGGAACAGAAGCAAACGTTTAGTTTTAATGGTCCCATTTTCCTTCTAAGATTACCTGGCTTTTATGGCAGGCAGGATACTGGGTTTCTAATTATAATAGAGCTATAGAGTTTCCTTTTTCCATAAACTATATTTAAGTGAAGAAAACTCTTAAGGACACACCCACGGAAAGCCCTAGTCAGAGGGGCGGCAGAAATCTGAGAAAGAGCGCTTTAGGACACTCCTCGCTGCGAGTGCAGGCGGGTGGTTTGTGGTCCAAATGCATTTTTCCCCCTTACCCTGTTTTGAAAAGCCATCGGATTGTGTGCATTCCCATAAGATCCCAAAATTTCTGGCATTTTTTGGGAAAAAAATAATCTGAAGACTGGGCGAAGCTGGGCGTGGTGGGCTCTTGCCAGGAGCGCCTCGCTGGGCCGGGGGCGGGGGCACTGTCCCTTTGCCAGGGCCGCATCCGGCGCGGCTCAGCTCACCGATTGCTTGCCTTCCGCGTGGCCATCTGAGTCTTGCACAGGAGAGAGGGGAGTGGATGGTGGAGGCCGGGCTGTGGGCTTCCTCCTGGGGTGGGGGGCCCACACCCTGCAGCACCTCTGGGACTCACACTGCCCCTGCGAAAGCCCGCAGGCATCAGCACAAGAAGCACCGAATCAGAGGCTTAGAGTTCGGTCCTAACAGAGGCACCGGCCGACTGAGGTTCCTTCCTGTCCTCTCACAGGGCCCGTTTCCCGTGTGCACAGCGAGTGGACAAGGGGACGCCCAAGGGCGGCGGGGCTCAGGGCGCGGGGTTTGGGTGCTCTCTGCAGTCCGAACCTCCAGGGACGGCAGGGGGCGCTCCCGGCCCACGGGAACGCGCTCCAGCCACAGGACAAAGGCTGGGGGAGCGGCGGGCAGGCGGCCCGGGGCTTTGACCTAGGCCACCAGTGGGAGCGCAGGTGTGCGGAGCCCCGCGCCTAGACCCGCCCCGCGCCCGCCCCTGCCGCGCCCCGCCCCTGGCACCGTCTTTCTCCCGGTCTCCTCTCTCTCTGTGCAGTTCCTTTGCATCCCCCCTCCCCCATTTCTCTGCGTCTCAGTCTCTGCCGTTCCATCTGTTTTCCCCCGCATCCTCTCTACCCTGGGTCTCTCTGTGTCTTGTTCTGTCTCCAAGTCGCTCTGCCTACCTCTTGTCTGTTGTCTTGTCTTTGACGCAGACAGGGGTGATCCTGTGTTTTTGTCTTTGTGCCCCAGAGGTCTCTGGGGGCTGTCCTAGCTTTGTGTCTCTGGTTGTTCTATCTTCTAGAGAGGTGGCCCAGAGATCTCTTTAGCAGAGGAGGTGGGAACAGCCTCAGCCTCTGCCTCCCACTCCTTCTGTGGTGGGCATCTCCTGGAAACGCAGCCTCGGAGCAGCCCTCCTGCTGTCCACAGTCTTCATGAAAGCACAGAGGCTTACTTGGGTTTCCCTCTCCCCCAATCAAGTCTCCAGAGCTGCCCAGGGCTGGGGTGAGAGTAGGGAGCCTGGGCATACTCAGCGCACCTTTTGATGAGTTCTAACACACACATTTGGGGTTGCCAGTAGCTGAAGGCAAAGCTGAGGACGCATGGCAACAGAAGCCATCCAGGACTCTGGGGTGGGGCCAAGGGACAAGAGTCCACCTCTGCTGGGGCCTTCCTGCCTCCTTCCCCCTCTCTATCTCCAGTGTTTCATCTGAATAATGAAAGTATAGGGCTCTGGGACTTTTCCGAATTCTGATCATCTAGCCTCTAATGAAACAGATCTAAAATCCCACACTCCCGGTTACCATCTTTTAAAGGCAGGTGCTCTGTGCAGTTCTCAGGACAATGTGGTGGCATAGGTATCAGCACGCCTGTTTCACAGATGAGGAAGACTGAGGCCCAGACAAGCCTAAGGACACCCACTCTGTCTGATTCTCAGTCTGGTCACTCTCCCCTGAGGAAGGGGAAAAGCTGCTGTGCTAATGGCCAGAGGGCTCCAGACTCCAGCCCTCAGGGGAGCCCTCCACTCCTGGCAATCACAAAAGCCCTGTGTCATTTCCCGTACCTTTAGGGCCTTGCGTGACTCCGTAACCTGAGAAGTCTTCCTGGCAGTTGGATGAAAGATGATGTGTGTTGGCACCTGGGGTCCCTGAAAAGCAGCTGCCAAGATGAGAATTGCAAGGAATTTATGCTTCTGGAGAATCAAAGAGGGCAGGGCAAGCATGCATGGGAGAGCTCCAGACCTCAATGCAGGGCTGACCCTTCTGAAAGGAGGGGGAGAGGGAAGGATGGAGGCTGGGCCTGCGGCACAGCTCTGGGAAAGTCTTGCCAGCCCAGTGGTGCCCTGCCTAGAGCAGAAATGACCAGGCCCTGGTACCACCCTCCCACGTAGTTTCTGGCGCACGTGTGGTGTCGTCCTACTGCCTTGGTGGGTTCTGTAGGCAAAGAGGCCAGCAGCTGTTGACTTGCTGCTTCTCTCTAGACAGGTCCTCCCTAGAAGGGAGAGCCAAGCATGATGTGCAGCTCTGTGGCTGGGACACTATTCCAGAAAGATCACAGGATCTGGAGCCAGCCAGACCTACCACTTCTTAGCTTGGTGATCTAAGGCAAGTCTCTGCCGCCTCCATGGCCTCGTCTGCAAATGATCAGATGGTTGTCTTGAGGACATGAGGTCCCACAGCTAATGTGTCTGGCAGAAACTTGGCAGTAGACCCTTTGAAAAGGTAAATGCTCTTAGCTTCCTCTGAGCCATGGGGGTAACCCCTGCCTTTCTCGGCAGAGGCTTGAGAAGACCCAGGTCCAGCCTTGTACCTCTGTTTCCTTATCTGGAAAATGGGAGCATGAACAGTATCTTCTTTTCTGGGCTCCTGAGTGGATCAGAATGGGATGATGTGTGTGAGGCGCTCAACACACAGGGACATAACCGTAACTGGTGGTGATCCCTCCCCTTCCTTCCCCTCCTTATGTCTTTTAGCATTTGATGGCTTATTATGACCAGGCACTAGCCAGGCCAGGCATGAGCTCATTTTGTTTCCTGCTCATCCTTTAAAATGGGGAGCAATAGTGTACTTATTTTACAGATGGGAAGACTGAGCACAGAGAGGTCTGGTGACTTCCCCAAGGCTGTCGGCTAGGAGCTGGCAGAGCTGGGATTTGAACCTGAGCAGTCAAGCTCAGCGCTGTCTGGTCAAGCTAGTTTTATTGCTACCGATGCTGTTGTATGAGCTTCACAGGGATGGAGCATTCACTAGAATGGACTTGGCATTCTGGCCGGGGCATAGCTTGTGTGTGGGCTCAGGGGCAGGGAGCCACAGGCTTCCTCTGTGCGAGATATGGGCAGAGCTTGAGGCTTACTCAGGAGTACTGCAACCCTAGAGAGAGTACGGAACAGGTGCAGGGGCTCTGAAGGCGAAGGACTTGGGACTTGATCCTGAGGGCGATGAGAAGCCAAGGAAGGATCCCAAGGGAGAAGACTGAGCCTGTGAACTTAATTCTGGAGGGCAGGCTGCAGTGTTGGTCAGCAGGGGTCCAGCAGCAGGGGGTGAGAATGGAACCAGGAAACCGCCACCTCCCATCTCAATGTGGGGTCGCTGCTTCAAAAAGAGGAAGTACCAGGAAGGTGGAGCTGGGAGCTCTGTGGCCTGGCACACAGGGCAAATGGCGGCTTCCTTTCTTCAGGAGAATGCCCTCATGCCTGCACTGGGAGAGCCTCCTCTCTAGTGCCTGCCTCCTCCCTGCTGAGTCAGTCCCCATGCCTGGAGATGCCCAGCCCCCGACACACAGTTGGAGAGGACGAAGCAGAAGCTGAGATGTAGCAGTTCCAGTCTCAGCTTTGCCCGCAGCTCCTACTGTGACTTGGTGCTTTTCCATCCCCACCTGGGCCCCTCTGTTGTCTGTCTCATCATTAAGATCAATGATGTTTCCAGCATCAATTTATGGAGCTTCTGTGTGCCAGACCCTGTGTTAGATGTTGGGGTGAGCGAATCAGAGAGAATTCCCTGGTCTGGTGGGAAAGCCAGAAGATAAACAAGAGAGTCAAAGATGTAATAGATCTGAAGGTGATAGCCATTAAGAAGGAAGTGTACAGCAGGGCAAGGTAGGAAGTGTCAGGGGGTGCTGGCATTTCAGAGAGCAGTCAGGGCGGGTCCCAATGAGGAGATGACACTTGAGCAAACACTTGAAGGAGAAATGGCAGGAGCTGTGTGGGTATCTGAGCGAAAGGCATTTCAGGCAGAGATACCACATGTGCAAAGGTCTTGAGGCAGAAGCGTTCCTGGCATTCCAAGAAACAGCAAGGAGATCACTGTGACTGGGGGAGACTGAGGAAGGGAAGAGGACAAGAAGGGGAGGACGAGGAGGTCACGGTGGTCAAGTTACATGGGGCCTTCTAAGTAAGACATAGGAAGACCTTGGCTTTCGCTCAGAATGACATGGGGAACAATAGGGTTTTTCATAGACAAATGGTGCTCTGACTTAACATTCTAAAAGGATCATTGAGGCTGCTGCATTGGCAGTTGACTACAGAGGGGTCAGTGGTAGAGCTGGGGCTGGCAGTCACAAGGCTGTGAGTAGTAACACAAGCAGGTGAGGATGAGGGCTTGGTCCAGGGAGATAGCAGTGCGGGTGGGCACAAGGAGCCAAATTCTGGATAAAAAGCGTTCATTGAACCATTAAACTTGAAGATTCAGTTCCTCACAGAGCCGTGTTCCCCTTTCTTCCTATCTGAGGCTATGGAAGGTTCCGGTGTAATTGAACCGAAATTTCCATTCTTACTCATTCACTCACTCACTGGATGGTCTGGCACATCACCTTGTTTCCCCCCTCTTCATCTCAAGTATCCCGTTGATTTAAGTGTTAATTGTTCACCTCTCCCACTAGAACATCAGCTCTGGGAAGACTTGGCCCTTGTCAAGATTATTCACAACTATGTCCCTAGAGCCTAGATGCCACCCCTCTTTGTTGAATGATTGTATCTACCCAGAGCCAACCTCTGCTCATACAGAGATATGTATGATGTGGCCCGACCTCTAGGTGCTCCCAGCTGCATGGGAAACTGGACGTGGTCAGGCCACATTGTCAGAGCTGGGATGGAGAAGACATGGGGTTTTGCCAGGGAGCGGGAGAGGATGTGGGCAAGACTCTCATATTTTTAAGCTAGCAGGAAAGAATCCCTCCAGGGCTGCCAAGTCAGGAGATGCACACAAATGAAGCAGCTGGCTGTGAGCCTGCGTGGCGCTGTGGGTATGGGGCCCTCAGGGAGCTCAGGCCATGTCCAGAGCGCCTTCGGATTACATTTGTATGACAGCACTTCTGCAAACACATATGTGGCTGAGCACAGCCCTTGAGCTCCTGTTTTGTGCTTGTTGGTCTAAGCTTCTGCTGCCTTATTGGTATAGAAGGCAGCCCTGGACTGGGACATGGCAGGCACACGTTCACGCATCAGCCACACAGACTGACTCTGTGTGATCAGTACTGTGAATCACATTGATTAAATGCAGGATCAGAAACACAGAGAGGTTGAAATAGCTCCCCAAGATTGCCTAGTAAAGAAGGAATCTGAACGGATAGCTGCCTGAGTTCAGAAATGATGCTCCATCCACTTCCAGTAGCACCCACACGTTACCCTGTGGCTTCGCTCCAAGCAGCCCTTCTTCACCAAGAGGCTGTGGAGGCACATTAGGCCAGGGCTGGAGCCTAAGCAGGCCGCCCTGCCTGCCCAATCGGGCACTCTCCCCAGCTCTGGCCCATGGACGGCTGTCTTGGTTGACGACAAAGGCCCTTGGCACCTGCGTCTCACAGCTCAGCTGCTGCAGATGGCTGCTCAGTGGGTCTGTGCCCACTGTCCTGGTTACTGCGGCACAGATCTCCAGCCTCAGAGGAGGGTCTCTGCGGGCCCCTTGTCCAGCACAAGGACCCCTGGCAGGCAGCACATGCAAACACAGCAGCCCTGCAGGGCGGGCAGCACCCCAGATGGCCGGAGTGCTGATATGCGGAAGGAATGCACCGCTTTTGTTTCCCCCGATCAACCAGCTGCTTCAAGGAGGCCACTGCAACCTGCAGGCATCAGTCAGCCTTGGACCTTGGATCTGCCGCCGAGGCTTGGGCAAGCTTCAGCGAGTCGCTTAACCTCTCTGGGCTTCAGTGTCCTCATCTGTGAAACAAGGAAGGGGTCTGGCTGCACGGGCTCTGAGATGAGCTTCTAGTTCGGACGTTCTGACGCCATCCTTGCCCTTCTGCTGGTTTCATTGGTCCTCTTCTGTGTGTGCATGTGTGCATGTGTGTGTGTGTGTGTGTGTGTGTGTGTATTCATTCTTTTTGTTACCACATCAGAGTGAAATTAGCAACGTTTAGCAATTAATGCATTTTCTCCCCAAGACTCAACTCTTAAACAAAATTCTGAGTGTTTGACTTTCATTTTAAATAGGTGGCTGTCAGGAGGAATTACATAGCTCCTAAGGAAACACACAGACGTTATAATTAAAGAGATGCCAATCTTGACAGGTAGTAGGAGAGGAGAGGGGATGTGACAATGAGAATAGAGAAGGGGAGAGGGCAGCTTAGGATCCAGTGGGATGAGAGGATAAGCCAGAGAAGTGTCCCTATCAGGGTGGAGGGCTTGGTTTCAGCATCAGCTCCCGGATGCCCCCTGCTAATCAATATGATAACGAGGCCGGGTTTTGGGCACCTTAGAGTTTGCAAAGCGATTTCATGACTCCTTTCAGGATCCCACGACGTTCCCGAAAGGCAGATTTTATTAATCCCATTCACAGGTGGAAAAACTAAGACCAATGGTCAGAGTCCTTATCTCTCCTAATTTCAGCCACAAGAGTGGTACTCTAAACCCCAGATGACAATCTTCTGGATCCAGGTTGAGCACCGCCCCTTGATGCGGCCTGAGTCCCGCCCTGACTCTACCTGAGCCCTTCCTACAACCCAGATTGAGCCCTGCCCCTGACTCTGACCCAGTCTGAATCCAGTTAAACTACCCGCCAAATCCATTCCTCCTCAGTCTAAGGTAGATGGACGGTGAGAGCAAGGAAGACGCCAAGCAAATTCCTCTCCTGCTGGGTGGGGAGACTCAGAGCTCAGGGCCACATGGCCTTAGGGGAGGAGGGCCCTGAGGGGTGGCTGGTCTCCCAGGGAATCGCATCCTATGGAGCAAGGTGTGTGAACTCTGGAGTAGAAGAGGTGTTAGGGCTGGGGTAGAGGGGGGACCACACTCTTGAGTGAGTCTCAGATCCTCTAAGTCCCAAGGCTAGTGGAGCACCGGGTGGGCGTGGTCTCCTTCCCAGACAGTGCTTTTCCCACGGACCTTATGCTCCTCTGGGTACCTTGGGGTGGTTCTGGGTGCACCTGCCTTTTGCCTGTGGGAGGTCCCTGAGGGGTTAGTTGGGTGAAGAGCAGCCTGGACTGGATTCCCTTTGTGGCTTTGGCATGTTCCTCTCCCTGCGCACTTCACCCCTACCTCCATGTGTTCCTCACCCCTACCTCCATGTGTGCCATGTGTGAGATCACCTAGATAAAGGGCCACTGGCTCAGGAACTCAGCAAAGGTGTGCTTTCTTCCCTCTTCCCTTTGAGTCTTGCCTCTTCCCTCGGGCTGGGCCGCCTTCCCTCCCCTGCTCCCATTGTGGGCTCCCCCTCTGACAGGCACCTCATTAGCAGAATCTCTGTAAATAACGCCAACCAGTTAGAGTTACAACAAGGTAGCTCATTAAAGGCACTCTGCTTGTCTCACTTCCCAATTAGTGTTTCTGCGGGTGCAGCCACTAGGACTGCGTGTGACAGGGCACCCTTGGCATGTCGGGGGTCCGGGTTGCCCTGGATCACCCCCACAGAGCAGTACTGACAGCCCCAGGACTTGATAAGGCAGCACCCTCCCTGCTGAGACCCAGGAACTCTGGGTAGTTAGCCCTGAAGGGAACCAGGAATGGACAGGCACCAGCGCCCGCTGCCAGGGAGGGCGCAGCTGCTCCACATACCAGCCACGGACCCACACTGGGGTTTGTTTGGGCTGGCAAGTCTGTCCCCTGACCCTGACCCTTCTGTGGTTCCTTTCCCCTACAGCACTCTTGGTTTCAGATTTCTGCTCCAGATTTGCTCCATCAAAAACTTAACCTGTTCTGCGTCCTTCTCCTCAGTCTTCCTCTTCCCTTCTTTCATGGGCAAACTCAAACTTTCCTGCAGGAGCTTCTAGGGAAAACCTTCTCCTTGGGTGCTGCAGTCATTGGTGACAATAATGGGAGGGATTTCAGACTAGAAAGGAAGAGAGCAAGACAGAAGAGGCTGTGGGATGTAGGGGGTGATGATGTTCCCAAAGCAAGTCTATTGGGTTGCAGTTTTTAGCAACTTTTTTTTTTTTTTTTTTTTAACACACGAAGAAACAGCTCCGAGAGTTTCATCCACTAGCCCCGATCACACAGCTGGTAGTCTAGAGCTTGTCTTGGGAGCTGGGGTCTGATGCCTTGAGTATTGCTCACGTGAGACATCTGGTGAACGGGAGAGGAGAGGTCCTCCATTGCCTCTGCCCCCACCGGTAGGCGAGGGCAACCTACCCCTGCTCCGTCTTTTCTCCAACTAAGGTTTCACTCCACCTGATCACTCTTCCTTGTTCACTTTGGGTCTGCATTTTGTGTTTCACTTTGGGAAGGAACCTGCTCCCAATTTCTTTCCTTCTTGCCCAATCGATAGCTTAGCTGGGCAAGGCAGAAAATGAAATTTACATTCAATGGTTTCCATGGCAACCACAGCCTGGACCAGCTTCTCCTGCTCTTGGGGCACTGTCTTCTGAGAAGAGCCGGCTGGGTATCAAAACCTCAGCTCCTGGAGAGTGTGGCAAGGGTTTGAAACAGAACTAGAAAAGACTTGAGTCCCCTTGACTACCACTTTCCCTAGCTGTGTGTGATATGGGGGAAGGAAGAGGAGCCCTCCTTTACTGCAATCTCTCAGAGGATCAAATCGTTTATAACATTGTCTTCGACATCACCAGGCTAACATTTTGAAAGCTCTGCTACATGCCAGGCTTTGTGCTGAGTGCTAAAGCATTATCTCCCTTTGTCATTGCTTCAACCCTACAAGGTGGGTACTGTTCTCCCATTTTACAGATGAGGAAGTTGAGCTGAGGGAATATTATAAACTGTGCTCAATGGCTCAAAGAGGCAGAGCTCCCGGACCCTTGAACCTGTGGTCTTTGGCAACAGAGGAGTGGCTTTCAGAGCTCACACTGGGGACACAGAGGTATACCAAACCCACTTTCTGCTGCCATGTGGTGTATAGAGAGGGCAGCAGCATTAAGGTGGAGAGCGTAGGTCTATACCTGGTAGCCTGGGTTCTCTTGAACATTTTGTCAGTGACTTGGTCTTTAGACGTGAATCAGGGATTCCTCTAAGGGGTGGAGAACGAGTTAAATAAGCTAAATGTGCCATGAAGCTCTCTGGGAAGTGCTGGGCACATGGTCTCTACTCAGTGTTAGTAACTGTCAGATTTGCTACTGGGGGATGGACAGACCAGCAGGAGTTAGCCACTACCACACAGTGTCAGTGTGTGCTGGAAGGATGGGGAAAAGCCCAGCGCTGTGTGGCCCCCAAAGAGGTGACTCCCCACGTCTGAGGGTCAGAGGGGGCTTCATGGAGGAGGCATGCTATGAGCAGGGAAGGCAACGGACTTTGAGGCAGAAAGATTGTCAGGGTGGAAGGAGGCTATGTGGTTTATTAATCAGGAAGTGTGACAATGTGTGGTCACATGTCATTCCTGTGCCCTTGGCATCCATTCCTGTTGCATCTATTCTGCCTGTCCTTTTGGAGCCTGCTCTTCTCTCACTCTGCCCTCAGGGTCTTTGTATGGGCACATGACTCCCTCCTAGACAGTGAGAGACCTGCCTGTCCTTGGCTACAGGGTCTGTTTGGGAGGGGGCACATGGCTCAAGGAGAGCCAATTACAGTCAATGTGTGTCAGAGCTGAGACTTTTTTTGCTGGCACCATGGAGAAAAAGACTCCTTCCCCCGGGGGTGACTGAGCTGGTAGAATGCAACTTTGAAGCTGCTGGGGCTGTGTTTGACATTGCGAGAGGAGAGCCTCCCTGAAAATGGAGGCAACGCAGAAAGTGTGGCTCTACAGCAGTAAGAGATGGATTCCTGGCAGTGTTCCTTGATCCTGATGTGCCTGAAGTCCGCAAGCTTCCCTGGCACAGGAAGGAGTCAATAGAGTTTCTTTTTCTTAAGCCTGGGTGAAACAGTATTCTGTGCTTTCCCATCGCAAGGGTCCTCTTTAATATATGACTAGTGACAAGCAATGAACTGAGGATGGCATGTGCCAGATCATAAAATTCTAAACCCCATATTGCAGAACTGAGGCTTGAAGGTGATGGGAGCCGTTGATCAAAAACTGAGTGTTGGTACAATCAGTCTGGGCTTTTTTTTTTTTTTAAAGAATTTATTTATTTATTTGAGCGAGAGGGGTGGGGAGGGGCAGAGGGAGAGTCTTAAGCAGACTCCCCATTGGGCGTGGAGACTGCCACGGGGCTAGATCTCAGAACCCTGAGATCACGAGCTGAGCAGAAACCAAGAGCCAGATGCTTAACTGACTGAGCCACCTACCCAGGTGTCCCCGTCTGGACTTCTGTAAGATCTTCGGCAGCAGTGTACCAAAGTAGCTCATCCCAGGCTCATGTAGTAGGTCAGGTGAGAGAAGCTGGGCCAGAAAGGGTATGTTCATTTCTTGTCATTGTGGAAAGAAATCACCACAAACTCTGTAGGGCTGAAACAGCACAAATTCATTATCTCCCAATTCTGAAGGTCATGTGTTTGAAATGGGTCTCACTGGGCCAAAATCAAGGTCTTGGCATTCCTTCTGGAAGTTTCCAGTAGGGGAGAATCTTTTTCTTTGCTTTTTCCAGCTCCCAGACTCTAATTGCATTGTCTTAGCTTGTGGCCTCTTCCTGCATTTTGAAAGATCCAGGCTCCGCTCTGTCCTTTCACAACCGTCTCTGACTCTGACCCTCGTGCCTCACTGTTTATATGAAGACCCTGGGATGACGCTGGGTGCACCTGAGTGGTCCAGGATATACTCTGAACTTCATATCCTTAACTTAATCCCACCTGTGGTATTGCCTGACATTCCCAGGTTCTGGAGATCAAGGCCTGGTCATCCCTGGGATCATTATCCAGCCCACCACAGGGGAGGCAGTGGGGATGGAGGGAGAGAGATAGATTAGAGACATGTCAAGGAGACCAGGACCCAGAGGGCATTCGGATACAGGTGGTGAGGGAGAGACTACCATTTCCCAGGGCGCCCACAGTGACACCCATCTGTGGGTGTCTCATGTTTCCAACAGTTTCCAGCAGCCTGGACACAGGCACAGAGAAAGCAGGCAGACAGGTGAGACAAGGGTGACTAGACTTTGCCAGAGGGGGGGTGCAATGGCTGGATGATGGGACAGGGGCAAGAGAGGGGCTGAAACCATCAATTCTAGAATATAAGCAGTGAAGAGGGGAGAGTGAAGACAGCACTAACAGGTGAGAAGGTAGAATCAGCAACAGAACAAACTGTCCTCTGCTGAGTGCTGGCCGTGTGCTGGCCCCTGCGGGGCGCTGAGCCCGCAGGCTCTCTTTTGAGGGGCCCTGCTTCCCGCCCATCACAAAGCTCCACTTGGAGGCCTATTGGGAGCCTCAGACTCAACATGAGCCAAACCCAGCCACAGGATCTTCCCCACTGTTCTGCAGTGGTCCCCATGCACAGAGGCTTGGGCCAGAAGCTGGGTGTCCTTCTTGGTCCTCACCTTTCTCTCACATTCCCATACCCAAAGCCTGATGCCTCCACCTTCAACCTACTGGCAGAGTCAGACCACTTCTGGACCTCCACTTGGGACCAAGTGACATTGCATCTTGCCTGGATTGTCACAACAGCCTGCTGAGGGGTGTCCTCTCCACCAGGTCTGTGCCCCACCCATCTTTCGTCTGCTCCAAAACTCCACCATGAATCTTACCACACTTGGAGTGAAAGCTGGTCCTGACACTGGACTGCAAGATCCAGCAGGCCCAGGCCCCTGATATTTCTCAGTATACTCTCCCCATCTCTCCCTCCTCACCCCACCCCAGCCACTGTGGCTTCTTTCTTTTCCACAGATGTGCCAGGCTCTCTCCTACCTCAGGGCCTTTGCATTGGCCTGGGACCCTCTTCCTTCGGACATTTGTATAACTTTGCTTCTTCTGCTATGTAGGCCTTTACTGAAATGTTACCCTTACAGTCAGGCCTTTGCTGACCATCCTCTATAAACGGACAGCCCTCCCCTACAGAGGGAACCAGCTCCAACATGGCACCTATCCGCAAAGGCCACAGAGGTGCAATCATGAACCACATCCTAGAACAATGGCATCTGGTCCTCCTGGAACACAGGAGGACAAAACCCTCTTCCCTGGGAGATTTGTAATCCCTCCTGCTTCCCAGGATGTGTGGGGTCCCATTGGAGCAGAGCCGAATAACGGAAAAGCCCTCAGCTGTGTTCAAGATTGGGCTATTCAGAGAGGGGTGCCCCACATCTCACACTGTGGCTGTCAGGCCCTCCGATTTGGGTCTCATGGTTTCCATGCAGGGCAAGGCCCTGGGGACCTGGAGCCTTCAGTGCCTCTTCCTTTGGCTGCATGTAGGTCACAGATTGTCTGGATCTAAAACTGGCCTGGTGTGTCTATCACGTGACCCGGTCAGGCCTTGCTGGGTGTGCTTGGCAATTGACATTGTCACACTATGCATTTTAATTCTTATGTTTTACTTTTTCTCCCCCCATGAGAGCAGAGATTTTGGTCTCTTTTTACAGGGCTCTATGCCCTATTCCTAGACCTGGGGCTGGTACACCATAGGCGCTCAGTAAGGATTTGTTGAATGAATGAAGAGAAGTCATCATTAGGATGCCATCATTTTGTAGATAAGGAAACTGAGGCACAGAAATGTCACAGCCAGTCAGGGGCAGAGGTGGGATGTGAGCCCAGCCCCACAGTCTGAGTCCTCAGGCTCCCCAGTTCACACCTCACAGTAGGGCATTTCTGGAAAGGTTGGAGGAATAGGTGTAGCACTCAACACTCAGAAAGAACTGGGATTTGGACCCTGGGTTTGGTGGTGCTGACTCTAAAGGTATGGCAAGGGGCTGGCGGCTGAGAGGGGGGCCAGAGTGCTAGATCATGGGTTTTCCACATGGCCACTGAGTTGCTGGGTGGAAAGAAAGGTTGGATGGAGGGCAAATCTACAGGCTGGGGTCAGAGCCTTCGGCAGAAGGACCTGGAATGGGGGCAGTGGACAAAGGCTCCCAGGTAGGGGAAGAGAAGAGTGAGATTGTAGTCATTGCTTGGGATGGTGCCAGAGAGCCCATTTCCTTTCTTGGGCCCCTTAAATTAGCTACTGCGGGGCCACATGGGTACTGGCAAAGGGGGCATGGTGTCCCATCTGCAGGGGGCACTGTCTCTCAGCTCCCGCTAACTGATTCCAGGCAAGAACCCTGTCCCAATGCTTTAGACTTGGGTTTTCAAGAAAACTGAGAAATCTGAATGCTTAATGTGAAATATTCTATTTTCCAAACATTGACAACAAAATCAATTTTACTCTTAATTTGTTGACTTGCACATCCATTTGTGGGGGACAGTCTCCTCTCCCTCCCTGGCCCATGTGCCCAGTGTCTGCCTCTCCACCTCCCCAGCCCAGGGCAGGGCATTCTTGGTAATTAGTTTCTCTGTCTCCTTTCAGAGCGTTGTTAGCGTATTTGAGCAGATAAGAATATAAGTTCCTACTCCTCTTTTATTACATAGAAGGTGGTGTACACATGTTGCTCTGAGGAATAGCCCGGAGACCTTGTCCTGTGGGTCTGTGGAGAGGTGCTGCTTTTCTTTCCCCCCAACACCTGCATAGTATCCAACTGAATGTGCCACAGTTTACCTAACCCAGTGGCTCTCATCTAGGGGTGACTTTGCCCTGACAAATGTCACCAATAGAGTATGCCTGTACACATGCACACAAGCACGTGCCTGTATGCATGTATGTGTGTGTCTGTGTCTCCTTGCATGTGTGCATATGTGTTTGTGTGTATGGGTGTATGTGCTTGTGTGTAAGGGTATACATGTGTGAATGCATAGGCATGGGTGTATATGTGCGTTTGCATGCATGTGTTGCTGTCATCTGGAGGTTAGAAGTTAGGGGTGCTGTTCAACATCCTACAAGGCAAAGGTAGCCCTCACAACAAAGAATTACCATGCCCAGTTATGGTCGGCAGGATCAAAATGGTAGAGTAAGAAGATCCCGACCTCACTTCTCACAGACACACTAAAACTGCAACTATGTATGGAAGAACTATGAGAACAAAATGAAGATGAGCCAGAACAGATTTTTCATAACTAAGACTCTAAAGGAGAAGTCACATGGAAGCAGGTGGGAGGGGATGAGACATGATCTACTCAGGACCCACACCCCCAGTGTGGTGCCCACAAACAGGAGGGATATCACAGTTATAGAGGCTCTCCCTAAGGAACAAGGTGTCCAAGCCCCACATCAGTGTCCCCTGTCTGGGGTAGCTACACTGTAAAGATGAGCCCCCATAATATGTGGCTTGGAAAACCAGTAGAACTTGTGTCTAGGAGAGAGGGGGATGGTGGAAATTGAGATCCCACTCTTAAGGGATCTCATACTCTCACTCACTCCAAGACCCAGCACAGAGACAGCTTGGGTAGAAAAGCACCTGGGTTACATGGGAAGGAGATTCACTGACTGATTTTAGAGTGTGTGCATGAGGGGCAGAGATCTTCTGGAATGTTCACCAGGGGTGCAATAACTGGTGGGCACAGGTTTTTTTCAATCTCCTACCCAGCTGCCCTGGTAGCATCTCTGACACTCTCTATCTACCATGCCATCACCACTTGCTTCACCATGATATTCCGGGGTGAACTTGCCCTGCCCAAGTATCCCCCCATCCTACCACACCCTGCAGGTGGCCTCAAGTAGTTCCTACCGTGCAGGGCCAGCCCACACACTACAGTGACTGTAGCAGTCACGGCTGGGCTTCTCAGCCAGATGGTCCTGGGACTGCCCTGCTAACTGTAAGTCCACACCAACTGTGGCCCACTCACAACAGGAGGATGCATACAACCTACATGGGGGCACCCATAAGACACCTGGCTCAGGTGACCATGGAGGTTGCACTTCTGGGCCCCACAGGACCTCTTCTATACAAAGACACCCCTTTAAGTGCAGAAGATGTAACTGATCTACCTAATCTATAGAAACAAACACAGAGAGTTACGCAAAATGAGGAGATGGAGGAATATATCCCAAATGAAAGAACAAGACAAAACTTCAGAAAAAGAATTAAATGAAATGGAGATAAACAAGGTACTTAAAAAAGAGTTTAAAGTGATGATCGTAAGATATTCACCAGACTCAGAAGAAGAATGGATGAACCCAGTGAAAATTTCAGCAAAGAAATAGAAAATGTAAAAAAAAGAGCCAGAGCTGAAGAACTCAATAACTGAAAAAAATACACTAGAGGGAATAAACAGCAGATTAGATGATACAGAAGAATGGATCAGTGATCTGGAGGACAATGTAGAGGATATCACATAATTGGAACTACAAAAAAAGAAAAGAATTTAAAAAATGAGGCTAATTTGAGGAACCTCTGGGCCAACATCAAGTGTAGTCTCATTTGCATTTATTATAAGGGTTCCAGAAGGAGAAAGGAGAGAAAGAAGCAGAAAACCTTTTTGAAGAAATAAATGGCTGAAAACTTCTCTCGCCTGGTGAAGAAGACAGATACCCAAGGTGAGGAAGCAAGAAGAGTCCCAAATAAGATATACCCAAAGAGATCTATACTAAGACACATTGTAATAAAAATATTTCAAATGACATGGATGGACCTGGAGAGTTATCATGCTAAGTGAAATAAGCCAGACAGAGAAAAACAAATACCGTATGATTTCCCTTACATGTGGAATTCAAAAAACAAAACAAACAGCAAACAAACAAAAAAAAGCAGATGAACAAGCAAAACCAACCAGGAATAGATCTGTAGATACAGAGAACAATCTTGTAGTCACCAGAGGGGAGGGGCGTGGAGGATGGGTGAAACAGTGGAAGAGGATTCAAAGGTAAATACTTCCAGTTATAAAAGAAGTCATAGGATGTAATATACAACATAGAGAATATGGTTGATAATATTGCAACAGCTTTGTATAGTGACGGGTGGTAGCTAGATTTATACTGGTGACCTCTTTGTAATGCATAGAAACACTGTGTTATACACCTGAAACTAGTATAATATTGTACATCAACAACACTTCAATAAAAAACTTCTCTTGTTCTAAGTGTTAAAAGTGTTAATGTGTAAAATTGCCAATTTGACCTATCTGGGGTTGCCATATTCAGCAAATGATATTATAGGACATACTGTCTGCATACATATACCAAAAAGGCATTCACTGTTTATCTGAAATTCAAATTTAAAGGAGCACCCTGCGTTTTACCTGGGAGCCCTGAACCCATCCCTTATTGATGAAAGCATTTGCTGTTTACAGTTTTTCACTATTACAAATAGTGTAACATTGACTATCACTGGATATCTTATTTTGTTCATGGGGCATATATCATCTCTAAGATAAATTCCTTAAATTGTAACCATTATATCGAAGATTAAAGGTTTTATTTTTGCGACTTTTCAATTTTTGCCCAATTTCTTTTCATTTGGATTGTATGAATTTCCACTACCACCGGCAATGTATGAGAGTACCTGTTTCCCCACAGCTTTGCGAACAGAATGTATTATTAAACTTCAGGATTTTTGCCATTTTGATCTGTGCAAAATAGGAATACTTTCAAAACATGAGCGAATTCAAGTGGAAATTGCAAATAAGAAAAATTAGTTAGATTCAGCCCATGGGAAACCAATTTACTGTGTCCACAGTATGTCTTTTATGGCCTTCACTATAGCTATGTGAAGTGAAACTTCCAGCCCAGAGAGGTGAATTAACCTGCCTGAGGCCACATAGCCGCTGAGTGGTAGAACCAGTCTATGATCTTCCAGCCATGCTCACGGTGCCTTTGAACTAAGGTGGTCTGGGATGGGCAGGGCGAGCCTACCCTCTCCTCTCAAGTCTCACCTGAAACTCCCTCTTGTCCCAATATTGATCACTGTCTAGCTGGGCCACTTCTCTAATGTACATGGCATTAGCAGCAACTCTGGGCCAAGTGGGAGTGCAGAAGGCTTGTTGAAGCCTGGACGGTCCTGTTTGACTCAGCTAATTGGTTAAATAGATTCTTCTTCATGTGCAGCGTTGAGCTTTCTGCTTCGATAAGGCATAATATTAATTTTAATTAAGTCTCTGAAGGCTTGGCCAGATATTTCCATTTTCTGAGCATGTCCCTTGATCACGGAGTTTTATTCCCCTGAGGCGAGGCCACTGGGAAGAGCTGCCCTCTCCCAGGACTCTGCCTCAGCTTCTCCTCTGAGGACAGGGGAAAGAGGTCAGAGGAGAAACAGGTATCCATAGAGAAGTGGGAGGAAATACACATGGATCAAGGATCCACTATGCGCTGGGCACTGTGCTTGGGACTTTTACCGTTTTATTTAACTTAAAAACACAAAATGGAGACTTAAATCCCTGATACAGGTTTGTTCAGGATTCAAAACTGCCAAGTGTGGGGTCAGGATCTGCCTGACCTCCAAGGTCATGATAGTGACATCTGCAGTTTTGGGCCACCAAGCACTCATTCTTGTCTTCTGCTAATGACGCTGTGATTTTCCTTTGGGGAACCACCTCTTCCCACTCGGTGCAATTCTGGTTGAGCAGACCCAGCTCTGACCCTTCGGAGCACATCATCCTTGGCCAGGTAACCCATGGCCGTTCTGAAGTTTAATCTTGATACTCCGGTTCCAAGAGTTGGGGAAATAAAATCACTCTCTTCCTAGTCGAGTCTGGAACTGGCAGAGACCACCATATGGAGAGCGAAGCCAACATGGGGGAAGAGAGAGCCAAGAAATGGAAGAATGGGTGGGAAGAAGAGAGGAAATGAAATGCACAGCATCGTGTCCCGGAGCTCTGAGATTCAGCCATGCCTGAAAGGAGGCTACCCTTGACATTTGGTATTATTTACACCTATCTCTCTTCCTCCTCCTCCTGCCCAGTCTTCTCCCCTTCTCCTCCCCTCCTCCTCCCCCCTCCTTCTTCCTCTCCTCTCCTTCTTTTTGGATAAGCCATTTAAACATATTCGTTTCAACTTTAACTCCAGCTACTAAGAGATAGAACACCATTAAGAAGAACCTTCCAGTCAGCTCTCTCAGATCCAGCTTCCTGCCGTACCTGGGCCCCTGGCTTTGACCTGTCTTTCTGAGATTGCCCAGACTCTCCTCTGGTCTGAGGTGTTTTCACTGTTGGCTTCTCACAGGTGTGTGTGTGCTTGTGCATGGGAGGGCTTTGGCATGCTCCTCTGGCGTCCTTTTTGTGCAGCCCGTTAGGGTTCGGGGCATGTTCCGGGCCCTGGGTAGCTGATTCTCCCAGCTGCTTGGGGCGCTGGGAGTCACGGCATCCTAGAGCTTTGGCATTGAGCCCAGACCTGAGGCTGAGGGAGGCGGTCCAGCTGCCCAGAGACCCCAACAGAGGGAAGAAATGGAACACTCACCCATGGGCGTGTGAACACATTGCGCACACATGCACATGTCCCCTACACGTCCGAGTGTGCATGTCCCTGAAGGTGGAAGTCTGGAGGGCACACTCAGAAAATGGTGGTGATTGATTACTCTGGGTGGTGTGACTTTTGTTTGTATGTGAGTTTTCTAAAATGAGCATGCATAATCTTTGCAAATGGAAAAAAATATGTGTATTCATTACACTTCATTGTTTAAGAATTAATTGGAAATGTAATACATGTGAACAACTGCCAAAAAACAAATAAAGATAAAAAGTTTCAAACAAAATATAATCGATACTCCCAGAGCAAATGGAAATGGTCATTTTATCCCAGGTTTTCCAAAACGAGATCTAATCAATTCTTGTAATTTTTACTAAACCAATGGGCAAAGCCTAGAATCCAATTTTTTGGATTTAATTTGTAGTTTTCTGATTAATGAGACTGAGCGTCTTTTCATATGTTTATGGAGTGTTTGTTTTCCTGTGTGTGTGAATTTCCTGTTTATATTCTCTCCATTGTTTCTTCTGGGCTGTTGGTGTTCTGCTTATTATGTTAGGAGCTCTTTATCTCTTGTGGATATTAGTGCTTTTCCTGTAATAAATGTTGTAAGTGTTGTCTCCCAGCCTGACATTTGTGTTTGAAATCTGTTTATGGTGTCTTTTCTCACGTCGTATGTTCTCAAAAGGGCTTCCTGTACAGTCCTCCCTCTTTGGTTTTGCTTAGAAAGGCTTTTCCCGTCCCAAGTTCTGACAATTTGGGCCACAATTTTTCCTTAGGCTTTGATAGATTCTTTATGTCCGGAATTTTGATCTATCTGACATTTATTGTTGAGTGTGCTGTGAGGTAGAATGCCAATTTATGGTGTTCAAGATTCTCATTTATTCAGCAAACTGTTTCCGAAATTCCTGTGCTGTTTCGTTGCTGCTATTATTAATAGTATTATTAATTTAGGGGCCATTCTGTGCCTTCCGTATGAGGTTTAGAAACTGGTTTGTAAGGTCTTTGGAAAAATTCTGTTGCGTCTTTGATTGCTGTTACAATGAAATAATTTACTAATGACTGATTATACTTAGTTATTGGATGCCAGGCAGGGGTAAGATATTGAGTTATTTATTTTTTTTTTAATTAAAGATTATTTATTTATTTATTTATTTGACAGAGAGAGATTACAAGTAGGCAGAGAGGCAGGCAGAGAGAGAGAGGAGGAAGCAGGCTCCCTGCTGAGCAGAGAGCCCGATGCGGGACTCGATCCCAGGACCCTGAGATCATGACCTGAGCCGAAGGCAGCGGCTTAACCCACTGAGCCACCCAGGCGCCCAATATTGAGTTATTTATTAACCCCTCATCTCACCATCTACTATCATTCCTCTATGCAATGTCTTTTTCTTATTTGATAGTAATTATCTTTCCCTTTCTTCCCTGATCCCATCTCCAATGTAGGTACCTACTAATTTGCTCGGTGTCTTTCGGTAGTTCTTCATCTTTGTAAAACATTCAATATTGTTTTGTGTCAAACTACTACACATTTTCACCCCAGTCATCATGATGTTTTAAAACACGTCCACGTGTCTGGCTGTCTGTGTATCAAATTCATGGCTTCTAGCAGGTGCATAGTATTTCTTTGGCAGCAGAGAAAAGTTTTCTTTTTCTTTATTTCCAAGATTTTATTTATTTAAGAGAGAGCTGGCATGCACAATCAGGAGAAGGGCAGGCTCGATCCCAGGACCCTGGAATCATAAGCAGAGCCCAAGGCAGAAGCTTAACAGTCTGAGCCACCCAGGCGCCCCTAGCACAATTTTCTTAAACAGTCTCCTAGTGGTGGGTACCGAGGACGCCTCCAGCCCTCTAATTCCATAAGCAATACTCAGATGAACCGCCTGGTACGTGTCCTCCTGTTGGGTATCAGCTCACGTTCCTCAAGGGCCTATAACCGGGAATGGCTTTACTGACTGTATCACTTAATTTTCAGTAAACGCTGTCTGATTGCTCTTCAGAAAGGCTGCACCAGTTTTTACTCCCACCCAATGCATGAGTCTTCCTGATTCCCCATATCTTTGCCAATGTAGGATATTTTCTGACTTCCTAATTTTTGCCTCTGTGATGGGGTAATTGTTCGAACGTGCATTTTCTGATTACGAGTGAAGTTAAGCGCCTCTCCGTGCACTTAAGAACTATTTGGGTTTCCCCTACTAGGAGCTGTCTCATCATATCCCTTATCCTTTTGCTGTCTGGTTGATTATCTTGTTGTTAGTTTGCAGGAGATCCTTGCATATTCCCGGGTTTTAGATATTTCTCAATCTATCCCTTGGCTCTATCTTTGCCTACGTGTCCTTATGGAACAAAAATGCTTCATCTTGATATAGTCGAGTGCATCTGCTTTCTACTTTATGATTTATGCTTTTATGTCTTGTTGAAGAAGTCTTCTTCCTTAGGTCACAAATACATTCTCTTGCA
Source organism: Mustela erminea (assembly GCF_009829155.1). Classification (NCBI taxonomy): domain Eukaryota; kingdom Metazoa; phylum Chordata; class Mammalia; order Carnivora; family Mustelidae; genus Mustela; species Mustela erminea. The sequence continues at coordinate 58,942,017 of NC_045614.1, forward strand.
CTGCTTTTTCTATTGGCTTGACAGTTTCAGCCTTCATGTTCAGGTTCACCTTAGTAAACGGTCAATATATACTTCCAATGTGAAGTTCCCTTTAGTACACAGCCAAAGGTAGAGATTCAATTTTATTTTGCCCCGTGTCAGGAGCCCATTTCCCCCACTACCATCTCTAGCAGTGCTTGGGCGAAGCCGAACAAAGTGCTCACACAGGTACCTGTGACTGATTTCTTATCTTAAAGAGAATATAGCTACCATGTTTGTATCCAAAGTATGGTGGGCTGGGGTCTGGATGTACAGCCTTCACCGGGCTGAGGAAGTTCCAGTGTATGACCAGACTTCTTGGAGTCCTAACCAGGCATGAACAGGTATTGAACATTAATAAATGCCATTTCTGTGTCTATTGAGATAATTGTGTGATTTCCCCTTAGGCCATAAATGGGTGGATTTCATTGATAGATATTCGAATTTTATTTTATCATTTTATTTTATTTTGTGTTTTAAAAAGATTTGTCTATTTATTTTAGAGAGAGAGAGAGCAGGGGAAGGGCAGGATGGATCTTAGGCAGACTCTGAGCTAAGCTGAGCCCCATGTGGGGCTCAACCTCACAATCCTGAGATCAGCTCCCTGAGATCATGCCCCTAGCCCAAACCAAGAATTGGATGCTTAACCGACTGCACCACCAGACGCTTCTAGATATTCTAATTTTAAACCATCCTGCCCTCCTTTGTATAAATCCTACTTGGTATGTGACTTCTTAAAAAAGAATAGTTCAGAGGCACCTGGGCAGCTCAGTCACTTAAGCATCCCAACTCCTGATTTCGGCTCAGGTCATGACCTCAGGATCATGGGATTGAGCCCTGGGTCAGGCTCTGTGCTCAGTGGGGAGTCTGCTTGAGATTCTCTCTCCCTCTCTCTCTCTGCCTCTCCTCCCACCGCATGTGCTTTCTCTAAAATAAACAAATCGTAAAAAGAATAAAAATAAAAAATACAAGAGAATCATTGTTTGAAGTGTAACTTGCACACAGAAGAGAGACCAGATAAGTGAGCACAATTCTGGGAGCAGAAACAGAACAACAGTCGTCTGTCCCCTCCTGGTCCCCATTCTGCATGGGTGACGGCATCCCGATTTCTGACACCACCGATCAGCGTTGTCTGCTTTAAAATTTTATATACATGGAATCGTAGGGTGGATTACATTTGAAAATACACTGTTGGGTTGGATTAGCAGATGTCAGATTTAGAATCTCGGCAGCTATATTCGTAAGTAGCACGGCTCTGTGATTTTCCTTCCTTGTCCCGTCCTCCTCCGGTTTTGCAGCCAATACCACTCTTTGTAAAATGACTAGGGAAGCTTTCTCTCTCTCCTTAGTTTCTGGAACAACTTGTTTCTGAGATCTGTTCCTTGAAAGTTTGGTCGAACTCACTTTTAAAATGAGTTTGGCCCTGAGGTTTTTGGGAAAGTGGGTATTTGAGACTAGTTGGGCTTCTGTAACAGTTATTGATCTATTCAAGACTTCTATTTCTTCTTGCTCCAATTTTGGCATTTTATGGTTTGCCAGACATTTATCTGTCCTGTCCAGGTTCTCAAATATGTAAGACATACGGTTGTTCGTAATATTCATTTGCTTGGAACATTTTTTCCTCATGTCTGTAATTATTTTCTTTTTTTGTTGTTGTTGTCATTCTGTATTTTATTTATTTGCAATTTTCTCCCCTTTTCAGGTATGTGGGGAATTTTAAAAAGTTCTCCCTTTGTTCTGGATTTCACTTGATCACATTACGGTTAGAGAATGGATTCATATGATAGCGATTTCTTTTTTAATTTAGAGAGGCTTCGTTTGTGCTTTACTACATGGTTGATTTCGTGACTGTTCCATATGCCCTCAAAAATAACACATTTTCCCTTTGTGGGAATATCTCTGCTTCTGTTTGTTGTTTGGCTGATCTGTTTGTTCTTGTGAGAGATGTGTTAAAATCCTCGGCGACAGTTTTGGTGTAATTTGTTTTCTCCATGGTTCTTTCAGTTGTTATATATTTTGAGGCTATATTGTAGGTAAACTCATGGCCACTATTATCATTACAGAGTCCAACCCATTGTCCTTTATAACAAATAAAATGTCTCTTTCTGTCCCTTAGGAAGTTTTGGACGTGAATCCTATTGTTTTCTCCTTCCGAGGCTAACTTTGCCTTGTTGGTTCTCTTTTCTTCCTTATTTTCCTGTTTCTCTTCTCCGCCATTCCTTTTATTTTCATCTCTTTATGTGTGTCTCTGCCAGAATCATATTACTAGGTTCTTTTTAAAAAAAATTCCTCTAAGACTTCCTGCCTTCTGTTTGGTGCCGTTTTCCCACTTATACTTAGTTTAATCCCTGTTCTATCAGGATCTATTTCTCCCGAATTCTTTTTTGTTTCCTATTTATCATACTTGCTTTATTTTTACAAATTTTGCCATATTTCAACAGACAGATCCTATCTTCCATGGCTGCTGCGAAAGTTGGGCATTCCATTTTAATCTTTTAGTGCCCACCCCTGACACATTTAGACTCTGACTTAGAAGGGTTTTTATTCATTGCATATTATCCAAGTAGCTTCACCTTCTGATGGGAACTAGGAACTCCAGAGGGGACAAAGAGGGCGTCCTGGGAGCCCGAAGACTTGGGGGAGATAAGCAAAGCTAAGCAAGGACCCTTCTTCGCCGCACCTGCCTGCTGCTACTCTGTTTGGTTCATAGGATAGGGCAGGAATGACAGTCTGGGCCAGGTCATGAGCAAACGTGAAGCCTCCCCTGGGTCTTTTGGAATTCTCCATCCCTCTCAGCCCTCACTGTCCTGAAGGGAGAAGCCAAGTCCCAAGGAGAGGCACCTGCTGCACTGGACCGGCCTCCCAGGCCTGCCAGCCCACAGTCAGCGTTGACAGCTGGCATGTAATAAGTCACTTCGGGTGTTCGGCCCCGTCTTCTGTGGCCCCGGCCACTGTCCGTGTGCAGTTGCATGAGAACCCCGGTGATGGCTGCCCAGTGGACCCCAGTGAGCCCACAGAACCTTGGGAACTAAGAATAAATGGTTACGCAGCGTGAGATGCCCAGAACAAATGCAACTAAGAATCAACCATTTAAACCTAACTTGTGTCCCTTCTGTTATAAGGACCTTGTCCTGAGGCGTGAAGGGAGAGGGGCAGGGGAATGTCTGGGGTGGACCCCTCCTTTTGTCATCTGGCCCCCACTGCTGCCAGGAGGGAGATCAGCTTCAGTGCAGTTTGCCCAGATGGTGATGCTGGTCTTTCCTTCCTCAGAGAGGTGATGAGATTTCAAAGGTCCCTGGAGACAGAGAGAAGAGAATCAGTACAAAAGCATTTCCTATCCTCAGCTGCTGCCACAATACCTGTCTTTCCCACTCCGGAGGGTCGTCCTTCCCCCTCCCCACACGCACACACTCACACACTCACACACACAGACTGTCACACACTCACACACAGACTCACATATACGGCACACTCACACTCAAAGACTGTCACAACCACTCACACATACCACACGCTCACACATGCACAGACTGTCACACACACAATCATTCACACGCACAGACTGTCCCGCAGTCACACACACAGACTCACATATACCACACACTCACCCAGGCATAGACTCCCACACACAGTCACACGTGATCACTCACACACACCACACACACACACACACACACAGACTGTCTCTCACATACACTCATTCAGGCACACACAGACTCTGACATGCACACACACACACACACACACTTTCACACTCCACACACTTACACACACACTCCCCCCAACACACTGGCACTCAAACGCCTTCTGTCTCACAGTTTTCCGCTAGCTTCTCGGATCCGTCACCCTCCTTTCCTCCTCTGTGGCGTCACCAGGCCTGGGTGTCAGGCAGGGAGCCAGCAATCTGTGCTGGGTGTCTTGTTTGCACTGAATTTATAGACTCCTTGGGCCGGGGGGGGGGGGGGCGGGGATTGATCTCTTTGTGTCCAAGAACCTAGTATGTTTTTCTCCTCAAGTTTTCCTTTATGTAAAGTTTGGTCATTTCTTTCATATGGATTATGTTATATTTATGACTAATGATTTTCTGGTTTTCGTTGCTTTTAGGAACGGGATACGATTTTTCCCCAGATATTTTCTATTTGGTCATAGCTATCAAATCTGACCACTTGCTTTATTCTTTTATCCATTTTGATGTTTTTTTCAGGTGGGCAACCATAACATTTGCAGATAATAACACTTTAATTTTTTTTTTTTTTCTTCCAGAGATCCCTTTCTCTTGTTCTTATTGCAGAACCCTAGGACTCACCCAGCCTTTGGAATTCCAGAATGTTAGTTTTGCTGGCTCATCCCTCCCCCCTCCCCAGGCTACCCCAGATCCTAGGGGGTCAAGCCTGGGTACACCATCTTGTGTTGTACTCCCTGGGATCTCTGCAGGGGGTAGAATAATTGGACAGAAGTGGGCATCCTTGTTTTGTTCTGGACCCTGATAAGAATGCTTCCCAAGATCCACTGCAGAGAGGCGCTTGGTTGGCTGAGTCGTTGAGCAGCTGCCTTCGGTTCAGGTCATGATCCCAACGTCCTGGAATCAAGCCTCCTCGCATTGGGCTCCCTGCTCCGTGAGAAGCCTGCTTCTCCCTCTCCCACTCCCTCTGCTTGTGTTCCCTCTCTCGACATCTCTCTCTCTCTCTCTGTGACAAATAAATAAAATCTTTAAAAAAACCCACCCACTTTAGTTATCAGGTTTGCTCAAAGTTTCTGATACACAGTCTTCATTAAATCAGGGAATTTCCCTTCTGTATCTAGCTTGCTAATGGTTTTATAGGTCAGAAATGAATGTCAAATTTTATCAAGTGCTTCTTTGGGGGTATCTGTGTAACTGGTCACATGAGTTTCTGTTTTCATCTGTTAATATGGTAGAGAGTATTACATTCATGTTGCTGGGCTATCCCTCAACCTGTGCACTGATCATGACTTGTTCATGATTATGTTGTGGCTGTAATACACTAATATTTTATTTAGGTTTTTGGAGAATTTTTAGTGTGTGAAACAGGTTTATTTCCATTTTTAAACTACCCTTGCCTAGTTGTCTTGGAAATAGGTGGAGCGCTTTCTCAAAACTACACATAAAATTGGAAAAAATTTGGGGCGCCTGGGTGGCTCAGTGGGTTAAAGCCTCTGCCTTCAGCTTAGGTCATGATCCCAGAGTCCTGAGATCGAGCCCCACATCGGGCTCTCTGCTCAGCAGGGAGCCTGCTTCCTCCTTTCTCTCTGACTGCCTCTCTGCCTACTCTCTCTCTGTCAAATAAATAAAATCTTTTAAAAAAATTGGAAAAAATTGAAAACTTCCTTTCATAAACAACACCTGGGTCAAAAGGTAAATCGAAAGTACAAAAAAAGTTGCTTAAAAGTGAATAGCAATGAGAGCACAGATACGTCAAAGTTTGTGGGCTGTTGTCTAATTAAAGCAAATACTTATTTGAACACAAAGTGCATTTATTTGGAACCAAAAATGCCTGGAAGTAACTGTTAGCTGAGAATTCTCCAAGAGACGTTTTAAAGGAGAAGTAATTTTTTAAACTCTAGGGATAAGTAAATGAATACATAAGTAAATGTAAAAACAGGGCTGAAAAATACCGCCCAAACTATCCACAGAAATTAGCTCAAGGAGGAAAACGAAGTTGGAGAGAAAGACAATGATTGTAAAGCGGTACCCATTTTCATGTTTGATTCTATAAACATCTGTACTATCTGACTCTTTTACAGGAGGAATGTATTTTCATATTGCCTTTGCTTTTTAAAACCGAATTAAAAAAATTTAAACAGATCATGGCAGGCACTTTGTCCAACCACAGTTTAGATAAAACAAATGGAACACGAGGCCAGCATCCCCAAATCTATCTGTTTGGACATTTAAAAACAAGTCTAAGTAACATGAATTAAATAATAAATCATAACTGAATTACCAGTTATTTTAATGAAGGCGCTACATATAAAAACCCACAGGATATTGGCCCAGACCTCCGTACTTAGAAGAAAATAAATAGCTTAATGTAGCCATTAGAAGAAAGATTGAAAAGACAAAGGAACTAAGTGTTTACCTCAATATATTAGGAAATGAACATCAAAATAAATCTGAAGAAAGCAGGCAGAAGAAATTAATGAAAAGCAGGAGCAGAAATTAATGAAATAGAATAGAACAACAGTAGACTTGAGCTATAAAAATGAAAAATAATTCTCTGAAAAAATTGAGGAACTAGACAAATCTAGCAAGCCTGATCAAGAAAACACATCAGTAACCATAAAAATGAAGAGGGGGCGTGACAGATAAACAGCTATATGAAATTATAGGAAAATGCAAATTTCATGCCAATTCATTTGACAATCTAGAGCAAAATGCACAGTTTTTAGGGAAAAAACATATATGTACTAAGTCACGGATGTTGTAGCCTGGCTGACCTGACCTCTTCCCCAATTCCCTCTGAGCTGCCTCTCTCCACTCCAGAAACTACATTTCCCACGTGCCCTTGCAACTGGGGTTGAGCATGTGACCTGGATCCAGACAAGCCCCTGCACCAAGGCAGGATTCCCGAGGTGAAAGTGAGAGGATGGGTGGGGTGAGTGGAGTGGGTGGAGTGAGGGCAATGGGGCAGTGGACTGCTTGTGCAGGGACCAACTCCTGTGGCAAAGGCGCTGGGTTCCACTGGGCAGCTGTGGCAGAGATGGTCCCCAGTGGCGGGTGGTGGAGGCAAGAGATTCTGCTAGGATGGTCTCTTGGAGATTGTGGGAATTTCTTCTCACTCCTTTTTATTTTTTTAATTAAAGATTTTACTTATTTATTTGACAAAGAGAGACAGAAAGAGAGAGAGAGAGAGAGTGCACAAGCAGGGGGAGTGGCAGGCAGAGGGAGAGGGAGAAGCAGGCTCCCCGCTGAATATGGGGCTCAATTCCAAGACCCTGGGATCATGAGCTGAGCTGAAGGCAGACGCTTAATGACTGAGCCACCCAGGCACCCCTCTTCTCACGTCTCTCACCCTCCTGAAAGTTCAGGAACCTGTCTAAGCCCTGTAGTACATAAGTTTCCTGCCTTACTTAACCAGTTGTGGTCTACAACCAGGCACTTTTACTGATACAGCAAAATTGATTCTAGAAGAGGAAAGAAAAAAAAAAAAGATCTATCCAAAAAAGGAAGTTAAATCATAGCCCTAATGCAAACAAGAAGGAGGAGGAGGGAGTGGAGAGGAAGCAGGAGGACGAGGGGGAGGTAGAAAGGAGGCATCAGATCCAGACGGTTTGATGGGAAAGTTCTACAAATCTTTAAAAGGAGGATAGCTTCTATGGTGGAAATCCATAGGGAGTATAAATTTTTATATGGTGTTAATGAATTCAAGTTTACAAATGCCTTGCATGCCAACACAATGTAGATTGAATAAAACTGACTTCCAGACTGGAATTTGCTTGTGTGGGCCTCTAGCTTATCCTTCTAATGTGGTCCAGACCCTCATGGTAAAAGTGGAAAAAATGGGGCCCAGAAGATGGGGAATGGTTCCTGAGCACCCTGCCCTTACTGAGCCCCCACCCCACACACCTGTGCTGTTCCAGGCATGAACATTACAGCAGGGAGCAAAGCAGACAGATCCCTGTCATCATGGAAGTCTGGGGACACTCTCTCAGCAGAGGGAACAGCCAGTGCAAAGGCCCTGAGACAAGAGCATGCCTGTCAAATTCAAGGAACAGCCAGAAGACCAGGGTGGCAGCAGTGAAGGCTCAGAGGGAAGCTGGGGGAGATGAGTCAGGAAGGAATGAGGTCAGACCTGAGTGAGCATTGGAAGCCACCCGAGGGGACTGGTGCTGTTTCTTTGCAGCACCATAGTCCAGATAAGGGCTGGGGCCAGGGTGGTAAGCTGTAGTGGTGTGGGAGGGGGAAACTCACCCCAAATGTTCAAGGGAGGGGCTCACAGCATCTGTAAATGGTACCACGTAGGGCTGAGAGAAAGAGATGTCAAGGGTGGTGCCCAAGAGATGTCTGCTAGGTCCAGTGCTTGAGCTTGGACGTCCAGGCCCCCACACTGTGGTACAGGGAAGGGTTTCCCTGGGCCAGGACAGGGGTGTATGGAGGGCTGCTGCACACGGTTCTCCCGTGGCTGGAAGGGCAGAAGGGGCAGGGTGTGGGGGAGGGGGAGGTGATGAGTTGGTGGCAGAACTGGGACCGTTCCTGGCCTCAATCATGCTTCTAACTGCATTTCTAAGCACATCTTTTTTTTTTTTTTTTTTTAATTCGTGTGCTCGGAAGTGCAATTTTCCTCCTATTGAAATACAATGTGCCTTCTCTTTCCTCGGTCTCTCTGCTTTAATTGTATACCCCTGGCTCTGCGCCTCTGTGCTGGCCGGCTTGGAGATTCATAATTTCAGCCTGACACCATAGTAACCACTTAGTTTGATTCAAGATTCCAGTGTCATCCCTGGCTGCGCTTGAATAGGACGGGGGAAAGCAGGGGGAAGGGAGGGGGGCCAACTGAAGACGGCTCCTTACAGCAACAGCAATTATTCCTTCGTTTCCAAGGAAAATGTAAACAGAAGGTCAGCTTTGGCCAGGCCTCTTCATTTCCCTCCCTTTGCGGCGACAGGTTGATTTGGGGAAACTGGATCTGTTTGTTATTTCTCCTCCTGGCCTCCCCTCCCCCTCGCCCCCCCACCCCCTCCGGTGACAGAGGCAGTGGCAGCTGCGACGACAGAGATGGGGCAGGGCACTGCAGGGGTAACATGGGTCGTAGCAGCTGCAAAAGCAGCCAGCCTGGCTTGGTGTCCTGAACAACCCCACCCCACACTTGTCCCCACCCTAGCTGCACAGCCCAGAGCAGTGATCAATGCCAGCTAACATTCAGGTTGTGGACTGGAGTGGGCCTTGCCTCCCCACCTGCTCAGCAAAGGCCTGGAGCTGCCACCCGTGTGCCCCAGGACCCAGGCTCTGAGTTTGCAAGTCCTCTGCAGGTGGGAATCCAAAGTCGGCTCCCCAGCAGCCGGGTCATGAGACCAGCTAGCCGCTATACCCCTGCCCCTCCCATCAGTCCGGGCTCTGACCCCCTTAGCCGGACTGTGCTCTCCGGAGCCTGCACTGGACCCCATCTGTTCTGTGAGCCCCTCCGAACCTTGCTCCCGCTAAGGCTCCCCGTGACTCTGATGCCCACACCTGTCTGAGACTATTTCCTCATCTGTTACGTGAAGACTATAATAGTACCCTCCTTCCAGGGCTATTGAGAGGGTTTCAAGCTTCTCACGACACTCAGAAAGGGCGTCTCTAAACAAAGCTGCACCCTCTTCCTTCTGGAGGTCAAGTGCATCGCCTGCTTTCCCCAGCGTGCTGAACTGAAGGGGGCAGGAGTGACCAACACTCTGCCTTTTGTCCCCCAGCACACCCCACCGCTCAGTGAGGAAGCGTGCAGTTTGAGTCCCAAGGCGCAGCCCATGATGACATGCCTGCAGTTTGATGCGTGACAAGTCAGGGGCTGGGGGACTGCAAGGCCTCCTTACCTTGAGACTCAGTCAGCTCTGCATCGTGAGGTCTGTTTCTTGTGACATCCCCTTTCCAGGCAGCAATGTCTGTGTTAATGAAGCCTCTTTTGGTTGTGAGTGGCAGAGCCCGGGAAGGCTGGGGAAAGTCCTTCAGGCACAGCCGGATCCAGGGCTCAGGTGATAACATCAGCTCCCCTTGTGTGTGTCTAGCTTTATTTCCCTCTACTGTCGGCTTCCTTCTGCGGCTCTCTAAGGAGGGAGAGATGTGGCTGGTGGCTGTTCCAGATTTACTTCCTGCCAGTTTAGCAGAAAGAAAACTTCTCCATCTCAGCATTTGTAGGTCAATGCCAGAGAGGGCTCTGAGTGGCCCGATGGGTCCTGTGCCCCCAGCTTGCTCTGCTGGGACCAGTCTCTTTCCAGGGGATAGTGGTCTATAGTTGGCCTGTCCTGGGGGGCACACCTCCGCCAGGGGCTGGAGCATGTGCACGCATGTATGCAAGTGTGTATGTGTGTGCGCACAACTTCCCGGGGGCTGCAGGCAGTGGAGATCATTTTCCTTGAGGCAGGGAAGTGGTGTGACCAGAGAAAGAAGGGCAGATGTGGGGGCTGACGTTCCTGGCTGCCCAGAGCCCTCAAGGCCATTGCCTGCCCAAGGCACCAGCCCCAACACTCTGAAACAAAGAGCTAATGTGTCCCTCTCTCCCAAGTCCACCCATGACTTCCCGGCTAGCCCAACTAGGAAGCTCCCAATGGACTGACTTCAACCCCACATGCCCAAGTCTGGCCTATGTTCCCCAACTGTGCAGGCCCTCTCACCCCTGTTCTTTCCCTGGAGCTGCTCTCTCGCCCCCTCCCCCTCCCCCTTCCTGCCTTCTTTCTACCTTCCTTCTCCTTCCCTTCAGCCAATGTTTGTTCAATACCTCACCCAGGAGCCCCAGAGACCTGTTCCTGCACTCGCTGCACTTATGGGCCGGTGTGGAGACGAGAGACTGGAATTGGATGGTCACAGAATTTCGGGATTATACACTCTGGAAAGATCTGGGAAGCAGGTAGGTGTTGGGGGAGCACCTGTTAGGGGCCCTGGTGTGGCTAGTGGTGAGGGAAGATCTCCAGAGAAAGCAGCACTGTGACTGAGAGCTGAAGCATGAGGAAGAACCGCTTCTTCAGGGATAGTAGGGATGCAGGACCGTTCCAGGCAAAAGGGACAGTGTGGGCAGAAGTCTCAAGTTTTAGGGATGCATAGACTGTATGGGTATGGTGAGGGGAAGGGGCAGCGGGTGGTGGGATAGAAGGTGGGGAGACTAGGGCCAGGTATCTGGCCAGCTACTGTTCCTTCAGGAGACGGCTGAGGTTTTGCCTCCTCCGGAATCCCCTCAGTGACATCCCCAGTCCTTGCTGTCTGAGCATTTACATGCTGAATGGTGTTTAGTTGTGCGCTTGTCCATTTTTTTTTCTCTGGGCTTTGAGCTCTTCAAGGAGTGGGGAGTCTGTATTATTTCAGAGTCCCTCATGCCTGGTAGGAGTCCTGTCGCACAGTAGGGGCTCAGGAAATGTTTGGGGGGGTAGATCTGAAAAGGTTTCTTTCAAGTGACAGCCCAGTTTTAGAGCACAAGCCAAAAGGACAGGAACGCTGACAGTGGCTCTCTGGTTGAAGGATGTTTCCTTCTGCAATACTTCCAGACGGTCATGTTGACGGGGTGGGGGCAGTTTTAGGTCCAGGCTGGGGAACTCAGGGCCACAGTTTCATTGAAATAGTCAGGACAATGCAACTCAAAAATCCTGTGTGTCATTTGCTTCTACCAAGAGCTGATAAACGACTAGGAAGCTGAGCAGTAGGTGCGGTGAAATGCTGAAGGAGGGGTGCTGATGGGGGCTTCTCTCAGGAAAACAGTCAGATTTATTCTTTCTTGATTCTGTTAAAAAACTGACCTCCTCCTTATGGAATATTGGGAAGTACTCAAAAGTAGAAAGGGGGGGGTAGGGAGAGAGAAAGGGAGTAAGAAGAAGGGAGAAAGAGATGAATGTCAGTCCTGTTTCTACTGCTCATGGAAGGTAGTCTCTCCCAGAAAGACTAAAGCAGTGACTTGAAATTCCAGCTTTGTCACCTGCCAGTTTGGGGCTTGGGCAACTCCTCCCCCTCTCTGAGCAGAGGTCCTTGCCCATGGGGCAAGGGGCGGGTACAAGGGTGATGGGATGACATCACCCACAGCTCATAGCCCGCTGCCCAAAGCCAGGAGCCTGGCTCAGGAAGGGCCCCAGGACCTCAGCTGTTGGTATTCAGCACTCTCCCTGTTGCTAGAAAACATGCTTTAACCACATTTAAAAAAAAAATCTTTCTGTTGTGGAGATTTTGAGACCCCAGATTAACTGCATTCTGCTGTTTCATCAAGGCTGGCTGAGTGGCTGTGCCTTCGAGTACATTGGGTGCCTTTAGGGTCCCCAGATCCTCACCCCTTGAGGGTAATCAGCCAGCAGTGGTGGCAGCCTGGGGGTCTGGGCTGAGCTTACCTGGCCACCTGCCCCCACTTCTGGAGGTGCAAGCAGGCTCATCGCTCATGCTCACACCGCAGAAGGAGGTGTGTGGGGGAGGGGCTGCCTGTGGCAGGATGCACTTGGCCCGTTTCCTAGGAAACCCAGCCCTGAGTGAGAAGGGACTGTCAGCTGCTCCTGGGAGTCTCAAGGCACACCCGAGGAGGCCCATAGCTGGCCCTGTAGCTGGCCCAGACTGCTGCCTGCTCCCTGGGGTTCCAGTTTCTGTCCCTGTGTGGGACAGACCACACAGGTACCGGGGCCGGGCCACAAGACACAGGTGCAGTGGCACAGGGTGGGGGTTAGTGGTGAAGAGAGTCTGGAGCAGTATCCTTCCACATCTCAAACTTTAAGGCTCTGATACCCTGAGAGACCACTGTGAGCACCCAGGTCAGCTCAGGGGGAGAAATAAACCCCAGGTTGTCAGCTGCAATTACTGAAAGCTACTGGCTTGGGTTGGTTGCTATTTTCGGTGATCTCTGTGCCCAGCTTCTGCAGAGAAGGCATTTTAAGTCAACGTTTGAAGAAATTGTCATGACTTGTATAAATGTGCATTAATGAGCTATGGCCTGGCTAAGACAGGGGTTTTTCCTTCATGTTTAGCTAATTTGCAGGAAGCACCTATACAATGAGAACCTGGGTCCCGTTCTCTCATGGCTGCTCCCCTTTGGCGTGAGGGATGGGGAATTCTGCTGTCCTGTGCTGCGCTGGGAGCCATCAAAGCCAATCGTCTGCTCCCACCTGCTCTGGGGCCTCTCCCAGGGGCTCACGGGAGCATGGGCAAGGAGCGCTCTGCAGGAGCTGGACTGGACAGCCTGTGTGTGGATACCGGCTTTGCCACGTAGGAGTTACATGGCTGTGCAAAGCTGCTTAACCTTCCTGCGGTGCCTTGGCTTCCCTATCTATTAAATGGGGAAAATTTACAGCGCCTTCTTTAGAAATAGTGGTCTTAGAAGAGTAGTATGTCAAGTGTTTAGAACCATGCCTCTCACTATGGAGGTGTTTATAAAGCAAAGTCAGTAAGCAGGTAGAGATGTACGGGGCAGGCAGAATGCCCCAAGAGTGGGCTACATGCACAGCCTCCTGCAGAACCCTCCTGAGTTTTTTACTTAAAGTGGCTGAGTCTGGCCATGTGCCAGCCCTCTGTCCTGGCTCAGCTGATGGCACCCCAGAGCCGTGTGTGAGCCTAGGGTTCCCCGAGGTGCAGCCCTCTGGGCAGGTGCCCTGTTGGCTGGTTGGTGACACACAGAGGCAGAGGGAAGAGGAGCCCCACTCCCCTTCCCTTGCCCTTGTCCGGTGGTGGTGGTGGTGGGGTTGCTATCAGAACCTCAGGGTGCTTACAGCTTTCACACTGGCTATCATCCTTTTGCCACTTCTCCGCCCAGGGGATTCTGGCATTTTCCCTACGGAGTACTTTGCCAGATTCCAAGAAAGTGGCCTGGAGTGCGTAGTTGGAAAAAAGCATCTCACGGAATTCTGATACATTTCCTCCCCTATTGAGAGCCACTGACATGGAAACAAATTGATGCTAGAGAAAAAGCATTTCCCAGACTTTTGACACAAATACAGCCTGAGGTCTTAGACATGAGAAGAGCCCCAAGCTCTGGGGAAGGATGGGTGAGAGTGGGGCAGAGGGGGTGCTGAGCAGGGCACCTACTTTTCCCAGGCCTGCTGGGCAGGTCTGGTCCAACCTGTTCAGGCAAAGGCAGTGGACGCTTGACTGGTCACCAGTCCATCCCCTGGGTGCCAGAATCAGATGGCAGGTGCAGCCCTGGGCCTCAGCAGCAGGGTTCCAATCACGTCCCCTTCGCTGAGAAGCAAACCCAGGGCTCGATGCTGACATTGAGTGGGAATAGGGCTCTGGGACCTCCGGTGCCCTCATCTTGGTCTAGCTCTTCTTTTAGTTTTTGGCCAACTCCCCTTACTTGTCTCCCAGGCAGGACCTGAATCCTGACAGCTCTGCTTGTGGTCCAGCTAGTCATAGGGGAGTATTAGGACAAGTCAATGGGGCCAGTCGGCCAGAGAAGTCAGTGGAGGCCTTGAATGCCGGGGAACAGAGCGAGGTGGGCAGTGCGGGGTCAGGTTCAGGGAAATTCTCTGCTCAGCCGGTGTGGGGAAAGCAGTGAGCGTGGGGACATGGAAGGGGCAGCTGGCGCTCTTGACATGTGAGGGTAATAACCCCTCTCTTTTGCGTTAGCTAGGGTATCTACTTGGGGCAGTGGGGGCACTGGTGGGGATTATGGAGAGGTAAGATCCCCTCCAGGGGTGATAGTAAAGACATTCATAAGGGGTGTGGCAGGGTCCCAGTGGATCAGAACCTGGAGCAAGGCCTTTTGGTGTCAGATATCAGCCTAGTGTTTCCTCCTGGGGAGACCAGGGGTCCTGGGCTTCAGGGGCAGCCCGGTGATTGGGGGTATAGGCAGTGGTCATTTGCTAACCATCTCTGAAGTGTTTCTCTATTTTAAACAAATAGTATATAGCTATACCTGTGTGCACAACTGGAGACCAGCTCTGATCTGCGAGCCCCCACCTAGGGGCCGCTGCTGGGCGAGGGGACCTTCATGGCAATCCACCCAAGAGGCTTGTGAGGCTGAAAGAGGGGAGGCAATGGGAATGGAGAGGAGGGTTCAGGTGGGAGAGTGCTTTAGGAAGCTGAAATCGCCAGACTCATGAAGATGCGAGTTTGCTGGGAGGCCCAGATCTTTAATTGGGGCTCCTGGGCCATTCATGGGGGACTTCCAAGAGCTTCACAGTGTCCACAGAGCTGAGAGTAGTGTATGGGTGCCAGACCCTCCAGGCAGCTAGCTGGGGCATGGCCCACCCACACTGGACCACCTGGGTGCTTTGTGTTCATCTAGAGAGAGGGGAGGTGGGAGACCCCAAGGTAGGGCAGGTGTGATATGGGAGGTGGCCCTCTTAGACTTTGGAGCAATCTTTCTCTTTGTTCTTTATCCTTCCACCAGGCCCTTGTGCCTTCCCCCACCCTCACCCCTTCCCCCAGCCCACCATAGGGATCAGCCTCTTGACAACCTTCAGCTCTGCTGAGTGGAGGGAATTTATCCGCTTGGCTGGGCCTGCTCCCAGCCCCGGAGGACCATGGCGCCTTCAATTACTCCAGGTGCAAATTCATTTCATCCAGATTCACAGAACGGCTGCGGAGGGCTGTGCTCAGGCTTTATTGCAAAATGCATTATTTTCCCTCCTCTCTCAAAAATATTTATCTATGCTAATTTAGCACGGGAGCCAGCTAAGTTCTGCATGGGGAATTGTCCTATTAATTCTGCCGCCTGGAAATACCACGTCCAGCTGCAGAGATATTCCTGCTGCTTCTGGCTGGAGGGTAAGGTTGGGCGGCCTCCTCCTTCAGACTGGACCAGAATGGGGAGCAGGCTGCCTGGCTGACCATTTGCAGAGATGCTGGGAGCCTGTATCTCCCGCATAACTCTTACAGACTGAAAAAAATGAACTCTTTGCATTGGGGAGGTCAGGTGGGAAGGACCCAGCTTTTCGGGTGGTCAGAGATGAGTTCCATTCTGGGGCAGGCTCCACTGCTTACCCACTGGGTGACTTTGGCCCCATGATGCGACCTCCATGAGCCTCAATTTCAGCATCTCTAAAATGCAACCATGACCTTGCAGGGAGGCCATGCAGGATATTCCTGTGGCGCTTGCAAAGCTGCAGGCATGAAGCAGGTGTTTGTGAAGGAAGAGTAGGGATGCTGCTTGCTTACATGATTGCCCTGTCCAGGGATTGTCTTTGCCAGTTGCCCATGAGTTAGGTGTCATGTTTTTGGTCTCACAGACGAGCCAACTGCCTAACTGAGACCCCCCAGCTGGATGTGTCCGGGACTCCTGAGTGGACTTGATGTGCAGCCCTTGACCCCACATTACTGGAGCGATGCTATCTGGTTCCCAGCCGGAAACCTAGGGTCACTGTGGACGCCTCCATGCTCCCCACCTTCTCCCACATCCAGCCAGCCCCCAGCCTGTGACCAGGCCTGCCGCCTCTGGGGTGTTTCTCTTCATGCCATCTTCCACTTCCAGTTGCGTTTTTTGCAATTCTAATCCATTTCCCAGCAACTGTAATCATCTTAATATATAATGGGAATCGTGTCATCCCACTGATCAAAGGCTTTGTGTGGTTTTGTGGCACTTGGGGCAAAATCCAGCCCCCCCCGCCCACCCCGACCTCACCCGTGGCTTGCTTCTCCCTGTGTCTCAGGCACTTGTCCCTTTGCCCTCTGGCTTCCTCCCTAGGAGAGCGGCCTTGCCCTTGACTTCCAGCCTTTGTCATCCTCTTCCTTCTGCCTGGGGCACTCATCTTCTGCTCTTTGTGCCCTAGGACTTGTCCCCTCATTTGCATCTGGGATCCGAAGTCACCTCCGCAAAGAGGCCCCCTGGCCTCCCCTACCACCTGGCCAGTCCCTCTCTCTTCCCTTGTGCAGTGCACAACCCCACCCTGAGCATTTCCCTTTACCTGTCCATTTGGGGTCTATCTCTTTCCAGGTAGCAGCCTGACTAACATGGGTGTCTTCTACCTTCTTTCTTCCTAACAAGACCCAGGTTTGGCTCTGTTGCCCACCCTCAGGGCACTCCCAGTCCCGCAGCTGCTGAGGGGTCTAAACCAATCGCCATAACTCTGTTCCTCTCATCACTGATTGCTTTCGAAACCACAGGGGGCCCAAGTCCAGCCTGAGGGGTGAGGTTGTTTCTGGGAAAGGTTGTATTGCTCTTATTTTTCCTTTCTATTTTTTTTTTTTATTAAGGTATAACATACACAAAGTAAAACTCACCCTTTTGAATGGACAGTTCGGCGAGTTTTGACACATGCACACAGCCAAGCAAACCACCACCACCATCAAGCTGTAAACCAGGGCGTCACCCCCAGACTCCCCGTGCCTTCTATAGCTGCCCCCCCTCGTCCTGCTCCTGGCAACCACTGAGCCAAGTTCTGTCCCTATAGCTTTTTGCCTTCTCTAAAAGCTGCATAAATGGAATCACACAGTATGCGGCTTTGTGAGTCTGGTTTCTTTGACTGGAATTCGAGATTCATCCATGTCATTATATATACCTTCCTTTTTACGGCGGAATGGCTCACTGTTGCCCAGATGTACCAGAGCTGGTTTATTTATTTCCCGGTTGAGGGATATTTGGGTCGTCTCCAGGTTTCGGTCATTAGGAATAAAGCTTCCATAAACATTCCTGTAGACTTTGTGTGGACACGTTTCTGTTAACTTAGGTCAATACCTAGGAGTGGGATTACTGGTGCATATGGTAGACGAATGTTTAGCTTTACGAGAAGATGCCAAACCCTTCGCTAAAGCGGCTGTCCTGTTTTGCACGCCTCTAGTGAGGTATGGGAACTCAGTTGCTCTACATCCTCATGGACACTGTTGTAAGGGTTTTTTTTGTTTGTTTGTTTTTTTAAAGATTTTATTTATTTATTTGACAGACAGAGATCACAAGTAGGCAGAGAGGCAGGCAGAGAGAGAGGGGGAAGCAGGCTCCCCGCTGAGCAGAGAGCCCGATGTGGGACTCAATCCCAGGACCTGGGATCACGACCTGAGCCGAAGGCAGAGGCTTTAACCCACTGAACCACCCAGGCGCCCTGTTGTAAAGTTTTAAAAAATAGAAATAGATGGTTAGTGTTCTCTCATTGTGGTTTTAACCGGTATTTCCTTATTGACATAGGACCCTGCGCATCTTTTCAAGTCTTATTTACCACCTGCATATCTATTTCATTGAAGTGTCTGTTCCATTTTCAAATTAGATTATTTTTTTCCTTTTATTGAGTTTGGAGAGTTCTTTATATATTCTGGACACGGCCTCTTTATCAGACACATGATTTGCACATACATTCTTTGAGTCCTTTCTGCTCTCAGCAGTGTTTCTGAAAGAGTAGAAGTTCTTGTTTTGATCAAATCCAATCCACTGGCTTTATCTTTTATGAAATGAATTGTGATTTTGGTATTGAATCTGAGGACTCTTTGCTCAACTTAGGTCACAAAGATTCTTCTTATGTGTTCTTTTAGAAGTTTTATTGTTTCAGGTTTTCATTTAGGTCTCTGTTCTATTGTAAGTTGTATTTTCATATGGTTCAAGACATGGATTGAAGTAGTTGTAATTCTTTTCCTTCCCCACGGCCCCACTTCTTCTTCCCCTTTTTTCGCCTCCTCCTCTTCTTCTATTTCTTCTCCTCCCCCACTCCCTTCCTCCTCCTTTTTCTCCTCCTCCTCCTTCTTTTTGCCTACGATATGTAATTGTTTCAGGCCCGTCTGCTGAAAAGACGACCCTTCCTCCACTGGATGGACTTGGAAGCTGTCAAAAATCAATTGATGATGAATGGGTGGGTCTATTTCTAAACTCTGTTCTTATCCATGGGTCTATTGTCTGTCCCTTCTCTAATACCTCACCTCTCAGTGATGCTACTTTTATAATAACTCCTAAAATCAAGGGATGCAAATTCTCCAACTATGTTCTTCTTTAAAAAATTTTTCTCAATTATTTTAGTTTCTTTGCATTCTTGTATCAAATGTAGTATCAGATTACCAGTTGCTACAAAATTCCCTCTGGGATTTTGATTGGAACTGCATTGCATGTGTAGATCATTTGAGGGAGAATTAATATCCTGAATCTTCCAATCCAGGAATGTGGCATATCTTTCCATTTTTTTCAGTCTTTGAATTTTTTTTTTTTTAAGATTTTATTTATTTATTTGACAGACAGAGATCACAAGTAGGAAGAGAGGCAGGCAGAGAGAGAGAGGAAGGGAAGCAGGCTCCCCGCTGAGCAGGAAGCCCGATGTGGGGCTCGATCCCAGGACCATGAGATCATGACCTGAGCCAAAGGCAGAGGCTTAACCCACTGAGCCACCCAGGCGCCCCAGTCTTTGAATTTTTTTGAAGATTTTATTTATTTACTTGAGAGAGAGTGAGAGAGAGAGAGCACAAAAGGAGCGGGAGAGAGCAGAGAGGGAGAGGGAGAAGCAGACTCCCCACTGAGCAGGGAGCCTGATATGGGGCTCAATCCTAGGATCCTGGGATCATGACCTGAGCTGAAGGCAGATTACCTGACTGATTGCCACCCCCTCCCCTGGCACCTTTCAGTCTTTGATTTCTTTTATCAGTGTTTTTAGCTTTCAGCAGGGACATTTTGAACATATTTTATAAGATTTATACCTAAGTATTTCATAATTTTTGATGCTATTATAAATGGTACTTTAAAAAAATCTTATTTTATTTTTTCAGTGTTCCAAGATTCATTGTTTATGCACCACACCCAGTACTCCATGCAATATGTGCCCTCCTTAATACCCACCACCAGGCTCACCCAACCCCCCACTCCCCTCCCCTCCAAAACCCTCAGCTTGTTTCTCAGATTCCACAGTTTCTCATGGTTCGTGTCCCCTCCAATTTCTCCCAACTCACTTCTCCTCTCCTGCTTCCAATGTTCTTCCTTATAGATTATTATTCCTTATGATAACATATGTGAATGTATACATAATATAATATAATATGATGTTATTATAATATTATAATAACAATGTTATTTCTTATGATAACATATGTGAAACCCTACGATAAGTGAAAGTGAAGTGAAACCATATGATAATTGACTCTCTCTGCTTGACTTATTTCACTCAGCATAATCTCCAGTCCCATCCATGTTGATGCAAAAGTTAGGTTGTAAATGGTACTTCTTAATATCAATTTTAATTGTTTATTTCTAGTACCTAAAAATATAATTGGTATTTGTGAATTGACCTTGTGTCCTTTACTATTGTCAAGGTCACTCGTTAATTCTATCAACTCCCTTTTAGATTCTTTAGGATGTTCTACATCAAAAATTATATCAACTGTATTTTTTCAATCTATATGTTTCTTGCTTTATTGCATTGGCTAGGATCTCCAGGGCAATGTTGAATAGAAACATTGAGGATAGACATCCTAGCTTTCTTGATCTTAGGGGAAACCATTCAATCTTTCACCAATATGTATGAGGTTAGCTGGAGGTTTTTCATTGATGCCCTTTATCAGATTGAGGAAGTTTTTATTCAGGCATGGATGTATTACTGTTCTTGAAAGGAGTCAGAGGGAAGAAATTCCCTCTTCTTCTGAACAGTTTCATATCTGGGTATGATGCCTCAAACTGTGGTAACCATTTTGTGGTCATGAGGAGAGCTATTTTTGAGGAGCAAAACCAACCCACTGGAAAGGTCCCAGGTTGGAAAGGTCCCATGCAAAGGACCCAGGTTATCTCCATCTCTCCACACTCCTTTCTTCAGTGGGTTGGTTAGAATGGTGCCTGGAATATAATAGGCACTTGCTAAAAGTTTGCTGCATAGAACAATAAAGGCCAGGACCTGGAGAATTCTCATTTGGATGATCATTTTTACTTCAATCTATTGAGAAAGCCCTGGGGGAGAGAACAAGAACTTAGAATATGGCAGGTGAAGAAGGGATGACTGCTCTTAACACTGTAAAAGAAATATCGGAAACCCAAGTAAGAATGAAACAACAGGTGTTGGCGAGGATGTGGAGAAAGAGGAACCTCATGCACTGTTGGAGGAAATGCAAACTGGTGCAACCCGTGTGGAAAACGGTATGGACAGACATTCCTCAAAAAGTTAAAAATAGAGCTACCCTATGATTCAGTAATGATACTACTGGGTATTTACCCAAAAATACAAAAACAGTAAATCAAAGGTATGCATCTCTATGTTTATAACAGCATTACCAATGATAGCCAAATTATGGAAAGAGACCAAATGTCCATCAGCTGATGAATAGATAAAGAAGAGGTGATATATATATATATATATATATATATATATATATATATAAATATATTACTCAGCCATCAAAAAGAATGAAATCTTGCCATTTGCAATGATGGGGTTGGAGATAGAGGGCATTATGTTAAGCAAAAGAAGTCAGTCAGAGACAAACACCATATGATTTCACTCATATGTGGAATTTAAGAAATGAAACAAATGAGCAAAGGGGAGAAACAGAGAGAAAGACAAACCAAGAAACAGTCTCTTGACCGTAGAGAGCAAACTGATGGCTACCAGAGAGGAGGGGGGTGGGGGGATGGGTGAAATAGATGATGAGGTCTAAGGAATGCGCTTGTCATGATGAAAAAATGATAAAAAGAGAAATAAAATACTTTTATGAAAACAAACCCAAGGAAGGATGGACTGGGGTTAAAATCAGGTCTCAGTGTGGACGTGTGAAAGGGAAAAGAAGAGGAGAAAGCAGCAGTTCCTCTGGGGGAAGACAGAGACAGCTCCAGAGAGCCCTGCTCAGATCCCCCATACAGGTCTAAAAGCCGAATATCTGCCATGTAAGGAACGGCATATTTTTCCTCTCTCTGAGCGACAACCAGTGAGACTTGTTCTTCAGTCATGAGCCCTGTTATTCGGAAGATAAACTATACAGATTGCAACAGGGAAAGAGAACATGTAATGCTTGCAAAATTCCTGCGCAGAGTTGCTCTCTGCCTAGAATTTATGCTCGCTTGCAGTTTCATGTTTCAGTTAGATGTATCCTCAGATGAGGTAATGGCGTTGTGACTGGCTGTCACCTCCCATCAGCTCATCACTCCTGGCCCCCAGGGAGGTGATAGACGGGGTCAGAACACGCCTCCCATACCAGCTTGCCGTGCCCGCTGGCGGAGACTACTGTGTGTGCTGGGTTGGGGGTGGGCAGTCCCCTCTTTGTCATCACCCTCTGCCCCACCCCCACCCCCACCCCCAATGACACCAATTGACTCATGTTACCTTGGAATGTTCCAGACTATTTGGATTTATACTTTTTTGGTTGAACCGTACAGAGGTTAACGTTGGAAGCACAAGGTAGAGTGTTTGAGTTCAAATCTTGTCTCCACCACATACTAGCCTCTTCGTGCCTCTGATTCCTCATCCATAAGAAAGGGGGTGCCATCTGTACTCACCCCAGATACCCGTGTGAGGATTAATCCACATGCATAGGCTCTGGGATAGATCAATGGTAGTAGGTGTTAGCTACTCTTCTCCCTGGGGGAGGGTGACCACCTGTGTGTGGGAGGAGAGAGAGTGATTCCAGAGGGTGACCAAGAATAAGTCCCACAGAGGTGCCAGAATCCCACAGTGGCCCCAGCAGCTCAGCCCAGAAGCCAGGGAGAGCGTCCCCTTGGTGACACTCAAGAACTGATAGGCATTCAGACAAATATGGGTTGGAGGGGTAAGTGGGGGGGATCTCAGACCATCGGCAGAGCCACATATGGGCATTAAGTGAGAATCTCACGGTGATAAGGTGACTACAGCAGGGAGCAGGCATGGTCTGTGCCCCAAGGTGACATGACGTCAGAGAGATGTATGACGTTAGGGCACATGAAGCCTGTAATAGGAAGTCGGGCAGCACCCCGGCCGTCAGCAGGGTCAGCCTTGATATTGGATGTGGGGCATGGTCTCCTGGGCAAGGCCTTGGGGCCCAGGCCAGAGGGACCCATAGAGAGTGATTCTTCAAGTGGAGTGGGCTTGGCAGTGGAGGACAGACACCGGAACTCACAGGTCCATGGTCATCCAAGCAGCCCCACTGGCCAGAAGAGAGATGCCCTGGGGTCCTCTGCAGCTGTTGACAAGTAGAGAGAGAACAGAAGATGGCGCTGGCGGAAAGTGAGGACCGCCCGGCCAGTGCCTGTTAGACTGGAAGGGCTCCTGCTTCCAAGGGGGTGTGGAGCACATGCAGGCTCTGGATTGCAGGGCTGGGTTACGGATGGCTCCCCTCACCCAGCTTGTCACCCCAGCTGAGGGTGCAGGAATTTCATAGGCTGAATAACCTGTTCATTTGAGAATAGCTTTGGATTGACAGAAAAGTTGCAAAGATAGTGTAGAGAGTTCCGTGAACCCTCACCCCATTTCCCCGCTGTTACCCGATCACACCAGTGTGGTACAACTGTCACAGTGAATGGACCAGCGCTCCTATGTTATCATTAATGAACGTTCACAGAGAATTCAGGTTTCCTTAGTTTTTACCTGATGCCCTGTTTTTGCCCTGGGACCCTGTCCGTGACAGACACCCTGTTACATGTGTCCATCACATCTCCTTAGGCTCCTCTTGGTTCTGAAAGTCTCTCACTTCCCCTGCTTTTGATGACCTTGTCAGTCTTGGGAAGTGCTGGCCAGGTGTATCATAGAATGCTCCTCAGCTGAGATTCATCTGACGCCTTTCCTTGTAACAATACTGGGGTTGTAGGTTTGGGGAGGAAGACCCCAGAGGTAAAGTGTCATTCTCATCATGTCAGATCATGGGAGAACCCTGTCAACATGATGTATCACTGGTGGGTGCTGACCTTGAGCACCTGGCTGAGGTCATGCTTGTCAGGTGTCTCTGCTGTGAAGTCATTCTTTCTCCTCTTTTCCACACTGAACTCTTTAAGGAAGGGCAAACACATTTTGATGCCCATTTCACAGTGGGGGAGAGCAAAGCACAGGAGCCAAGCCGGCATTCAAATCAGACTGTACTCTTGAGTCTTTCTGAAAACTGCCATACAATAATGACTTGAGAAGGCACCAAAGAGCTTTAGATAAGCAGAGTGGGTGTTAAGGGGCGAAGGAAGCTCAGAAAGCTTCTTGCTTCCTTGAGAAAGGAGTGCTCACAGGGGACTTCCTCGTGGATTTAGAGGAAGACTGTGTTTTTTGCCTGCTTTGCGTTGCTTTTCCCTATTTTGGGAAAAGTTCCAATTTCCCTTTGGGGAAGCACTCACCCCCCATAACGTCAGCACCATGCTCCTCTGACCATGGGGTAGGCACAAGATTCAACCCAAGCCACTCATACCCCTTGGCCCCCCCGGGGTCTCGGATTGATCATCACATGCTGCATTGGCCTTAGTCGCCCACTCTGCTCTGCACGGGAGGGATGCCTTCTCTGGCTCTCTTGCTCTCTGACTTCCAGTAGCTTCCACCAGTGGGAGGCACATGTAGATGAGCGAAGAAGAGGAAAGGCAGATTCTCCCTCCTGCTGTGGTGTCTCCTGTGGTGGCCCTAGCCTCCAGGTGGAGGCTCCTGTGTGCTGCTATTGCTGGGGTTCTAGCTCCCTGGGCAGTCCCAGACCCCAAGCCAGCAGCAGCCCCTTCTCCTGTCACCTCTCTCAAGAGTGGCAGGTTGTTTGGCTTGTCAGCATACCATCAGCTACATAGCCAAACGCCTTCCTTCGAAAGACCTAGAGTGGCTTCTGTTTTTCAAACTGATACATGTGAGATCCAGTTGGTGTGGATGTTTCCGGGGGACCATGTGCTAAAGGCTGCCTGCCCATTCTTATAGCCTCGGACTCCACTCATCTGTAGCTCCTGGCCTTCTCGAAGCCTGACTGCCCAGCTGCCCTAGATCCTTCTGTTCTGTTCCTTTTATCATTTCTGTTTCTACTGTTTGGCCTGTAACGTATATAAGGAAAGGGCTTTTCCAGTTGGGTCATGGTCTATGAATGATGGTTTCCTGGTGAAAATAATACCTCAAAGCTATCTCTTTCATTTTCTCTCTTCTGGCTCATTCCCAGAGTCATAGCATTTCTTTTGTTCTGGAAGTGTTACATGTGGTACT
Source organism: Mustela erminea (assembly GCF_009829155.1). Classification (NCBI taxonomy): domain Eukaryota; kingdom Metazoa; phylum Chordata; class Mammalia; order Carnivora; family Mustelidae; genus Mustela; species Mustela erminea. The sequence continues at coordinate 58,966,653 of NC_045614.1, forward strand.
AGATTGGTCGCAAAGGTTCTTGCATATGGGGCTTGGGCAGGGAGTCTTGTGAACTGTTTGCACCTTTGGGAAAATGGACACACAAGAGACAGAGGCTGGAATCCTTCATCTCTGAATGGAGTATCCTGGGGAAGACTTTATATGAGGGTGACTTGGGCACAGTGCTCATTCTTGATTCAGACACTGCCTTGTGGGAGGTTGGGCCAGCTACCAAGGAAGGGTAGCTGCATGGACAAGTCCCCTGGGGAAGCCAGCTGGTTAGTGTCTAGGCAGCAGACAGAGGAAATGCCCTTTGGAACTCATTTAGCCATGGCTATGCCAGAGTTCTAACAATAAAGTGGCATTTTGTTTCCATTTGCCAATGTTTCCCATGTGTACATCTTCCTCAGGGACATTATTCCATGCTCAGACATCAGAGCTGCTCAGTGTTGCATGGGGTAACTGATAGGTAACTGATAGGGAACCCTATAACTATAGATACTCTGCCATCATAAGCTTTCAGGGCTGGGGTCCTGTGCCAGTGGCAGGCCATACCCTAGACCTCTTTGAGGTCTTTGCAATGTCCCATCCTCTGATTCTTTAACAATGTTCCTTCTTTTGCTGCACTGTGCAGGCAGCGAGTTCCCCTGGAAGGTGCTGTTTTCATCTCCAGGGGACAAAATGAGCAGGGTCTCCAGGGCTCCATCTCAACTTTGCTGTATTCCCAGAGCTCTGAAACTCATGCCTCTGCCAGCTGCTGCCTTTCTCCAGGAATGGCCGGAACCCTGCTGAACTTGCTCAGGAGTCTAGCTGGATCTGCCCAGGGTAAGGCTGGAGAGGCGTGCTGTCCTTTTGTGAGTCCATCTCTGCACCAGCAGCCTAGGCTGAGAGCAGCAAAGATGATGACCTGGGAGCTTGGGCAGCCGAGAGCACTTTGTGTTTATCCTGAGCACCCGCCAGCTCCTTACTTCAACTTTACCTGGATAAGACCCCACAAAGGCAGGTGCCAAGATGCTTATGGTTGTCCTTTATGCAGGAGGATGTTGGTTCAGAGTGGGCCGTGGACACCTTAACACTGTGGGTCGGAGACAGGTCTTCTGCTCCATGCCCCTCTGATGGTGAAGGCCAGCTCCCTATTTATTCTCCAGTGGGGAGTGTCTAGAACTATGCCAGTAAGATCTAAGCCACCCTAGGTCTTATAAACAAAGAGAATTTAATACAGGGAATTCATTAGAGAAATGATAGAATTGCTAAGAAGCCAAACAATGGCTGGCAAGTCAAAGAAGCCAGAGATTAATGACTACCATCCCCAAGAGAGAAGGTAATGTCAGCACAGCCTAGAAGCCAAGTCTGGAAGGATCTGGAGCCATGGCGGGGCCTCCTAGCAGCAGCTGGGACCATGGAGGGCGTTCTGTTTTAGTGGGCCAGAGATACTGCCCACTGTCCACTGCCACTGAGAGGGCAGAAATACTCGGGCTGTTCTTCTCCTGCCTTCCATCTTTTGTCAGTGCCTCCCATTGAATAAAGCCACTAGGAAACCAAGGGCAAGGGGGTGTGGGAAATGTGCCTTGGGATGCCCAGTAGAGCCAGGGAAGGGAAGGGATCTGAGCACAAAAAGATGAATCTTGAACATGGTATCCAACATCCTCATAGCCAAGCATAGGCTGGCTTAGCCTGGCCTCAGAGCTCTGTGGTCTCCCATGCCTAATTGAGGGCACAGCCTTGATCCTGTTAGCTTTGTACTCTAACCTCTGAGTTATGTTGTAGACACAGATGAACAGGAGAAAAGAGGCGGGGTTTGCAAGGTCTAAGAGTTGAAAGGAGAAACCTCATAATGGGGCCAAGAGGACACCACTCCTTTCTGCACATGCCTGGTTCCCTCCCTCCTTAGCTGTGTGGTCTTCACCATCACAAAGGTGGTCCATTGTCTCTGGGAACCTCAGTTGCTTCTATGTCTTATAAAAAAGTAGTATAACTTCATGGGCATAATATTGTAGACGCTGAATGAAGACAGGATCTTGTGTGAGATGTCCTAGCCCAGCCTTGCTCTTCCTTCAGCCAGGGGTCCCTCAAATTGGTGGCAGACCACGTGGCTGCATGTTCTGAGAAGCAGCAGAGACCTAGGCTGCCAGCTGCAGGGACTGCCCTGTGTTGTAGGAGGCCGAGGGGAAGGGAGTGAGGCAGGGAAGGAGGACAGACAAAGGAAGGGAGAGCAAGATAAATGAGCTGTGGATGCTGGAGGGAGGCAGCTGGGTTGGCTGCATTTTTTCCGGGAAGTCAGCTTTCATTCAGTCCTTGGCTGGGAATAGTCCAACGTCACCTTTTACAGGCATGAAAAAGGTCTGTACAGGTGGGGAGACAACTGTCCCCTGAAGTGATGGGACAGTGACCACTGGAGCAGGTTGTCTGAGGAGGCTGTCAGGAGGGTTTGGGGTTGCCACGCAGAGAGGGCAGAGAAGGGAGGAGGACAGAGGAACTGATGGGGTTGTCGGAAGAGGGAACCCCCACTTTTCTTTAAGCTTTAAGGGAGACTGTGGGGAGAATATTCGGCCCAAGGAGGCTACTTCTATTTTTTCCAGGTGAGCTGGCCAGAGGGGCTAAGTGTGCCTCCTAGGTGTCATTCAGTTAGCTGTACCGTGGGTCACTCAGTGGAGCCCCAAGGCAGAGGAGTGCTGAAATTGCCCCCTACCCCTGCTGAAAAAAAAAACCCATTGACCAGTCACCAGCACGACGAACTTTGTAAAGCCTGCAGCAGTCACTGTGTCCTGGGGACTCCGGGGCTGGGCTCATTAACAAGCTGTGCCCCTGGCTGATGGACCCTCAGTGGGGGAGGGGTGCTGCTGACTGCCAGGCACTCTCCAGCCGCTGTCTCCGTTGCCATGGCAACCTGGGGGCCCTCCGCATCTGTCACATGAGTGATAGGAGCAAGTAGGTCCTGGAAAGACCCCACCCCAGGCGAGATATGCCAATAGTTAATCCGATTAGGTGTAGGGAGGGGGCAGGGGAGAACCCTCCCCCTCCGGCTGAGTGCTGGACAGCTCCCGGAGTTCACCCAGGCTCCAGACCCACCACTGTACACGCTAGCTTTCCTTTTCCCTCCAAAAGCTGTTCTCTCTCCCACCTCTCCCGTCACAGTGGACAGCAATGCCATGTTCCAGCTGCTGAGACCAGCACCTTGGAGTTTGTGGCCAGCCTCCTCTTCCCTCTGGATGACTGTTAGAGACCCCTCCCCCTGCCCCAGCTGTTCTCATCAAAGCAGCCAGGGTCACTGCAGAGTAAGCAAAGCAGGCCTCTCCCTACTCTGAACCTCCCTGTGGGGCCCACTTCACTCAGAATGAAGCCCACAGTCCTTACAGTTGCATGACTTATACGTCCCACCCCTCAGACTTGTCCCCAAACCAGTTGGGGCTTGGGGGAGCAAGGCGGCAGTCTTGGTTGAGGCCATTCAACCCCGTGTTTTTGTTGATTTGAAAGCAGATTGCCAACCTTTGAGAAAATCAAGGTCTTTGAATTAGAAACCTAGCTTTTGGAAGTCTCTTGAAAAGGGGGTGGTTTGGCCATGCTGTGCCCACCCGCCCACCCAGCTGGATTTGGTGGGAGCCGGGCAGTGGCCATCTCCGCAAGTGGTGCCCACTACTCACGGCCAGCAGCGTTCTCATCTTCCGAGGCGCCCAGCCCTCAGGCCCACTGAGACCTGGGCTCCACTGGTGCTCCACTCATCTTTCCCAGCTGGCAGGCCCTGCTGCTCTGAGCCTGGCTCTGGGCTAGGCACGGGGGCCAGAGGGATGGGTCAGACTTCAGCTCTTTCTGGATAGCAGATAGAAGTGGGTGAGGCACAGAGGTGGACCCCATTACCCAGCAGGGCTGCTGGGGAACCCCCATCCCTGGTGGCCTACTGGTAAGGATGAATTAACCGACAGGAGAAGAGACTGTGCAGGGGTAGTGCGTGGTCAAAGGAAAGGCCAGATGTCATGGACCATGAGGGCCTGGCATAGATGCTTGGCTGGACCCTGCCCTGGTGGGGAGGCATATAGGGCTTTTCCTGGGCTTGGGACACCGTGGGTTAGCCCGGGAGATGCAGTCCAGCTGCAGAGGTGCAGTCAGCAGAGGCCCTCCAGCTGTCGGCCCTCCATCTGTCAGCCCTCTGTGCCATGCTTAGCAGCGGAGGGACAGCATCCGAGGCTATGCCCTTCCTGACAGACACGGAAGATAAAGGGCCCATCGTTCCCACTGACTGTGAACACTCTGATGGGCAGCATTTGCTCTAGATCTTCCCTCTGAGTTGGCTGAATTTCTTGATTCTGCCCTGCACCATGGCTGCCCCATCCCACGCCCTTCTCCTTCTGGTCACAGGGGTTTATCCCCAATAAACATCTCTCACCCCAGCTCATCTGGCAGAGAGGAGATGGGCCTCGCCACGACTGTGGTTCATGAAGAGCGGGAGCTGTTCAGCACCGAGAGGACTGGACTGTGATTTAGCCGCCGGTGGTGCAGGTGGACAGACCCAGGTTCGGATCCTGTCTCCTCAAGTTCCCGGTGACTCTGGGTGGGTTCCTCTGAGCTGCGGTGTTCCTCGTTTAAAAATGAGAATGGCAGTGATGAGGACGGCCTTGCAGGCCTGTGGCGAGGGTCCAGCGAGGCGGCATACTTAAACAGCTCAGCTCGGTGCTTAATAGAAAGGAAACACCTTTTATTGACAGATTTTGTATTAACCCTAGGGCCAGGTAACCAATCATCAGTACACGCAGCTGACCTGTGTGAGCCCCCCACTCCCAGTGAGACCCCTCAGGTGGAGAGAATATCTTCCCAAAGCAAGACAACCTACTGTGTGTGGTCTTATTATCTACAGATGATTGGGTCTTTGGAAGTCCTGGGAACTGGCTGGGGACTCCCATTAGGCTTTCTGGAGCCTGAGGAGGTCGAGCTCCTTCTGAAGGGCTGGGACTTCTGACACCCTGCCCCTGCCTTCTGCTCAGCCACAGGTCACTTGTAGTGCCTGTAGCTTCAAGAGGTATGTTCCGGGTTCCTACCAGTGCTCTTCCAGGACCAGCCTGTCCTCGGGTCCCTCAGCAAGCCCAGCTCTTCCGAAGGACGAGGAGTGGCCACAGCTCCCAGCAGCTCCTATGTTCTAAACCCAGGCATTGGGGAAGGGTCCCAGAAGAAAGAAGGGGTACTATTTTCAGGAAAATTGTCACTGCTCCCATTTATCCACATTCATCAGGGGCTCACCCCATGCCTGGGGCTGTTGTAAGCCTTTCCCCATATTAGCGCCTTTGGGGTGCTCACTCGCTGTGGAGGGTAGGGGTTGCCATCATTTTGCCAGTTCTCGTCTTTTAGGTGACTTGTGTCCTTTGCCCGGGGATACATGGCTAGTGAATGTGGAGCTAGGACCAAACCCCAGGCAAGCTAGGTCCACAGACCATGCTCTTAATGACAAACACCACATACCAGCCATGCAAGGTCATGGCTTTGGTACCCAGGGATCCTCTAGGGACTGGTCACCAGAGGCGAGCTGGTTCCACAGCCGACGTGATACAGCCCTGGCCACCTGGGAGGTGCCCACGGCACTCTCTGGGCCCCTCTGTGCCCACCCAAGATTTCTCGGGACTCCCATTCCTTCCCTGCTCCTCCATCACCGTCTCTCTGGGGATCTTGACAGTAGATGAAGTGACAAGTCTTTGTGCTTAATTAAGACACATTGTCCCACCAATTGGGAAGTGGGAAATGGCTGGGCTGTTTTACAAATAGAAACAATTCTTGTTCATTATCCCTTAATTGAGGCAACAAAGGGCTCTGGAAAACATCCATCAGAAACACATTCATGTACATCATCAGAGGGGATTGGGTTTAAGAACGCACAAAAGCAACAGCAAATGTTCCAATCAGGAGCGACACAGACAAAGGGAAACAAAGGCCCAGAAGCACAAATGCTACAGAATTAGCCCAATTACACAGTTGATGTGGTGGGGAAACAAGTTTTCTGGCTTCTGGCCAGCTCTTCCCTTAGCCTCTTTTTACCGCTTCTTCTTCCTTAATACCAGATAGAGAAGGGCAAGAAAGGAACCTCCCAGACCCCCTGTAAACCTGGCTTTGGTCACCAGGATGGGGAAGGGATAGGCTGATAGATGCCCTGTGGGTTGGAAAGTTGTAATCCAAATCCCAGATGTGGCCTGTCTGTAATTGGCACCTCCCTCTTTCTGGTCAGTATGCTCCTTGTGATGTGACCTCAGATGCCAAGGCAATTCTGTCTCACTGTTGATTTTCATGGTCAGCTTGTGGCTGCTCAAAGTCCATAAACTATTTTTATGTGACTTATTGTTTTCAGGCTGGATCTTCCCCATCCTATATGTATACAATTGAATTTTGGGGTCCAAGCTAGAAGTTTGCCTCATCCCTGTTTGTCCCAGACTGTTCGTCTTGTCTCTCTGTGGAGCTGCTTGGAAGTGGCATGCTGAGACTGTGACCCAGGAAGCTCCTGGAGGTGAGCCTGCTGCTGTCTCACCTCCCCTGGGGGCTCAGAGGAGAAACTCAGGAGCTTCAGACCACAAGAGCTTGTCGTCCCTTTATTTTTTTACAGTGACTGGTCATTGTAGAAAACCTGGAAATCACCAAAAAGTACAAAAAACTAGAAGTAAATAAGTAAGTCCCTCCAGAGCATGAGTCAATTTCTATGAAGGATTTTGTCTATTTTCTTCCAGCCTTTGTTCCAAATACACTTCCCCCCATGGTTGAGAACATCCTACAAATGACCTCAACTTTGGAACCTGTCTTTTCCCCAACATTGTTTTTGTGCTGTTAAAAACTCTTTCCAGTCCTCTTTTTAATGACGGCACAATATTCCATCACACAGATGTGCCATTAGCTTGTTTCATGACCATCACTGAGCATTGGGATTGTTTCCAATTTCCCGCTGTTTTCAGTGTTTCTGTCCTGGGCATCTTTGTGCCTGGAGCTCTCATATTTCAGATGATTTCCTTATGACAGGTCCTAGAAAGGAAACTACAGGTTCAAAAGTTATGATACTGTAAGGCCATTGCTACATATTGCCAAGTTACTTTCTAAAAAGACTATGCCATTTTATAGTCTCTACTAGATTATTACAGTGCCTGTCCCCGTGTTATAGCATTTATCTTGGAGAAAAAAGATTTTGCTAAGGAATGGAGGCCTGTGCGTATATGTGTGTATTGGGATATTGGTGGGGGAGGGTTACCACATATTCCATATATTTCCCTGGATTTTGAAAAGGGAGAAATCCCCATGTGCCATCCTCCCCCCAACCCCCGCCACCATCCACATCCCCAGGGGAGTTTATTCAAAGACTTAGCTCAGTCAAAACTGTGTAATCAAATGTCAGCTGCCGGCTTCCCCCACTGCCCTTCCCCAATCCTGTCTGCACCTCTCACCCATCTGGTTAAACTCAAACCTCCATCCCTTACCTATGAGACTCTGTGTCCCTGCCCCCCAAGGGCTGGGTGTCTTTTGCTCCAGGACACCTCGCTCACCAGGCTCAAATCCTGCCCCTCCAGCCCCCTATGACCTGTTAGTCAACCTCCTTGTGCCCCAGTTACCTTGTCTGGAAATGGGTACACAAACTGCTTAGCTCATGAGGCTGTTGCAAATATTAAATGAATTATGTATGTAAAACGCTTAACCCTGAGTCCAGAGCATAGTAAGGGATAATTTGTGTTAAAACCACCTGCCTGTGGCTTTTATTAAAGGTCTGGACCCTGCAGGGCAGCTGGTGGCCTGGTCCTCATCCTCACCTATCAGGGTTGCAAGTCTTCCCTGTCTAAGCAGCAGGGATTTCCTACAGGGAACAAAGGGACTGTAACCCTGCAGGCAGGTAAGAGGAGGGGCTCTTCACCTGACCTCCTGGAACCAGGGTTGTATTCATGGCAGAACTGCCCTTGCAGAAGCCCTGTTGTTCCTGCCATCATCTGGAAGGAGGGGGCTTATGGTCACCTCTGGAGACTGGCTCCCAGGCACGCAGCAGCTCCTGGAAGCCCCGCAGGCCACCTCTCTGAACCCACAGAGCCAGTGCCCATATGCACCTGTAAAGACGTGGGACACAGGACTCAGGAGAGGCCCTATGTTCCCTGGGGAGGCACAGTGACATTGTGTTTCGGGCTGCAGCAAAGCCGGCAGGGCCTCTCTGCCTCTCCCCTGCATTCTGAATCTCACACGAATGTGGTTAAGCAGCCGAAATGTACATCACCCCAGAACCCATGCTGCAAGGGCTTCTGACAATGCTGTGCTCACAGTCTGGCTCCAGCAACAAGGGAGGCCTGCAAAGGATGACCTTCTTTCCCCACCTCATCTACCGGGTGCCCAGGTTCCCCTGTAGCCTTACCATCGAGCTGCATCGTAGGGTCCCCTTCTACCTTAGCATGGTCTACTGTGTGTTCAGACTACCATTTACCCTTGGGGCAGGTGAGCTGGGAGTAGGTCCCAGGAGGGGTCCCTACCAAGGCATGGTCTCCCTTGGTGAAGTCACAACATCTCTTCCTTTTCTCCCGTAAGGCATTTTCCCCACAGTCAGGTCTGTTGGATTCTTACCTTCAACCGTCAATGCTTTTAAAAATATTTCTTCCAAATAAAGACAGTGCGATCCCCAAGAGGAATTCTGGGGATGAAAAGATTTTCCATCTCATTACAGGTGTAATCGCTCTTTTCTTCTTTTTGTTCACAAGTAATAGAAACCCACAGAGTGGCTTAAGCAAGGAAAGGAATTTGTTGGTTCATGAAACTGAGAAGTCCAGGGTAGACATCAGGCATGGCTGGATCCAGGTGCTCCAATGATGTCATCAACTCTCTCTCTTTTCTCTATTTCTCTGCTTCCCTCTGTGCTGCTCAGGAAAATATTGCTTCGTTTGGGTGCTCTAACAAAAGTACTGTAGACGTGGCAGGGGTGTGCTTGAACAACAAATGTTTATTTCTCACAGTTCTGGAGGCTGGGAAGTCTGAGATCAGGATACAGGCAGATCTGGTGTCTAGTGAGAGTCTGGTTCCTGGTTTGCTAATATCCTGTCTGCTCCTTGGGTCCTCACATGGCAGAGATCACAGGGAGAAGCAAGCTCTGTGTCTGTTCTTACAAGAGCACTGATAGTATCATGAAGTCTCCACCCTCATGACCTAATGACTTCCCCAAAGCCCACCTCATACCATCACACTGGGGGTTGAGGATTTCAACATAAGACTCTGGAGGGGGGTGCGCCTGGGTGGCTCAGGGAGTTCAAGCTTCTCCCTTCGGCTCAGGTCATGGTCTCAGGGTCCTGGGATCGGGCCCCCGCATCGGACTCTCTGCTCAGCAGGGAACCTGCTTCCCCCTCTCTCTCTGCCTGCCTCTCTGCCTACTTGTGATCTCGCTCTGTCAAAATAAATAAATAAAAATTTAAAAAGAAAAAGAATCTGGAGGGGGACAGCCCACATCAATTCCCCAAAGCAGGGGAAAATGGCCATCATCTACTCATGTCCATTTCTCTAGGTCGGCCACCCCACCAGAAAGAGCATGCCCCATTCCCAGCAGGTTTGGCCAAAGTCCCAGAGCATATTCTTGTGGGCCCAGCTTAGGTCAGTATCCCTAAATGAATCCCTGATTGACCAGACCGGGACCATGTGCCTGCCTCTGAAAGGGAACAGAGCTGTGGGGGCCCCCCCATCTGATCTACATGCAGTAAGAGTGACAAAGAATGCAGATGTCACCGTAGCCAGGCATGGCGATCCCAAGCCACCATCCCTCTTACTGTCCCTCAGGAGACTGGGGCCGCCCTCAGGTGCACCAGGGGACAGGGACATCTGCCCTCGCAGGTAGTGGTGGGTAGCCCGGCTGACATGGGCCTTTCCCGACTTGGGTCCCATCCATGCCTTGCTTTCAGCTCCCTCCTCAGTGTCTCCTCTGATGTTCTCCCTGTAATAGCTAGAACAGTGCCAGGTTACCTCTTCCAGGTTACCTAGGACTGGCCACACAGGGGCTCCACCTGCCACGGCTCTGCTTACACATGGCTCCCTCCCGCCTGTTGTCAATTATCACTCCAAACAAGGTCATGCCAACATCCAACATCGTGCCAGAAGTTACTGGAGACCTCCCCTGCAGAAAGATTGCCCTAACACCTTCTGCTTCTTCCTCTCTATCGTTCACACATAGGTCAGCATGTTCTTTCTAAAATGTGGGCATGATCTCACTCTGAGCTCCAAACTCTTCCAGTCTTCTCATTGCCATGTGCCGCGGGCCTGTGCCTGAATCTCTGTGCCAGATTCAGTGCTGGGACTCTAGCCACTTGCTGGAAGGACAGGAAGTCAGGCCCTTCCTGCGTCTGGGCCTGTGCACGGCTGGCATCTTTGCCTGGGAACCCCCTGGCAGGAATCCCGGAGAGCCTCCCTGGACCTCCCCTCTCTCTGCCACCCCTGGGCTGTGTCACACCGCACTTGCTCCTGTTTCACTCTGGAATTGCATTTCCCTTGTCTGTCCCTCTTTCCATGCTGGTGTTCTAGTTACTACTGCCCAAAATTAGTGGCTTAAGACTACAGCAATCACTTTTTCATCCCTCATGGGAAGTGCCCATTTGGGCAATTCTGGCTCAACCTACTGGCTTGGTTGCTGTCAGATGGGGAGGCAGGAGCCAAGGTGGAGGTAGGGGAGGCCGGAGTTACTGGGGACTGGCTATGTCCCTCTGTGTGCTCTCAGAACCTCTCTGTGTCTTTTGCACCTAGGCTAGTTGGGCTTCCTCTCAGCCTGGTGGCCTTAGGGAACCTGCCGGCCCATCTGGTGGCTCAGAGCTCCAAGACAGAAGGACAGAAGAAGCTATAGCACCTTTCATGATTTGGCCTTGGAGGTTGCATAGTATTATTTTGCTGTGTCTGCAAAGCGGGAAACCCCATTGCAGTCACTTGTAGGAAGAGCCCACGGGACAGGAGGTCTTGTAGGGCCCCTCTGCACAGATGGGAGGGAGGGACCCCATCTCTGGGTCCCCAGCATCACCTGGCTGAGAGTCGGCTCCTGGCATGTTCAGGGGATTCTTTTTTTCCCTGAGGAAAGCACAAATTCCACCTCGGTGAAGGGTGAGCGCAGCCCATAGCAGCTTTGATACAGGCAGCAGTGCCTTCAACAACCCTCCTGGTCCTCCTTGATCCTGCAGGTCTGGTTGTCTGTACCCTTGGGGGGCAGAGCGGGCGTAAGTCCCCTCAGCGTCACCCCACTGTCCCTAGTCCTGCCTCAGGAGGCCCAGAGGCAGGTGCGTGGGCCCCCACTGAGGCAGCGGGGACAACGGGGCACTCTACATTGTGGTCCTCAGCCCTGTGCCTGGGGAGCCGGGAGACCCTGATATGCGATCTAACCCGAGTCTCCAGTCTTGAGTCTCAGCTTCTGCACTTTGCAAAATGGAGATAATCCCCTTCTTTCAGAGCCTGGCCAGGATCGATGCAGATAATAGATGAGAGAATGCTTGGCTGGGGAGAAAGTGCAGCAGCGTTCCAGGAGTTCTCACCTGGCGCTCCGCCCCCCACGCGGGATTTAATGAGAGCCGGCTGCTCCCTGGGATCTTTAATTAATTGTCCCAGCCCTGCAGCCCCCATGCCGGCAGATGGAGCCTCCGCCGCTGCCGGGAAGTGGGCTGCGCACCGCCTTGGATGCAAATGCCCTAAGCAGAGGCTTCTGTGGAGGCTTTTGCTGACTGGGTGTTTTTAAGCAGCTGCGGTCCTTGGCGCCCCCAGGGGCCAGAATCAGGGTGGCCAAGCCGTAACCCGCTCTTCTCTGCTCCTCCCTCCGGGTGGGCCCGGAGGCCCTGGGACGACTGCAGCAAAGGCTTCCTTCCAAAGTGTCTCATAGCCCTCCCAGCCAGCCAGCTCCCTCCATACTCCCTCCAGGTGACTGTCCAGATCACCCTCCAGACACCCCTCCAGGTGCCCTCCAGATAACTCTTCAGGGAAGCCTCCAGATGCCCTCAGGTGCCCTCCAGAGCCCCTCCACTCTTGCAGCTCTAGGCCTCGGTCTTTGCTGCACTCTCTCCTTGTGTACTCCCAGGCTGTCAGAGTAGGAGGACTTCCTGCTCTATAGCCGCTGCTTGTCCCCGTGCATGTCTTCTCCGGGGAGCCTCCTCTGCCCACCCTGGGTTGCCTTTCACACATCACCTAGTTGTTGGGCCCTGACATCCCGGTCCTGTCCTCCACAGTCCTCAGTGCAAGAAGGTGTCCTTCACTTGGTGTTTCGTTGGCCTTGTCCTCTCATTGTCAGCCCAGGGAGCATCCTGCTGGGCGGGTATCCCCAAGGAACACGTAGCAGGCTCCACACTTCAGTCCCACATGTCTACGTGGCATCCTGGAGCCACCGTGGTGACCAGTGCTGGACCCCAAGCCAGATATGTGAGTGCGCAGTCCCTGTGCTGGGGGTGTCACGACACTGGGGGGTGGGGAGCTTTAGGGAAACTTCTGGAGGGGTGGAGTATGAGAATGCCTTTTTAGGGTCATTCTTCCAGCAAGGGTGGTGCCACCGGACCGGAGGCCCTGGGGGAGGGTGGATCTCAGGGGTGGGAGGTGAGGCTGCTGACAGAGTGCCTTCAACATCTGGGTCAGGCGGCGCCTGGTGAGATAGGCAATGACCACTTGGGCCAGTTCCATTTCAGAGACTTTTAGGGTCTAAAGATATTCAAGTTAGCCTGGCACCCTAGCCCCCCACGAGGGGTCCCCCATGTTCTGTGTCTCCCGACACTCTGGCTTTTTTTTCAGCTCCTTCTGGTCACAGCGGGGTGTTTGTACTTCCTGTGCCCTCTGTCTAGAATGTTCTATCTCCCCTCCTTATACCCCACCCCCCATGTCCTTGCCCATTTAACTGTGTCTTATCCTTTGGGTTTGAGTTTCAACAGAGCCACTCAGAGAAGCCTTCTCAGCTCCACATGGGATCAGGTTTCCCTGTCACCCACTCCCCACTCCCTGCCCCTGACTTCTAGGGACAGACGCATCTCTGCGTGTTCACTACTGTGTGCTCTGTGCCTCCTCAAGTTATTGACACATGTGACATAAATATTTGTCACATGAGTGAATCAATGGATCATCATTCGTGTGATGATTTGATTGATGTCAGGGTCCCAGGCCAGCCTGTAGGATCTATGAGACCTGGGTTGGGTCTGTTTTGCTCATCATTAGGTCCTCAGCGTCTAACAAGGTGTTGACTCCAGTAGACACTCAATAAATATGCAATGACCTCGTATTTTGATGTGTCAACAATTACTTTTTGGTTCATTCTCATTTCTCTTTCACCTGAGCTCTTCCCCTACTAAAAGTGGACCATGAGGCATCATGTCACAGGGAGGCAAGCTACAACAGTTGAACAAGAGTTACACTCTTGTTTGTTTGTTTGTTTGTTTAATCTCAGAAGCCAGTTCTTTCCATTTGCAAGAGCCTGTATGGCCCCTATCAGAAGCCTCGGGGGTCTCAAGCTTCACGATAGATTTGAAAGACTATGGGGTGAGCCATGGGAGTCTCTGTCTCCCAAGAGGGGACAGTTCCCAGGCTGGAGAAGACATGGAAATGTATGGATTAGTCAGCTTTTGCTGCATAACAAACTATCTCGAAACTCAGTGGCTTAAGTTGGCACAATTTATTATTTCTCATTAGAGAAATATTATTTTTCATTCTAATTAGAACAATGAGAATGGCTACAATGGCCTGCCTGGATGTTTCTTCTGGTCTTTTCTGGCTCAGCTGGGTTTGGGTCACCTACAGCAGCCTCACCCACATGTCTCTTTGCTGAGAGGTCCAGAAGGCTGGGGCTCAAAGAGCCTAGCCCGGCCTCTTTCCATGGAAGACTCAGGGCAGCTCAGAGGTGGCTTTCCAGTTTCTCCTTGCATCATCTTTGCAAGGTGTTCCCGCAGCCTAAGTAGGTCATACAACTGACCAAGCTCAGGCTCAAGGGCAGACAGAGGGGACACCCACAAGAAGAGGAGAAGAGATGGAGGTGTTCCTGTGTCCTTGAGAAAGAACTCTGTGTTCTGGCATGGTCTTCTGGGCTCAGTTGGGGCGGGGGGCAGGAATGAATAAAGCCACAGGAGGCTTTGGTGGATGTCAGGAAGGATCCCATCTCTGTAGCATTCCCAGGAAGGCAGCATGACCCCAGAGCAGCAGAGAAGGGAGTCCAGAAAGAGGTCCAGAGCCCATAGGAGCAAGGGCGTGGGGAGAGGGGTTGGATCTGGGAGGTGAGGGAGAGGAGGACACCGAGCGCCCCAGGACCAGGCATGGAGACAGGCTGGTGGATGCCAGGGTGAGCCAGTGATGACTCAGGGATAGATAACTCAGAGGACCCCCAGGCCTTGCCACTCAAGGGGTGGGAGCCCTGAACAGAGGAGGCGCAGACAGGGGTCTGGAATATCAGCTGAATGGATAAACACTCAAGCAGTCAGGACTCTTGACAGCCTATGTGGGGCTGCCCTGGGCCACCTTTTTTTTTTTTGGTTACACTGAGAAGTACAGTGACAGATTTATTAATATGCTGCTGGATATTTAACCAGTTAAATAGCCTTGGTGCTCTATTTCCACAATGCAGAGGAGAAATTTCTGTCAGAGACAAAGTCAGCTCCCACAGAGAAAAGATCCTCCACGTGAATCTTTTACCAATTTGAGGACCACCTGACGATACTGGGCTCCTGCCTCACAGTCACATTTATAACACCTTCATTGATATAAAACTCACATACCATAAAATCCACCTTTTAAAGCATGCAATTCAGGGGCTTTTTGCAACTGCTGATACTGGATCCGGGAACATTCGGTCCCCTCCGCAGAAGGAATGGAGGGCCTCTGAGCAGTTGTCGCCCACCCCACCCCCTTTTCCTTCCAGCCCCTGGAAACCACCAGTCTGCTTTCTGTCTCCGTGGATTTGCCTCTCTGGACATGTCCTATAAGTGGAGTCCATTTCATGCAATTTGTGGGACCCTGTGATGGGCTTCCTTGACCAACCATACTGTTTTTCTTTTTTTCTCTTTTCTTTTTTCTAAGATTTTATTTATTTGTCAGAGGGAGGGGGAGAGAGAGAGAGAGCAAGCACAAGTAGGCAGAGGCAGAAAGAGAAGGAGGTTCCAGGCCGAGCAGGGAGTCGATGTGGGACTCGATCCCAGGATCCTGGGATCATGCCCTGAACCAAAGGCAGCCACTTAACTGACTGAGCCACCCAGGCATCCCAACTGTACCGTTTTTCAAGGTTCATCCATGTAGCGTGCCACAGTGCCTCATTGTTCTTTATGGCTAAGTAATATTTCACTGCATGGATTATGCTGCCCTGTATTTACCCACTCCTGAGGTGACGGATGTTCAGATCATTTCCGGTGTTACCATTTATGTGGCTTTGCAACCTTTTAAATGAGTCTTTGGGCATTTTCCCCCAATGCTTCAAATTAAAACAATATAATACACACACACACAAATATGTACGTATATAGATATTGTCTATATATTCTCTATATGGGGGTTTATGTGTATATATATGTATGGAGTATCTCTCTAGATAATCTGGTTTTTAAATTGGCTTTTTCCCATAAGTTCCTGGGGTAACACGAATACACAGATAGCAAGAAACTATTGCTACAGATCCTCCCAGGATTGGCTAGAGGAAGGTGTGCTAACTCTCTGAGCCCCTGACCAGCCTTCTCCACCAGCTCCTTGTCTCTGCAACAGGTCGGTTCAGTGGTCTGGGTGACGTGGCCTCCTGCACACTCTCCTGGAGATGAGAGAGAGGACAGTGAGTAGACACGTTCATTTGGGGGTCATTGGGGTTACAGGGTGTCTTGTAATTTGCACTTCTGACATACCCAAGGCACAGAAACGTTGATACCCATTTTACAGATGGGGAAATTGAGGCCAAGACAGGTCCAGGGCTCCTGAGAGGCAGAGCTGAGAATCAGCCCTGGAGCCTGTCCAGAGGGCTCCCCACTGTGTGGGGCTGCCTCCAGAGAAGCCCCACAGACTGGCTCTGATAGGCAGGTTATAAAATGGACCCTTGACCTTCTTTTCTCCACCTCCCCTTGCTAGGGAGGAAATGTCTACTTAATCTGCAGACAAAGAGACAACTTAAC